>NC_043977.1:22952874-23312874 GCF_902148855.1 Sphaeramia orbicularis
AACAGTTCACAGATGTCATGTCAGATAATCGCCTCCGGTAACAAGGAGGTGAATCTGCCATCCATGATGAAAGGCTTTGGGGACATGTTTTCTTTGGACTTTGGTCGACCTGCCCTACGCTTGGGCATGCAGGTCAACATGCAGGCCAAGCAGAACACTTCTAAGTCCAGCTTTGTCAGAGAAGGACACAAAATCAACATGACTCCGGGGATGGGACGCTTCACTTGGTCTGACGACAGTGACTAAACCTCATCAGACGCTGCTCATTCTGTCAGTCACTGTGATTGTTCAGATATTTCCTGTAATGTGTTTCTGGTATTGTGAAGCACTATTTTTTTTTATGATTATTTCTGACATTTTTCCTAGTTTCTTTATTCTTGGAAAATATTTCCTGGCACATTATTCCCTCTACTTTGTTCAAATTTACCTCTTGAAAGAACTGAAGTATGTGCATTTATTGAATATATTTAAAGCCCTCCACCTATGGATATTAAAGATGTCATTTACTGTACTGTAAGCCTAATGTACTGGATGTATAGTGCCATGCTGTGAAGACAGAGCCATGTGAGCCAGTTGCTTAGAGAAGGCCAGGCTTTTATGATGAAGTGACATTTTGCTGACATTAAGATTGGCCAATTTGTTCTGGATGTGGTGGAGTGCAGTTGTTGAGATGCAGTCTCTTACCAGGATGAGAAAGCACATGTTTTTTCTTCTGACTGACCCCGGTTCAAAACAGCAGGAGAGGGACTTTGCTGTGTGAAGACCAACTTCATTCTTTCATTTTCCTTTTTTCTCCCCTTTTAATATATGTCAATCTGCAGCAGAATAAAGAAACTATTCATAATAACCCACATTTTATTTGACTTCAATCAATTATACATAGTTATACATGCAAATTTGACGTCAGTACCTTGGCTTCAATACCACTTCCTACTCTATACTTTCTCTGATACCTGGTGTGCATTTCCTATACCACTAATACAATAAAATCACAGTTCTCATTACAATTGTAGTTAGTTTTATTCATTTTTGGGTTTTTCTAGCTCATATGCAATCAGTCGAAGCAGTTTTATAACATAAATCTATTAACACAACTTACAGGTGCCTCTTAACATACTAATACAATTTACTTTTTCAATATTTTGTAATACTTTCTACTATCTAAGTAGTTTGCGTGTTGCTATAAAAGTACCCAGCCCTAATTATACCTGTTTTACACATATATAATCATTCCTTGAGTATTTTTTATCATTTGTTTTATAGACTTCATCATTTAGAATCTAAACTGGCTCTTCAACAGGCGCAGAAACATCTCTATACCTGATGTTTTTAACATAAATTTTCCTTATTTAGATGTATTTTACACACAGTATCGCACCATGTCCTCTGACTGAATATTATCCCAGAGGGCTGTGCTTTACAGTGGGGAAACCATATTAGCATTAGTGTTGGGTTAGGTATTATGCTTCATGTGGAGGAAGGACATGCTTCCCTGAGCATAGCCCATTAAATAGCCCCCTTGTTATCATCAGTCAGTCTCATGAGGATGTAATCCGCTGTATCCCTGTGTTGCTGCTTGTTAGCTTCTTGCTATGAGCTAATGTTCCTTTCCAAACACTGTTGGTGCTGCTGTGCCATCAGCACCAAGACGTGACAATTAACACACCAATATTTACATTTTTTCAGTGTGAAATTTAGTCACTTCACCCGAAACATTCTCTCTTGTGAGTTGTCTCTGTAAAGTCCAACAGATTCACCTAACAAGCAGCTTCTTGGTGTGACTTGACTTTCTACATCCTTCACTGTTTTGTCAATAAACCAGTTTCATTCAACTCTCTCTGTTTTATATCGTTTTTATCACTTTTCATCAATAAGCCAACAGTGTGCCAGTATTCACTGAGGTAATGTGTTGTATACTATTTTATTTCACTCCATATTTTGTTAGTGAATCCTCTGTGTGCTTTTGGAATTTTCTCATTTTTCTTTGCTTTTACTATCTCCTGCTTAGTCCACATGGGGGCAGGATTGTGTGAACTACTGTAAACCCATGTCAAACTACTTTTTTCTTGAGATTCGGCTCACCATCATCACATTAAAACCCTGCTCCGTGTTTTAAATCTGAAATCTATTTACATTTTGTCAACACCATGCCATGGATCCAGATATAAGAAGCATGGCTGCTCATTTCTGAAACGTATTATGCCGACTGAAAAGTGGTGTAAAGTCAGTCCAATAAGACTTTGGCAGAGTGTTTCTCAATCTGTTTATTTCCGAACTGCAGCACTGGAGGAGGCGGAAAAAGCTGCAGGGCTGAGTGGCTTTATGAGGCGGCAGGCTGCACTGAAATGTATGGCAGTGACTTTCTATTGAGACCGACATTCAGTTCATAATCTGAGCTGTTATCAGATGTTGTGGGAAGAAGACAGTGAATGGAAATTACTCATTCATTTAGTCATCTTTCCTCCAATTTTCCATTGCATTATTTCTTTCATTACACAGCAGCCTCATGATCACAATGATGAAATCTTTATTTTGGCTGGCAAGTTTCTGCCTGATTACATTTAATGAGCAATAAATGATTTATCATTCAAATAGATCACATTAGATCAGTCAGATGGACATTTCTGTTTGATATAGACCATTAGAGGCAAGTCTACTTCACCGCTTGGCACAATAACAGGGAAACGGATGACTTTGAAGACAGAAAACATGGCTATTTTCCATTTTAATAACATTTACTTAAGTTGTGTGATTTTGAGTTTAAGATGACATATGCTTAGTGTCTATCATAAGAACACACACACACTTATACTTTGTGCATACTTTGTATTACCTGTATTTGTCTTGTGTTTCTGTGCAGTTGCTGCCCACTCTTGACATCTACACCTGGACAGAGGAGCATGTGGTCAGTATCAGTGTTATTACCACATAACTAATGCCTTCATTTCCCTATAACTACTACACCATATGATATCAGTGAATAAACTAATATGTTAACATTTTGTTTCTCCAGTATTTCTGGATGCAGCAAATATTTGGTGCAGGTCTGTTAATTCTCAGATAATATTTCATCAGACATCGGCAGCTTTTGACTGCTCATTTGTGCCATGTTGTTTAATAATTGGGTGTTTCCTTTTGCATCACAGGGGAAGATGCATGTGGCATGCAACGCTATGCTGACCTGTTCAAGGAAAATCACATCACTGGCAAGAGGTTGCTGTTGCTGACAGAAAACGACATGCGGGACATGGGGGTCAAGTCCAAAGGTCACGCTATACACCTCAAGGCAAGGCGGGGTTAACCATTAACAATAGATGTTAATTAACAATCAATCCTATATACGCAGCATCATTTACTTTAAGAGATCTGCACTCTTTAAATTATTGTGAAAAGTATATTTCCTCTTTCCAATTTCAGGGTGAAATTGAAAAGCTAACCCACGATTACCTCGGCCACGTCCACTTCCCACCACTGTTAAAGGTAGATCTATTATATTCCTTCTTTTCCTTGGAACCTTGTTGTTTCTGTTCTCATTCTTATCTGTATTTTTTTTCTTAGGAAGAGCTAGAAAAACAGGTGGAACAGAGCAAAACTGTAAATCTGGAGCTGGTGTTCGGATATCACTGGAAACCAGGAACAGGACAATCTGTAAGTTTTCTCCAAATACACACACATTAACCCACATATTCTACAGCTACAAGAGTGTATGTCGACCAAAACGTGAGAGCAGGCATGACATGGTTGATATCAATGTCGTAAATATTTTAGTAATTCTGGTAATACCGCACTTTCAAAATGAATAAAATAGTCAAATCATGTTTTTGCAATGATTCAATCAGCCGCCCTTGTACTGAAGCAGCTTGCTCTGTGAATTCATGATGACGGCTGTTTTACTGACCATTGAAGGCATCACAGCAGAGACATGTATAAAACCAGACAAATAAACATTTCATTCTCAGCCATGTACAACATCCACCTCGGCTTGCTCACAGCCCTTTGTTAGGGTCTCAAACTGTGGAGAAAGGGTGGCTCTTCACTTGCTGTTTGAATTTAATCAAAAATAGCCCATTTAGCCAGAAGTCATTTTCTTTTAAAAGGCAAACGTTATTTAATCTTTCAGCTGTTCATTGTCCCATCATAAATAGTCCTCTTTCAGTGTGTTCGGCAGGGCTGAAACGAGCCTGCTAATTGCCTCCCATTTCTTCTGACATGTGGTGGTTTAGTGGGTAGAAAACACAGCAGGGAGAAGGAAACAGGAGGCTGAGAAAATGAGAGCTAATTATTTTCCCCTGCCTGGTGTCAGGTTCCGTGTCAGCCTTGTTTTTACAAACTGGAAGGTTTTTTGCACTAAATAAAACAAACCCGCACTGCATTTTTTTCTTCGCCCCTCTTTGCTGGCGATGTCATGGAAGCAGCTGCACTTCTCAAAGACAAAATGAGGGCCTGCAATTGTGCGGCCACCATCTGACAGCCACTGAGGGTCCCCTACTAATGAGGATATCACCGTGCAGCCAAGTGAAAGGTGCTGAATTATGTATGAGTTGTCATTAGACGCACTCGGGTCCTAGGCATCATTACCAGACATTGTTTCTGCTGGAGTGATTAGACTAGCATGGACCTGGGAGCCCCGGTGCGACCGTCCAGGGCCGACACCAGGCCAGCGCAGGGCCACTGGTGTGTTTCTGAGCCAGAGGCTTGCTGAAGCTTCCCCCTTTGAGCTGTTTCCAGCCCCTGGGGAGGATGCAGGAGAGGGCGAAGGCTCCTCAGACGAGTGTGTTAGTGCCACTCCTCTGATGTCTTTCTTTGTGATCACTACACAATGGATTGGCCTGTGCCATGAACCCTGTGTGGTTAAGCAGTGACCTGTGGCTTCGTGGCTGGCGTTTGGGGATTGGCAAAATCATTACTGCTTCGTCAGCATTCAGTATGCAGGAGAGGAGGACAGGGGGCAATTGTTCAGATTTGTGCCTCCTAGTGAGGATTTGATGTGTGCTGCATGTAGCAACTCATGATAAAAAGCTTTTCCTCTGCATCATGTAAAAGTGACAAGCCAAACAAACATTTAACAAGACATATATGAATAAAAAAAAAACAGTTGTTATTTTGGAACTTTTATAAAACTTTATTTCTGATATAATACTTTTAAAATATAGGACTACTTTTTACTTTACACAGATACTGTTCATGCAGTAACTGGCAGTAAAGTTTATATACATTTCTCTTCTAATCTAATTCCTCCTCCACAATATGAGGCTTTGTGGCCAGTAATTTGCCACTGCCGTTACTCTACCTCTAGGTTGTGCTGTTGGTTTAAGAGTAACCACAAGTTCACACTCAGAATAGTGCAATTATGAACTTTTTCATACAATGCAGCTCTCAGGTGTCACTTCTGAGTATGGCAGATGACCTAATTTATTCCATCACTGATTGTTTCTTTCAAGGACTGCAAATGGAAAATGTACATGGAACTTGATGGCGATGATGTTGCAATAACCTACATCAAAGATGTTGTGTTTAATGCCAACCGTCAGGATGTGGACGTCCTGCGGATGACTAAGGTGCCACCGGAAACATACTACCCGTATAAGTTTAAATATAAAACATCCTTTTGGTTTTTTCCTTATTTTTCAAACATATTTTATTTGATGCACTGCATCACACATTATTTCTCTTATCTACATACACACCATTTATACTGAATGTGTCAGAAGTTTTTTTTATTAAATGCATATCTTCACACTACAGCCCCCTTTTGTAATGGACAAATGGATCATTGGAATACAGCCGAACCAGAGAGTGGACTATATCGTGAATTATGAGGTGAGTCAGTTCAGCAGCTCCTGTATCTTAAAACCATTGGGCAGTGCATTTTAGTACAAAACAATGCAAATATGTACATCACCTGTAAAATACAGTATTGATTTAGGTGATTCGAGAACTCTGTTCAGGCTTTTTGATGATTAAAAGTTCGACTTTTAATTGAATGCCTCAGAATGATGTCAAATCACCGAAGACTACGAGACACAGCGGCACAGTGACGTGGAGTCTGATTGGTGGACAAGATGAAATCAAGACTGTGGAGCTGATCATTGAAACACCAGCAGCAAACACTGACTGCGGCCCCAGGAGCGCTTTGAACTGTGGTAACTGTTATATTAAATTATTTTTAAAAATGCTGGAGAAATGTCACCTGAATGTGCGACAGGTGCAGCAGAGGAAAACACAACTTACAGTCTCACACAGTGTTTCACTTTGGCTTTGTTCAGACTGTAGACGAGTGGCCAAAATCTGATCATAAGGACTCAGATCTGTGTTTTACAATATCAGAATTAATACAACTTTTACATTACTTTCTCTGTCTCTTCATCCCCTGTCCTTGTTATCACATATCCACTGCACATTAACCCAGAAATAGATCTGTATATAATATCAACATCATTGGACTCCGTGTTTATTTCACTACAGCAGGCAGCATATGACATCTTTGTTATTCTTTTTTTGTGCATGTGGTTTATTTCAGGAGTGTGACAGGTTCACAATAGAGTCTGATTTAAAAAACATTCATGTGAACAGGCAAAAACAAAACAAAAAAACCCAATAAGAAGTAGTGTAAAAAAATCTAAACAATGAATCTAAATTGAGTGCTACGACTGGCAGTGTGGACAAACCCTCTTTGCGGTTGTCCTGCATTTATTTGAGTAAATTTAGATTTATCCACAGCAAAGCAATAATTTCAAATACTATACACATTAGAATCGGAATCATCTTTATTCGCCAAGCATGTAAACACATACAAGGAATACTTTCCTGGTAGTTGTTGTCTCTCTAGTTATTTAGAAACACGAGATATAATAAAATAAATGTGAGAAAAGTAAAATAAGAAAAAAAACTCTATATGCAGTATATAAAGACACAGTATCAACTTATAGTGCTTTTTTTTTTTGGCAGTTGTGGATATCAGGGGAGAGTGTTAACTGTTCATTAAAGTGTTTGCTGTAATTTTAGTTTTAATTGTTAGAACATTACTAAATATACTATACCTTGTGTATTTGCACAATATGCACTATTGTCCTTTCATACTATACTGTTATCCTCATATAAAGCACTATTGTTTTTTTTATACTTATATCATTGTTCTGTCACCCTGTTTGTACAGTTTTGTAAAAATTCTTATTCTTTATTCTATCTTTTATTTATTTATTTTTTTACACATATACTTATCTAAAACACACGAGAGCTGAGTCAAATTCCTTGTATATGTACACAAACTTGGCCAATAAAGCTGATTCTGATTTTGAATACAAGATATCAGGAACATATTTTAGACAGAATGCACTTATTGCTATCTATGCACATCCTCTGTTTTAGGTATAGACCCGTGGTGGATGTACAATGTAAGACAGAGGCAGATGACGGCAGAGAAACCACACCAGCCGGCGACCTTCACCAGTTCTGACACCTGCACTCTTTCTCAGTTCCTGTCTGCTCATCAGAGCCAGGAGTTTTCCTATGCAGCAGCGGTGCGTCGCTCTCCCAGCCGCATCCATGCATCTCCGTGGGGTGACTCACGCAGCACCTCACCAACAGCAAACTTGTCACCAAAGCTCTCCCAGCTCCATCTGGGGTCAAAGGGCAGCAGTCCCTGTAGCACGACATCAGAGAGCGCCTCGGAAAGAGAGCGAGAGCGCCCACTTAGTGCCGGAGCAGTGACTAAACACTCCAGCTACTTTGGCAACACTTTGAATGTGGGAGGAGGGCAGGGTAGGGGGCAGGCATGGACCTACACTAGAGGTAACTATGGTCATGCTAAAACCAGCAGAAGCTCACGCCAGCCAGGGAGGCCACGGTCCAACAGTTACAGTATCGCAACACATAACCGCCCAGCCATGATACCGGGGATATTGTCTGTGACTGAAAACCCCAGTCAAGAAAAAGAGGAGACTAAAGCCAGCGACGGAGGGTGGATCAAAGTGGAGCGACAGAAAAGATTACCACGTCAGGACAATAAACAAGTCAGAGGTCGAGTGAGGAGGGGGAGCAGGGGAGGGCGTGGCGCTGGAGGAAGAACTTAATGTGGACTTAGACGTGAGCTGACAGCCTCAATTTGTTCACAATGACATGCACTGGAGACATTTGTCATATTCAGTAAATCATGCTTCAAAACAAACTGCTTCTTCAGAGAGAATCATACTGATGCTTGTAATGTATATATGTATTATTTTACTCAGTAATGTTTTATTTCATGGCCATGCTCAACATGTACTGTATTTATTAAAGTTATCAAATGCTTTGAGAGATATTGTTTTTGATGATTAAATAAAAGAACATTTAATACTTAATACATTATGTTTCATTGTCTTTGTAAGTTCTCATTTGTCCAAGTCATCGTTCATCATTAGTTGTTGAGAGATGGAACGTTTTCAAGAACAAAACCAGTCCATTTGAACTTCAAAAACAACTAAAAATTCAGTTTCATTATTGCACTTATTGGCACTGCAACCAATTTTATGAATCTTTTACAACCACAAATATGACAAAGACCAAACCACAAAGAAACCAAACAGATCTACTTATCACTCCAATTTCTCAATAAATAAATAAATCTCAGCCAGAACAGCAAGGCTAACAATTCAATACACATGATGCATCAATTTTCCCTTTGCAATTTGCTTCACAAACATTCAGTGACAGATTTTCTGTTTAACAACTGTCTCCTAAACCTAGTGACTACTTATTTATTAAGTGCAAACTCAATTCATTCTGCAAAGAAGAGCTGTGTTGCAGTTCTTTGCAGACTTAATCATGCCTACTTCCTGTTGTTCTTCCAAAGATGCTTTGCACTCATTGTACACACATCATGATTGTGGTTGTTGTCAATTATTAATTCTGCTTCAACTTATTGTGCACGAACTATCCACCAAGTATTGTTTCACAGTTTTGTTTGCCGATTCCATAACAAATGCCCACAAGACAAATGCCCACAACCTTAATGAAAAAGATTGTGGAAACCTAAGGTGCTTCATGGTGTGTGCTACATTAAATAAAAATGCAATGGACAGCTCAATTTAACATGTAAATGCAAATACAGATTTTTCTTACATGGGACTTTAACATATTCTTTAAGTTTATAACTCGTCGAGGTGAATATTTCACATATGAATCCTCAGGTGATGGGAGTTGTAGTGTTTGTTTAATTTATCATATAACATTTTTCCTTAGTAGCTATGTATATGTCTACATACAGAGGTGATGGGATAGCACAGATACTGTTTTTTACATTTCCTAACTAACAATGTATATAATTTTGTTACTTTTGTTGCTAACAAAATATTATGAAAAAAAGTTGTGGGGATTTGTCTCTTTTTTCATTAAGGTTATGGGCAATTGTCTTGTGGGCATTTGTGTTGTGGGTATATGTCTGCACACCTTGTTTGCCAATACATGTTGCTAGAACTTAAATGTGACTAAAATATAAATGTTTTGTCCAGTTCAATACACATTTTACTATTTTCTGTTCAGTTTGAACGAAAATGGACCTGTATTACTGATCAAATATGTAAATCTCTTTAAAAAAAAAAAACAAAAAAAACTACCTTGGTCTGCTTGACCTACATACTAAGATTTACAAAGTTGGAAAGGTTTCAACATTTTACCCGCCGTGTATGCAAATTAGTAGTGGAAAATTCGCGCCGCTTCAAAGTTCCTGGAAGATCAGCTGATTTTGTCTCGCGCATATTTAACAAAGTGAAGAATTATTTTTTAGAATATTACAATTTAATACAAACAACGTCTTTTAGAATACTTATAACGATTTTTACTTTGACAGTGCTCTTTTTAATTTTGAATTGTAGTTTTATTTCTGTCTAAATATTTTATGTATCTTCCAGGACCTTCCGGTGGCGCGGGAAACGAACAGTGTGTCTGAGCAGAGGAGGCGCATTGTTTCATTCACAGCCCCTGATTCTCAACAGAACTGTGTCTGTGTGTCTCTGACTGCCCTTAAAACTCAAAATGCCAACCACTCGCTCCAAGGTAAGACGAAACGAACAGCAATATACTTAATTAACCGCTTACTACATTTGTAAATGACTGTTTATGTTCCTGGAGGTGAAATATTTCTGATTATAGTGAATGTTTGACCATTTAAACCCATAGAAAACTTTCATTTCCGGTTACAGCTAGCTTAATTTACTTCATAATTTCTTTTTTTTTCTCGAAACATACAATTGTTGGTTTCAAACCTGCAGAATAATGTACTAAGATTTAAGTTAGTAATAAAATGCTAAAAATGGATGAGTAAACCGCCACTACTCTGGTTAAGTACAAAGAGTATGAATGCAAGGATTAATTAAGATTACTATTTCAGAAAAGTTGTATATGTATAAATGCTATGTATAATTTTAATTATCTGCAATAAGAATATTACAATAATAAAAGTAGTTGCCAGTTTTACAGCGTGGGTGTGTCCCGTCGATTGAACCAGACTAGTAAACACTTCAGTCTAGTTTTAGTAATGTTATCTATAATATTTGTTCATAAGGTCAACGAGAGCTAGTTTTTTATTTATTTATTTTTTGTGAAGCTGGATATTCATGACTAAAAGAATTAACTATAAAAGTCATTTCAATTAACTAGAAATTAAAATAAGTGGTAAAGATCACAAAATCAGTCATTTAAGTAGTTGTTTATACTACTTTTAAAAGTCATTGGAATGTTTGTGTTTCATTGTTAATTTCATGTGGAAAAACTTTGCCCTCAAATACTATTGGGCACTTGGTAAAACCTGATTCAGTTTTATTACCGGAAATGTCCATTCTTGTTTTCTAATCTCCGCCTGTTTATTATCTACAGAAAGTAGCAGTGCAGCCTCCATCCACCAGAATGAGTCTGAGGAGTTTCCGCAGCGTCCCGTTGGTTTCCATGGAGACATCATCCTCATCCTCCGATGACAGCTGTGACAGCTTTGGCTCTGATGGAGGCTTTGCAAATACGGTAATGAAACAATACTGCTGCGTAAATGTAATCCCAAAAAATGGCAGAGCATTGCTTGTTTTGTGCAGCACCATTGGATATTTAATGTTGCCTGTGTGTTTTTTTTAGAGGAGCAACTTAAGACAGAGGAGGAGGTCGGTAGAGAAACCGAGGGTGTTTGGGGCCACGTCAGAGGAGGATGCCTGCAGTGGGTTTGAGGACAATGTGATCAACAATCGGATGAAAGCCATGGTGAGTTTAGAGTGAAATATAGCTGTTTCATAATGTTGAACTGACAGTGAGGACTATTAGACACTATAGAATGCATCTTCTTTCAGAAAGTGGACTCGGACTGTGAAGCTCCCAGACGTGGCCGTAGGTCCAGTGGTCTGAAGGTTGCCATGACGTTTCCCACCAGGAAGACGGCCAAGAAGCGTCCGGCCTCTGAACCAGTCCATCAGTCTAAAGTAGAAGATGCAGACTTGGATGAAGAAAACTTCATGATGAAGAGAGCCCTGAATATTAAGGAGAACAAAGAAATGGTATGTTGGCTTTTATGTTATTAGTGTACACTTCTGGAAAAATGTCTTTAGACCAGACCTTGAAAACCTCCGGAATTTGATCAAAAGGTCGTTGGATGTCTTTAAGTCAAACTGCTGGTTGTCTTTGTGTCTCTTAATTTTTCCAGAGCTGTATACTAAATTGTTGGGATCAAAAACTGAGTGTTTTGTTCAAATTGTCACTCATTCTGTTTATTTACTTCTAGCTTGCAAAGTTAATGGCAGAACTCAACAAAGTAAACGGACTCTTCCCAAGACGGATGGCGACATCTGCATCCACTACGGTAATTTAACCTGAATACGTGGAACTGTCTGTCAGGAACGCACCACATAAACTCATTTGTCTTATCAGTGCTGTGCTAATTGGCTTGTTTCTAAACCTTCACAGCCCAGACAAACACCTCGACGGACAATTGGAACCCCACGATCCTGCAGGAGAAACCCGGAACGTTTGTCTCGACCCCACACACGATCCCGCACCTTGGTTGACGGACCCCCAAGCCCGACTACAGAGGAGGATGAGCCCGAGGATAAATTCAGCCTTGTTCGCAGGAGCCGGTACTATGAGGAATACGATGAGCCGGTACGTTCCCTCACACTGTTATTGCAGGAAAGTCTCTTAACGTACATCCTTTGATTTCATTATAATCAACCTCGTGTATTCTGCACAGCCCCGTCGTCGTTCATTCAACGGGAGTAAGGCCATTCCTCATGTGGTCAGACCTGTGGAGGACATCAGTGAGCTGGAGCTACAGCGCATTTGCACCAATGTGCGAGAAAAGGTCTACAACAGCTCCACTGTAAGTCCAAAACTCACTGTAGTGATTAACAAATGTGAGTAGCTGTATTTTATTTGTAAAGTTGTGTAGCTAAACATGACACTTCTGTTTTCTCAGGGATCCACTTGTCACCAGTGTCGACAGAAAACGACCGACACCAAAACCAACTGCCGTAACCCAGACTGTGTTGGAGTGAGGGGTCAGTTCTGCGGTCCGTGTCTCCGTAACCGTTACGGCGAGGAGGTCCGCGATGCTCTGCTGGATCCGGTAAGTATCAAAACAGAGGTGTTCATTTCAGGATCAATTTTTATGATTTAAGTTAACACGAGAGCCTCATATTACTACATATTTTTGGTAAAATTTTGGTTTGATCACACTGACAAAATGAATAGAACATGGAATAAATATGCTCTGAGTAGGGTGTCTGGTCAGAGTTCAACCCAGAGTGTCGCAATGTGGTGTGCAGGCTTGTGAAAGTTAAACAACACAATATTTGGTGCTGGATTTAAAGTAACAAACCTCAGTCAACCTTATGCAAGAAAACACTTAAATTAGCATTGGAGCTGTGGAGGTAAAGATTTGAGATTGTAAAGGGAAGCACGAAGCTGCTATAAAGTAAGGCCTCAGCATGAATCGCTTAACGGTAACGATTAGGGCTTGAACTCCTTCATAATGGTCTTAAATTTAAGTTCTTGAACATTGCAGAAACCCTGTAGTGAGGCACAGTGAATGCATCCATCTACTAGAACAGAATATCTTTGTCATTGTAAAAAGTACAATGAATTTAAAAGTGCCATCCAATCTGTGCATCATAAAATACAAATAAAAAATAACTAGGTACTAAAATTACTAGGTACTCATTTGACTCCCATTTACTGCCCTTTCTCTACTTTGTTGGTAGCATAGGTATGAAATAGATCTTCATAAGTTCTGTTGTTTACATCTGCATGTATGCGTCTGGTCTGATGTCTCGTTGTTTGGTGACAGGAGTGGCAGTGCCCACCATGTAGAGGGATCTGTAACTGCAGCTTCTGTCGGGCCCGTGATGGTCGCTGTGCTACCGGAGTGTTGGTTTACTTGGCCAAATACCATGGCTATGACAATGTACACGCCTATCTGAAAAGGTAACTAGTATTTTAAGTATTCACATTTACTTATTCATAATTAGTTTTTGTTGTAACCTTGGGGTTCTCTTCTCTGCAGCTTGAAGAAGGAGATGGATGAGAGCAGTAAGTGACGTGTGGACGGCGAAGCTGATCTGGATCTGACCGTTTTTACACAGCTGGGGTTCTTAGTCTTTAGAAACACTGTTAATCTTCCTGCTTGTGAACCGTTTTGAAGTTGACTGACATCTGGAGGAGGTGATCAGATCTCTCCACCGTTAAGCTTTCATTGTGCTTGTTCTCATGTTCTACCGCTTCTAGAATGCTTGGCCTTCTCATAAAAGCTTTTTAGGTAGTTAAGGAGGGGCAATGAACATTGTTAGCTTGTCTGAACTGGCCTCCAAATATTTTTAGACTGTTCTAAGGTGTACATATTCTCTGAGCTTGTATAGATCCTTTTTTTTTTTTTTTTAAATACTGTAAGTGAATGATGCTATGTGCTGCAAAAGTACAGCCGTTTTACATTGTTTTAAATGTATAGATTCTACACAGCCCCTTGACTTGAATTAACTTCTATGGAAACATCTTTTCTAGTGGCAAATCATTGCTTGTGTTTTTTACAAGTTGTTTAGGCTCTGTAAATCTCCTCAAAGTGCAAATCTTTAAAAACATATTTGCTTTCCTTTTGGATGTTTTGTGGAAATGGCTGAATAATCTGAGATGGTGCAGGTGTTAAAGCTGTAGACTGGGGTCCACTGCCTCCCACTCCTAAACCAAGACGAACTGTGATATACTACAGCGCCTGCTTAAATATCCTTCATTAGATAACTGTCACTAATGGTGTGGAAACAATTAGCACACTCTAATGGGAATCTCATACCTGTAAATCACTTTCTCCTGTTAAAGCACATTCCCGCTCTGCTCCAGTCTCTTTGGCTCATTTTCTGCCTTACACTGTTAAGTAGCAATGGTTGAAGGTGCCACTGAAGTGGCAATAGAGTTATGGCCTGCATTTTCTGTTCAGAAGTGTGATACTCCACAGGAAATGACATGACATTAACCTTTGTGTCGTTCATCTTTTGAAATGTACTTCATTTGACCTGCACCCGGTGATACTCTGATTATATGATACTGTTTCGAAAATAATCAGCGGTGGAGATTTCCTCCAGTGTATGCTGGGGCGAGTGGAGGTTATTGTACTGTTCAGTGGGTGCTTTGGTCCAAACACGAGTAATGTGGAACTATTGACAGGAAGATCTGTTATGGTGACGCTTGCTTTTGTGCTCATTGAGTTAACTCTTCATTTTCATTAAAGTGTTAATCACTGCAGAATCGTGTTATCGCTTTTCTTTGACTTGACGATCATTCTCCCAGAACAGTGGCAGCTGTAATTACTGTTATTGGAACATGGAGGAGAAATCCTGAATAGTACTGGTGATTGAGGATCAGAGCTGTGAAGGCCAGAGGTTTGTCACTATTTTAAAAAAACAACTTTAATGACTTAATATAGTTTGACATAACTAGACTTTATTAACTTTGGTATACTGCCTGATTTCCACCTCATATTTTTAAAGATGACAGAAAAACATTTCACATATAAATGGACAGTGAAGTTAAAGTATCTGGTCCCAAACAGTGGAGTGTGACCCAGAGGAGGGTCACAGCACATTTTATTCTGGTCACCAATTAAATTTGCATCCAAAAATGTAACTTCCTAATTTCTTTTGTCTATACTTGACACTAAAGCTAGTATGAAAGTCTTAAGTACATATTTTGTTGTGATGCAGAAGAAAGCACCAAACTAAATGTATTAATTTTATGTAATTCATGATATTAAAATATGCAAAAAAGCTAAGCTGAAATTTACCAAGAGCAGAGCATACAATAAAACAACAAATAGCAGTTTTACACATATTTCCTCTATTGCTTGTAGTTGAGGCCTATTGTAAATTAGGTTGTGATGGTTAAAAAAGTTAAGGAATCACACATCATAACACACAAACTTACCTAAGGGCTCATAATTGAACCATTGTAATGAAACCATTTAATGAACCATTCTGAAACTAACAGCGACTAACAAATATCAGATTGTCAAATAATTACTCTGAAATACCAATAAATATTCTATCATTTTAAATGAAACGTCACCAGAATAATCTATACTGTTAATCACAATGGCATCGACACAACAATAACACAGCAACAAAGTATTATTGACAAAACAATACAATAATAAGATAGTTAAAAATGACCACACTGTTGATTTGGTACCTCTATAACACAACACTTACACTGGAAGAGGAAATGGAAGAATTTAATGCAGTTTTCTTATAACAAAAATCATCATGTAACGTCAATACATCGCCTCTTTTTTCCTCCTTTTATCCCTCCTAAAGAAATGTTTCAAAAACTATTATTAATATAATAAAGATGCACTTGAAAATACTAGTCCTGTATTAAATACCAATGATCATCCACTTTGGGGTGATGAATATTTAGGGAAGTAATTGTTTACAACGCTCAAGCATTGAGCTGATCTGGTAATCAGGCTATGAAATACAATATTTATTCATTAGAGCAGATTTAATGAGGCCTTGCGGCGCTAATTATGAAAACCAGTGTAGCAGTAAATGAGTAGCGCACGGTGGCGGGCTGCGGGGTACCTGTAAGGAGGGACTGGGGGTTGAAGTGCCCTGAGAACCATGGCACACTGAGCAGAGACACACAACCGGAGTGTGTCCGTGAAGGCAGCAGCCATACATCACCGGACCCACCGACAGGTCACAGATGGGCCCCCCTTGTACCACCTCTACAGATAAAACCTGTATTTCCCCCTATGTTCATGTCCAGTTTGTCTGTTTTAGTCCACGCCATAGACAAGAAAATGCAAAAATCCAACCTGAAATGCTGCTTCAGGTGGAAATATGTCAACACAGCTCGGCTTTCAAATATTGCTCCAGTGATACTGCGCAAGCCTTGGAACAGGTTGAGTGCTTATTCTGCAGTTTCTATTTGTATGCAGGTCTGGAGAGATGTGGTAGGATTTCACAGCATAATATGAGTTTTGATTGACTGATATTTTCATTATGGCTGCAGGGTAGCGTGAAGACTGTTAATTTGCTTGAGAGTCCTGCAGGTCTACTGTGATTGTAGTAGAGCCAGAAGAAAAGCTGAATAAATGAAACTCACAGGGCACAATCACAATCTGTGGGTCAAAATCAACTGATTAATTATAATTTAGAATCAATCTGTCAGGCCTCTGTAATAAACACCCTTTCAGGCTTGCTGCCTAATAACCAGCTCTACATGGGACACCTTGCTAGACCAAAGCAAAGCTAAATGATTGCGGCAACTACTTGAATATTTGCGATAATTAAGTGTAAGATTAAAACTGAAAACAGGATTTATTCAGACTTTTCAATGCAGCTCAGCGACAACTTTTCCTCACAAGCATCCCCGTCTGGCTCTGACCTCTACATCCTGGAAAGTATAGTGAGGAGAGTGCTGTTAAATGCACAGTGAGTGACTCTGGGTGGCAGGAGGCTTATGACATGTTCCTCTCCTCCTGTTCCAGACTGCAAAGTGATGGAAACAGCAGTTTGGTCCAGGTGTCAGGGACATTATCAAAGAAAAGGGCTGCCTGCAGTTGCTCCATCTCACAGGAAATTGCCAACTCACCCTAACAAAGGAAGGCATAAGTGCACTTGCTGCTGCCTTCAAGGGGAGCGTGATAAGATGACATTATAAATACAGAATTGTTCATGGAGGTGGAGGGGTAGGCACATCAGGCAGCTGAACTTGACAATTCTGTTTTTCATGTACATGTCTAAAGACTATATAGGTTCATATAAAAAAAAAAAAAAAAAAAAAATCTGCTCCTTATCTCCTTTCAATGTGTTTAACTGTAATTGTTTGTGTTTACACTGACAGTACTTGGGACAGTAGCTTCACATAGTTTACAACACTGGAGCCTCATGAACACAATCAGATACACTCATTTGGACTGTTCATAGCACTAATACATATCTGAAAATGGCTACTGATAGGATATTTTTCACATAAATCAACTTTTAAGCTGGTTAAACATTTATTTATTTTATTATTTGTGTTAAATTCCACTTTGAAAAATCTGATCTTTGCTACCTGTAGTTTGCTATAACACATAAATTACATCTATACATTCAATTCATATTTGTTAGCTTACACTTCAATTAGTTTAACATTTGTCAGCTGACTTTTAGCTTTCTTATTATTAGTTTACATATTTGTATTTTTTAACAACCCATGTTAACTTGTACTTCAGTCTATTAATTTTCCATACATTACATTTTGTTAAATATGTATTATGTTAGTTTATTTACACACTGAACAATTTATTCATCTATTAATTTAAGCCTTTTAAGCATTTAGTTGTTACTTTTAGCTTCCTAAATGAAACATTAATATATTACATTTAGGTAACTTTAGCCGACTGAAGAACTTTGAGGTAACGGTGGGCTGTGTAAATAATACTGAATTGAATTAAATGCATTAATAGATTGCACCATTAACACCTTAACAATGCAACTTTTTTAATATTTATGTTACTTTTAGCCTGCCGTATAGTTATAAAAACCTGGCTGATTCTTTATGTTACATTTACATTAACTGTGTATTAATGCTAGTTTATACTTTTCATACTTTTTAATCTTACTTTTAGCTTATACACTACATACTTGATACCAGTTTTCATTATTTTTTAGCATTCTTTTTGACCAATATATAATACGTTAATTTAATCTTTTACTATTTATTTGTTGCCGTTGTGCTTGCTACCATACATTACAGTCAGTTAACAATTTTATTATTTACATTGCGAATGATCTACTGAATTTACCACTTACTCTTTATCATTTATTTGTTCCTTTTAGCTTGCAATGTGAAACACTTAACCAGCCAATAAATGCCATTTACATCAGTTATCTTTCACTTTGAACAGTTTATTAGTTTAACTCAAGGACATCTGTTTTATCCCTGGATCACCTCTGGACTAAATTCTAATAATAATCTGTTTCAAGTTTCCTATTCCATAGTGAACTAGTGTTTACCAACCACGGCATGTAGTATAACCAAGACGTACTAGTTATAAACACTGAATTATTGTGGAATCCTGTGTGTTTTTCTCTTCTTAAACTGTATGAAGGCTACACATTTTGTCTACTGTTTGTATTCACTGATACAGAACATCTACATATAATGACTTGTACATAATAGAAATGAATATTTAGTAGCAGTTCTGATGCAAATATATAGTCTAAAACAATAGGCTTAGTGCAAAATTAAGATTTTAAAAAGGTCAAATATATGTGACCATTCAATGTTGGATAATCTGCTGCTTCTTATCATGTGGACTTCATCTGCCTCATACATAGTTTTCCCTGACACCTGAAGGGGGAGCTCTAATACAGGCAACTTTGCATTTTCAACTTTCAACAAGTCTTCAAGACAGAATGAGAAAGTGAAAAGGTGATCGGATCTTCACCTCGCATATCCCCCCAAAAATGTAATCAATACTCAGAGGAGCTATGCAAATCATAAACCCATGTAAAGTCTCATCACATTTCTGAACACCTTAGGTTTTTTTAAGAACACTGCTGCATCAGATGAATATATTCATCTGTACAGAAAGAGGACGATGACATTGTGTGTGCACAGTGTTGTGAACTTTGAATTTAATTTTCTAAAGGAGTCCAGCAGCTCACTTCGGCAGTAAGAAGGGGAGGGTGGAGGGGGTAATTATGACCAGGGGAACACAGAGCTGTAATCTGTAAATCTATTCTTACCCTAAGTGAGAACTGGTACATTGGATTGATTTTATTGAGATCATACATTATAAATGGGGCATGGAAGAGCTTACAGCCTTGAGATGGTGGTGCTCACGTGCTTCATTAATTTTTACTTCATTAACTCTCTCCTTCAGACCCTTCAACACACAATTCATTGCCGCCCATGAATCCAGGCTACAGGCAAATGGACAAGCCCGGGACGACTTTCAGTGGAGTGGATACACTGAGTAACACTGTCAAAACAAATCAGTAACACATGAAATACACATAACCTCAGATCAGCCTGGAATCATGCACGAGGTCACTTCCTTCAAGCTTGCGGGTTTACATTAAAACCATGTTCATAAGGAATAAAAGTATTCATTCCAGTCATAGTAAGATGAAGTGCTGCAACAATTTAGCTGTCAGAAAGTCATTACAGATAGAAGACAAAAGAATGGAAACAAAAAGTCTTTTTCTGGAAGCTGATGTCGAGGAGAAAAAGAAACCTTATTGATAGTTTTTCTTTCGAATTATGTAGAAAGGATGTTTTGAAACAGTTTTTGCTTCTTCCTTTTTTTATGCATTATTGTTCAAATCAAACGTGATAATTACACATTAGTCATCCAAAGGTAACTATAACTGCAGCGCGTTTGCTTATTTTTTTCTGGTTACAAATCAATAGGAGCTGAAGCAGTTTTGTTTCACAGCGAGAAATCTAAAAAAAAAAAATCCAGTTGGACGCTTTAGAACGGACCATTTGTTTAATATTATAGCCTTAAACCCAACAATATCAATCAGTCATGAAAGCACCTATGCATTCCGCTCTGCCCTGCGTCACCATTAACTGCAGACAAGTGATGGCCTCCGCTGGTTCTGCAGGAGAGCGAAGGGAGGGTGTCGGAAGGTAAAGAGGGATAAATGGATAGTGTCGCTTTGCTTTTGCTTTTTCCTTTTTTTTTTTGTAGTGATTTCCTTATTCAACAACAATAGGAGTGTGTGCCGCTCTGAAAAATTAATAGATGCAGAGCTCTTGAGAAAAGTTTAGGGTGAGACTTTGAAAAAAAACTGAAGGTGAGAGGAAGCAGCTGCAAATGTATGAAATCAGATCATTTCAGATTAAATCAAACAAATATGTTTATAGGATAATTGTATTTTTAGAGTCAAATGACAATAAATTGTAAATTAATTTCCAAAGGGACATTTTGTTAAAATTCGGTGCATCGGTGGTAGATGTTGAAGTTGTTCATGCAGCAAACCTGTTGTCAAACTCTTCCCTCACTGAGCATGAGAACAACATGCATCAGTGAATAGGCGCTAAGTGCTTTTCCTCTAAGGCAGCATAAACTTGCTAACATTTTAAATCAGTTACGACAGCTGTCCCGAGGAACATTTGTAAGATCTGTTTCACCACACATGTTGAAATGATGATTCCTTCATTACATTTGCCATCAAACAATGTCTCCAAAGCTAACAGTTGACAAAATCCAGTTAAAACATTTGGGGCAAGCTCTTAAAGGAAGAATTAATGGGAGCAAAAGAAAAACAGCTCTTAGACAATTAGCACCAGAGACCACTCTATAATCTTAAGATTATTTTCACCACTTAAAAGCAGCACACATGGTTTGTATTGTGGAGGGGCAGAATGAACAACACTTGAGTGGATTTGATTTGGTCTCCCTAATCTGCATTTCCTTTAACATGCCTTTCTTCTGTTCCAAAATGTCAGTGTTGATCAACTCCAGCTGGAATAAGCCAGTGTGTGTCATCCCAGTTGCAAAATCCTTGAGAAGATTTTTCCCAAGAGGAAGGAATAAAGCATTTGGTCTAAGGCGTGTTTCCAGCTAATGCCTGTCATATTATGCAGATTCAACAATCAGTTATTTTGTCATGTCTCAGTAACTCTAGAAATGAAGATGCGACTTATCCGACACTTTTCTATAATGCTGATGTACAATTTAGATTTAGATCACTGAAGTGACTTTGCACTGTTTCTGAATACTAATGCACTAAAACATCCAATACAATAAATATAGACATTTTGTTAATGACCCAAAAACAGACAATCTACTCTTCATGTATAAATCTGTGAGCTAAAATAGAGTCAAATTAATCTGCAATTCATTTTTCTGGAGATCCCTCAGGGCACTCAAATAGGGCCCTCAGTGGTGCCTAGACCTCACTTAGAGAACCACTATATTGGATCTGGTTAACAGAAACATCCCAAAGCTATCATCATTTAAATAACACGTATTTTGTGAATTAAAAAAAAAACCTGTAATTGCAAAATTTGAGATTTAACCCTGGGGCCGGTTGCTAAACCAAACATGCTTTGGCTGGTTAGGCTTAGTCACAGAGGAAATGTCTGGCGCACAGATTGAATTTGTTCTCTCTGAAGTCAAAGGCAGGAAAACAATTAAGTGTCTGCCGCACATTTCACTGTGTACCACTTGACACAGTTTTCACATCACTGGGGCAATTGTCTGCAGAGAGCGGCGAGACAAAGCCATTACTTCCAATGTCTCAAAAAGATGGCATTGTTATTTTCTGATTTTGTAACATTTCAATTAAGTCACTGATGGAGATAATAAACATAATGGTGTGAGACTTACACTGTTTTCTTTTGTTCTATCACATCCGTGTTCCAGAAGCCAGAGGTGTATCACACGGGGCTTTGGTCCAAGAGGTGTACATATGTAGGTGTATGCGAGTGGGGGTGTGTGTGTGTCTGTCCTCCGGAGCCCCTTCCCCTCCTCAACCTTCGTCTTTCATTCAACGTCGAGTCCTTTCAAAACAAGGTGAAGTTCAGCAAAGTTTCTCTGCAGAGATGATCAAACAGTCACATCACTAATGGCGATGGGTGACAGGGCCAGTGAATACAGATCAGCTTTAATTGTGGTGGGTCTTACTGCCACTGTCTGTCAATCTGAGCCTTTGAATTGGTGAAAATTTGCTCTGTTCATTCTGTTAAATGATGTATCCAATTAAATGCTTTAGAATTCATGATCTTCAGTCAAGGTTAAATGAAAGCAGTTACTCCTGTCAGTAAGGTGATTAAAAGCTGCCTACATCAGGCACATTTTGTGCAAAAATTTAAATTTGGGACTAAAGCATGAATCTTTATTCATTATGTGCAGTCCTGCTATATAAATGTCCAGCACAACCGCTCTTAATCACCTTGTTCATTTTAAATCTCACTTTAGTCCTTTTTATTAAAAAGGCATTTCAGCCCTTAAATTACAGTGTTTTACATTCACATTAAGCTGATTCAAAGAACTTTTTCAGCAGCAAATACTCCTTTTAAAAGCACTTCTCTTTTGTCTTTTTATCCTGCAATTACATGTTTGGTATAGGAAAAACAGAGCAGGTTAAGACCCTTGTGCTTTCTGTTCCTTGATAGCCAGCCTGTTTAATATGATGCTAAATATTATCCATCCCTATACTTTTACAAATATGATTGAAAAGACAGAACAAGTCCTGTTCTGAAAAACAAAGCATAAGGTTCTTTGACAGTTGGTTAAAATGAACAAGTGCACAACAGCAAGGAAATTAATTTTCTCTCCAGAAGATGAATGTTGTAAAAGGTTATTAATGAGCATATAATATGCTTATGCAAGTACGTTTTCCGTGTCGCGGTGATAAATGTGACGATAGAGGTGAAGAGCGTGTTGACTAATGAGTATTGTCCGGGGATGTGATCTCGGTGCCCTCTGGGGAAAAAGCCACCATCTGGATGTGACACCTCACATGACGCTAATGCCCTGAAGTCCACCAGTCAAGCTCTGTCACATCTAGACTCCTTTAGATCCATCCTCATTCAGTCTGGACTCAATTTCAAAGTCATGTACTCACAGGCTCTTATAGGATGAAATCTGTTTGGAATATTGAGTCAAAAATCACATGTACTATCACACATGAGGCAAACAATAATAATAATAATAATAATAATAATAATAATAATAATACAAATATAAAAAAAAGAAGATATTGTTAATTAGTAGACTTATTTGGTTATATGTACTATACGTTAGCCAGAATAACCAGAATTTTATTGTTACCTATTATAGAATGTTGACTGGTTGATTATTATTTATAGAAATAATCAACTAATCAGTCATAACTTTATTTATCCAAAGTGACGTAATTTGTAATGGTATGATGCATTTATTTACCCCCCTACAACATGAAGAAGGGCATAAAAACACACAAAAACTTTTTAAAAAAATGCTCAGATTAGAATTAGTTGTATAAAGGATGGGAACAAATGAACAGGAGGCATTCTGCTTTCTTAAATACAAACACCTAGAATATTAGCGATAGAGAACTCCCTTTACCACACAATACATTATATAAAACATGACTTACTACAATACATAAAATATCAAGAAAATAACTGAAGTAATGCTTCTATAGTCATAGTTACTATAGGGAATTCCACTTTTGTGTTCACAAGACAAAAGCTTTGTAAAAAGGTTAAGAATGGTTTGTGCATGAACATTAAGTGATTGAGTGACTGATGGTTTGTAGCAAAGAGTGTAGCACAGTTTGTTGTAAAAGTTATAAGCACTGAGGAATGCAGCAGCAGCAGCAGAAAACTTTAAAGGGTCCTGGTTAAAACGTTCCTTGGTTTGTGTGTTTTGTGTCTCCTATAGATACATAATGGGATACAGGCCTGGGGCCAAGATGCACATTTGAATAACTGCCAAATACATAAACTAGACTCACTCAAGGGCTCATGGCGAATAAATAAGGCTGTGGATTACATCAAATCTCTTCTCAAACCACTACTCATGCACACCATTCCCAGTGTAGAGACCATTTAAACTCTAGAAGGGGCCAAACATCAGCAGTTGGTCTCCTTTAAACAAGTCTGAGCAAAGTAGAAAAATAAATAAAGCCCCCGGCGCTCTACTTTAATGTATTCAATTAACTGGGGTCCCTCTAGAGAACTCCAGCGCACACTTGGATAAAGAGAGAGCATATCGCCTGGAGATGAATACGCTGAATGCTCTCATTCTGAAGACCATGATTGGAAATCTTCTTCAACAGGTTCTTACTTAATTAAACTTCCCTTCATCTGACTTTCTGTCGCTTTCGAGGGAAAATTGGGAGAGACACATTCAAAGCCAGAGAAACTTTGTTCACTGCTGCATGTTGTTTACAGGGCAATTCGGGGGACTTGTAGGGCCTGTGATAACCTCCACCATCACTGTGGAAAGTCAGCTCAGGCTGAAAGAACAGAGAAGTATATAACATCTCCAATTCAATCACAGACAATTATGTTGTGAAATGAGAGAAATTCAGCTGCCGTCAAGTCTGAGTGGGAGGGATAATTATCTGGCAGTCATTACTGCTCCCATAATAGCATTTAACGACATTCATATACTGTATGAACATATTGCACTTGTTGGAAACATGTAAGTTGAAAATAATCAGATCAGCCGTTCCTCGGAAATATATGAAATCCTCTGTACGCCGAGAATTGTAACATGTTCATCATGTCCTTGGCTGAATAAGTATGTTAGTGTGAAATTTACCTAATTATCTCAAATATGCCTCATGAGAATCCATTCAGCATCCCTTTGTACCTTATTTTCCCTCTGCAGCCCCTTTGTGCAGCGAAGCCCCAACAGAATATTCTATCTATTAAAATCAATCTCTCATCACATCGCCTACATCCACCATGTGCTGCACTTCTTCCTTCCATAACAAATCAACTTAATCAAGCTCATTAAGTGTCATTATTAGGTATTTATTGTTATCTCCCTCTATGTAGCGCTGACAGGTCCACCCCGCCCACCCGTGTCCCCCCTGATACCAGGACCTTTGCTTGTCACGGCGCCTCTGCACTCACTCGTTCTAATTGGCCTTCATTGTTTTGCTTTTGCAAGAAAATTGAGCGGTTTGATCCACATCTCTATCAACCATGAACTTCTCTGTTCCACACTTTAGTTGGTGCAGAAGGTGCAAGAGAAAACGGTATTAAAATAGTTTAGTTCCAACAGATGAAGTCATAGCAATACAGCACAGATAATGTCCTCTGTATTGTATATAATACAGTATATGTGTAAACTCCTGTCACCACTACACCTATTGCACTGTGTGTCCGTCCTGGATTAGTCACCCTTCCTTTATGGTTCTCCCAGAGGTTTCTTCCATTTTTCCCTTCCTGCTAAACAGCTTTTTGGTTCAGTTTTTCTCACTCACACTGAGGGTCAAATGGACAGTGGACATTTTGTTAAACCCATTCAAGAATGTCATACTAGGTGATATGAATATTATACATTTACTTTAGTTATTAAGTAATAAAAATGAGAGCTTGTTTTGTCATTTCTCTATTTTAATTTCTTCTCATCTATTATCTTGCAACTATAGGTGTTGGACAAATAGTGCTGGATAAATCCGCCTCAAGTCACCAAATTTCCCAGATTATTCCTGACTGAGCATGTCCAATTTGTTTCATACTTTTGGAAAATAACCTTATTAGTTCTAGTACACACCAAACAACATTGCAGCCTTATATCTTTACTAGTTTTAGAAATACTGGGGCTTTGAAAAAATGACATAGCATTGATTTTACTATAAAAATGAGAGGCACAAAAAAAAGATGCTGTGCTCAATAAACCTCATAAATCAGACAATTTTATTTCTTTTAGAAAAATACTTGGACCAAAATAGTCAAAATAACTAAAATAGTAGTACAACATGAGAAATAAAATCCAGAATTTGAAAGATAGGATGTGCTTCAATGTGACGATACAGTGACAGAAACTGCTGCAAGGCATAAATTTTTATTTTTTTTTTTTAGTTTTCAGCAAGCTGTAATTTAGCATTTATGCAAATGTGGATCTTTAAAGACATTTTGCACCTGAACATCTCCTGAAAATTCCATGCATTTATCATGAATAAATCCAATATTATGACCTGTAGAACTTAACATTGTTGTTTTTACAATAAAATCAGTATCACTTTCTATTTTCGCAGCCCCAACATCTCTAAAACTAATGAATATATAAGCAATTTATATGGTTCCTACTAGGACTAAAAACATAATTTTCTGATAGTATGAAGCAAATCTGAAATGTTTAACTTCTGTGATTTCACGTGGACTGACCCAGATGGGTATCGAGAACCAGTTCTGCTTGAAAACTGTTTCCAAATTGTTCTGTTTGGAATGATTCACATGCTCATCATCGTCTTTTACAGATGCTGAAATATCTCTAACAGTCACTCTTTGCAAAACAATGGCATCAAACTCACGTGTCTACACTGCTGGAAACAAATTACACATAATGAAACCGTCCAGGCCTACTTTTCTTCTGCACAGAAAATGGATCAGGAAAGTAACTGATAAAGAATAAATAAGCAGAATTTATGGTACCGTTAGGATCAGTAAATCACATTTCAGAAGTTAATTCTAGCTCCGGCTATAAATAGTGATCTGACCTGACCCGAGTTACTAAAACGAAACCTGTGCGTTAAGCTTATAGTAAAATAAAGGGACATTCTTTTTAGGACGTCCGTGGAAAATGGGCTCAGACAAGGTGCCCCAGATTCCTTTTGTGTTTAAGTGTGGCGTTAAACACTGTGGATGCTCTTTAATGCAGCATGGCCAATGTATTTCCACAGCTGTCAGGGTGATGGACAGAGGGGCGAGTCTCTCCACTGCAGGGACAGGCTTCTACCTGCACACAATAGACCTGCACGATGGGAGCGTGGGGTAATGACACACAGGGAGGAGGGTGGGTGTATGTGTGTGTTGGGTGGAGGGGGCGGTGGAGGGGTGTGGGAAGTTTGTCCCATCGCAGGAGTTATTAAGTTTGTCTCTCGGACACACTTGGTTTCACCAGGGTGCTCGTCCCTCATTCATAATAGATGCTAATCTGTTCAGGGCTGACTGATGACAGAGCTTCCTGCCCTTCATAGAATTAGTCCTCAGCTTTATCAAAGGACCCAAACTGCCTGCTAATTAGACTCATTTCCTCCAGCATGAATTATTTATTTCCATTGTAACTGATCAGAGGCGATTGTGACGCATCATGCTGCCACCAGTTTTCACACAGATGCGCATACCAACACAAGTTTCCAAACTCCGTCAGTATGTGAGGTTTACTAGGACGGGGTGTCTGCAGGTTGAAAGGAGTTGAATGTATGATGCTTTAAGACATTTTTCTTTGGTCAAATTTTCATTCTAAAAATAACAGTACATTGGACCTCATAGTTATTAGTTATTGTCTTGAACCAGTCTGTACCATGTTTCAATCCAGTTTACGTTACATTTCCATCTCTCCATGACTGTTTCTACTGACGTTCATGCTGCTAAAGCTCATACCTGAACCCCTCCACACAAGAATAAAAGACTCCCTCAGATCTCCATTATGATAAAATTCCAAAGATTTCCAAAGCAAATATACAGTAGTAATAACATTTATTGCCTCTGCGGAATTATTAAGACCATTGAGTGTCAGATTGAAGGATTAATAATCAATTTTAAGGATAAATATGGCCTTAATTTAGGACAATTACATTTAAGATTTTTTTAAGGATCCATGGTTTGGTCCACTGGTTGAACCGCATCTGCTTAAATGAAGGGGTTCACAGTAGATTCAGTGACACAATACCAGTGGTACCAACTTGTCGCAGCCAAAATATATTAATCACTGCAGTTTTTATCCAGTAGAAGGATGTTCTGTATTAGATAAGTTAAATCCAGGCGAGGATACCGTATTAGATTTGTAATTACTTGTAAGATACAGATTTTATGCAAAGTCTCAATAGCAGGGGGGTGTCTTGCATCAGAACACGCTAAGGACTACCAAAACCTCCAACAAATCAACCCTTTGTTTACACACCTGTATTATGGTATCATCAAGTTTCTTCTTTAAACTAAAACTCACAGCCTATGATTTCAACAGTTGGTCTAAGTAACACTGTGTCTTACAATCCTCACGTGCTGCATCAGCTGATAGTTTACATTATAGCTCTGTTAGCTTAGCTCTGTTTTAAGACAGAAAACAGCCACAGTAAAACCTCAAATCACCTGTTTTCTCTATGGTTTGTGTTGTCAATAACTGAACTAAAGATCTGTTTGGAATCAGCCAAACAAGGTCAGAACTGTCACAGTTTAGTCTGAATCATGGATCACCAAATGACAACTTAACAACGATAATAACATTACATAATAACTGTACACCTTGTAGGCCTCAGAATTAACTCACCCATGTAGAAGAAATGCAATGATTTCAGCATCAAACACTTCTTTTCATTTACAGCTGTGTCCAGTGGAGAAAACAACAGTGCTTCTAGCTTTTATCACTTTGTCACTTTCTTTGACTCTAAAAGTTGTTTCTTAACAGTTTTCATCCTATCTCATCACTTTCTGATGCTTTGATCAAAGGCCCATGGCATTAGTTTTAATCCCCATGCAAGGCCATCAGAGTGACTCGCTACTCCCTCTAGTGGACACATAAATCCTCTGGACTGTCCGCAATCCAATACATTGACCTCTGCCATAACATCAAAGCTCTTTATTCTTAACACTCTAATGACAGTTTAATGTCACTTTTTAATACTTGAAAGTAGAAATATTATATATATATCCCCTTTAATATTCCAAAGATGACATAGATAACAAGTGGTACCAGACAACGATCCAGTTGATGTTATCATGTCTATCATGTCAGCATATCAATTGCTTCAATATATGTGCCAAGTCTGAAGTAAGTTGAAACAAAATTGCTGTTTTTATAGACATTTTAATTTTCGCCCATTATAAGTAAAAGGGAGGAGAAAAAATATTTGAAAAATTCATGAAAAATTTGAACTTTGACCTACCGTCCCAAAATGTAACCACATCTATTCTGGGTCACTGGCAATCTATAAACCCAAAGGTATGAATTCAACCAACAGTTTTGCTGCTACAGACATTTGAAATTTTGCCCATTATAAGTGAATGGGTAAAAAAAAACATTTTAAAAATTCATAAAAAATTTGAACTTTGACCTATTGTTCCCAAAATGTAATGACATCTATTCTGGGTCACTGGCCATCAAACCCAATTTGGTAGGAATTCAACCAATAGTTTTGCTGCTAGCCTGTTAACAAACAAATAAACCGAACCAAAAACAATACCCCTTGCCTTCCCTTTGGGGGGAGGGGTAATAATACCTCAGTTACAGTTACAAGGATTAGATGCGGATTAGAATGGTACTTTCCTGCAAACACTACGTACTTTTACTTAGATACACTTTTCAGGTAGGACTTTCATTTATGATGCATTTTTTACATTGGTACATTTACTTAAGGATTTGAATAGTTCTTCCTGCAGAATAGCATTCATATGAGTTACATAATCTAAAGAATCTTCAAGCACATTCTTGGGTAAATATTTAAGAAATGCGAATTACACTTAAATGAAGGACGGAACACAAGCAGCTGATATCACAGAGAAGTAATAATGCACACTCTTCTAGCTTCGATGTTACAGACTGAAGGTTATTGATATATTCCATAAGTTCTGTTCTCCTCATCAAAACATTCACTCTCTAATTACATCTACTTAAGCAATTTTGTGTTGTGCTTAATTGCATTACTATCTAGAAGGCAGAAATATGCAGAGCGAAAAAACGTATAGCAACGTGGGGGAACTGCTAATTAGTCAGATATTTGGTTTGCATTACCAAATAGCATCGCGCAACACACACAGATAGAGAGAGTGAAGAGAGTGAGGGTCCCGCTGTTGAAACTGTAATCAGACAAAGACAGATGTACAGATAAACACTAGAGGGAAAGTTTGAAATAATTGTTCATCTGCTCCTTCTGTTCTTCTGGGAGGGATCGGTGGATTACAAACACTTCCATCTCTGCCCTTTCACATCTATAGGCCCCAGGTATAAGACACCTTATGATGAAATGTCCCCCTATTACAATGGCGGCTGATAAGGTTAATAAAAACAGACCATGTAACACAATAGAAAGAAATGTGTAGCGGTTGAAATATTCATGATGGTGTATTGTGTTGCATTTCAAAAGCTCATATTTACAAATCAGCTCGATACAATGTGCACCAGAAGCCTGCCATTTTCTGTCTGTGAGGGTCAATGCACAATAAAGCTTAGTTTCATCTCACAATTTTAAAGTTTATTCAGACTTTGAAGCGGGCTTTAAAAAAAAAAAAAAAGAGATGCCCTTCTCTGTGCGGTAACACTTAAAATGCTCCTTTGGTTGCCATTTTCACACGAACAATAGGAAATTATGTCGAGGCAAAGGGAAAAAAAAACTTTTATAATGAATACCACATTTAGTGATTGCAAATAATTGCGTTAAGTGGCTTATTTGCCTTAGGTCGGGGAGGGTGACTCCTGTATAACTAATATAAGGATCTGAACCCTCACCTTCACTGATGAGGCCTATTCACAGCTCGGCTGCCCTGTGCCCCCTCCCAGCTCCTTATGCTCCAACATGATGAGGAGTGTGTTTTTAAAGTTTCAAAGCAATGATTTCTTCACAATGAAATTCATTCCTGTGTTAAGCAGCAGGAAGTACAAGAGTGGTGTTATTCTGTTCTTGGTGTGGAGGAAGGCAGTGGGGACTAGAAGGCACACTGTAATCTGCATCACAACACAAAATACAAAACATGCGATCACACGTTTGAACGCAGTGTTAAGACTAGATTAAAGTGAAAAGATGTATCTCTATTTTCATGCATCGCTGACACTCATATTTAAGCAACAGCGTTTTTATTATTGGAGGAGTAGATTTCCAGGGGGGATGCAGGGGACATATGTGTATTTATCCACCACAATGAAAACATGAGGAATCCTACTGAAAACTGCAACATGTCGGATAGGGATGGCTTTTTTTCTTCTACACTGGATGTTTATTCATTTTCAAAACATACATTAGCCAATTTATATTTTATGGTGACTTGACCTCAACAACTACAGGCTTTCACAAAGTCCTAATCGATAGTTTTAGTAGTTAGGGAAAAAAGCCTCGTCTGGAGCCAGCTTCAACATTTCTTAAAATTATCAAAAAATACAGATGCTTTTGGAATTTTTTTGGAACAAGCACAGAAATGCAACACAATATGAGGTGTTTCAGATGCACCACCAGTAGAGTATCATTGATTTGAACAGGTGACATTTAAAGAAGTTATTTCTCCAAATGAAAGGCACAAAAGAGGAAATCTGGTCTATATGTGTGAATAATATTACAGTAGAAAGGTTGATATTAGGTGCGATATGGACACAAATATAGGAACACATTTCACCTACTGCTTATTATAATAAAAATGTTCAGGTCAGTTGTTGTCAATAATTATTATGACGAATGAGAGTTAAATAAATGAGACAGTTACTTACCTAACATTTAAAGTGATTATTTGGGGTCAGAACATGACTAATATTTCAGATATCTAGGGGCAGAACATCTATAACAAGTATAATGGTAACAAAAAAATCAACATTGAGTAAAATTAAATTAAAAACTGTCGCATTTTGTAAGCATAAACAACAACAGTCACAGAATTAAACCTTTTATTTACCTCTTTTAATATGGCATTTGTTATTACTGTTTTATAGAATCCTGTTAATCACCTGAATTCAATCTGTCTGTATAGTTTTGGCCATATAGTGTATCTGAAATCTCTAATACCTAAGAGTAAGTCATTATATTTTGAATTAATACTCCGTATGCAAATTTTCTCCTCTTCTTTAAATAGATAAATACATTTTTACAACAAACTGATGCAAAAAAGGGAAAATTTGTGCAAAAAAAATACCATAATGCAAGAAATATTGTGTTTGATGCCCTGCTTTCTATTGTAAATGAACTGTATTAAAGTTAAATTTTATTTTACTGTTTAAAACCAGATAAAGTTTTTATTTATTTGTAATGTATGAAAGTTGCTTGTTGTTTATTTTGTCTCAATATCTATAAAAGTGTCTAAGCTGCTTTCTTAGCCTTCTTTGTTTGTTTGTTTCTTTCTTTCTTTCTTTTATTTTTTCACTCAAATACCCATAAATAGACTAAAAACCTCAATAACATACAGTAAATACACCAACAAGCCTGTATCCTGTACCAAATATTATACAACAAAAATAAACACACGGGAAATTATAGTCCTTATTTCATCAGTGGGAGTTCCTCTGCTTTGTGCACTTAACAGAGACATTATCATTAAACTCCCCATCTCCACATTTGTATAGTGTTCATCTTTTGTATTTCTGACATGTGTCTGTCTCTCTCTAACCTGCTGTAAAAAAGTGCAAGTTAATAAATTCCTACTTCCAACAGGCATAAAAAGAGGCAGATGCAATTGTTCCCCAGTCTGTTTTACCTCACACTGAGCTGTTTGTGAGTGAAATGAAAACGATGTAACATAAACTTCATTATGACATGTGGTAGTAGAAAAGAGTATTTTCCGTGTCTAGGCAACATTTGTTTATGTCATCCGAGTAGATACGCGTGATCTTGAAGCAATCAGTGGGAAAAAAATAGTACTGTCGATTACTTATGGACACACACTATGCAACATGAATCCGATTCTAAACACAGGCTCGAAACAAAACAACTTGATCTGTTTTGTGTCTGCGTTGACCCTTTCCATTTGGCTCCACTCTGTTACAGTTTACCTCTCAGAAAAAAAAGCCTTCATGGATTATTAGGAGTATTTTGGCTGATGGTGGAAAACAAAAATATAGAAATGATTGCACACATTGTGTTCCATTTGAAAAGAGATACCCAGGGAAATCATCAAGAGAACAAAAAAATCAGGATGCTGCAATAATTACTTTAGGGTATCCAGTACTCTCTCATGGAATATATCAGTGGCCACCATGCCTGGGGTTTGACCCTCAGATGCTGCGAAAACCTAGAGCAAACAAGGGACCAGAGGAAAACCTCCCTTTATGGGCAACTAGAACCGTCCCCTGGTATAAAAATACATTTAAAAACATAGAAAAGTGACCACCTGGATAGCTGCATTTTGGTAGAGGAATAAAATGTGTTTTTGTTCAAGAAATATACATAACCAGGTGAGTAAATATCCATAAAAAAGTAAAGAGAAAAACAGTGAAAATTGCCTCAAAGACAGGGTTTGAGTGAGGTAGAGAAGTGTGTCCTTGCTAAATTTAATGTAAATTTAATAAATGTATTTAATCAGTTTAATTTGAAATGGATTTTTAAGACTTTCCGTGATATTTCATTTAATTTCAATGGATTTTATGTACATGTTTTTAATGGTGCGTTGTGATATGACTGAGATTTGAACGTAATTGAATGTAGTTTTATGTGTTTCTGAGCCTTTGTAAAGCACTTTGAATTGCCTTGTGTATGAATGGTACTTTACAAATAAATTTGCCTGGCCTTTCCTTTTACTGACACATACTGTATGTTACTGGATAAAATAAGAACAAGAGTTTTAGTGCAGCAAAATGAAAAAGGTGTATTTCGGTACTAAACAGAAACTGCTCTCTTATATCACGTTAAACAGACTGTAGCTAAAAATGACTGCAGTTCAATTTATTCACTCAGACAAAATACAAACTTGCTGATAGAAAAACTAGAGATTTCTGAAATGGAACACCCTGAAAAGAGATCTTGAGATTAAAAGCTGTAATCCAAACACCAAAAATACAGCTACATGTCTATGCTTGAAAAATATTAACAATATTTTTAACCAGAAATGCAGATGAAACTAATGAAAACCCTAAAACTAAAGGTGGGGACTAGCCTAAAATAAACCTAAAACCTATTTCTAACCTGACTAAAACCTGAAATGACCAGAAATATCTTAATTCATCAGCCAAACCATTGGTTAAATAAGATACAACAGACACATACAGTATAATAGATATAAATTACAGTAAGTGGAAGCAACATTATATTTTACCTAGATCTTATGAAACATTTTTTGATCTTATTCCACACTCGAGGGCCTCTACAAGCCAGACTAAAGTACATTTAAGTTTGCTTTTTTTCCCTTATGAGATGCTTTTCTTTGAGTCCTACAAATGAGCTTCTCATTGTTTTCTCATTGCTTCTTATTCAGGAGCGCAAAAATGTTTTTAATATATTTTGAAGAAGTAAAAATAATTAGCGTCATATTATGTATGCATAATAATGAGCATGAGGCATATTTGTTTGTCCCAGAGTGATAACAATAAATAATGTGATTATTCATGCTAGTTACAGCCTATAATCATCACAGGGTATCATGTCCTGTTAACTTTAACTGGTGAGTGTTAAATAACCTTTAAAATCACCACAATGCATGTTGGGAAAACTATAAAACTGGATTTGTGAGTCTCAGTCTCCGAACACAGGTGTAAACTTGCATCTAAAGCTGAAATAATTTGTTATATATTTGAGGTATAAACAGACTGGTTGTACAGATATTGCCGTTTTGCTAAAATCTGGAGTAAATTAAGTCGAGATGGTCATTTAACAGGTTAATAAAGGTAATATTTGTGAAGGGAGTAGAGTTACAACTTTAAATCATCAGCTAATTTCCACAAATGTGTCATAAATGAGGTGAGAAATGTGATTTTTAAGAAGCTGGATGCAGGAAGGAGGAAAGTTTCACAGTTCATATACAGTTCATGTAGTCATCGTAGGAGCCAGCACTTAGCCTATTAGAGCTGGTGCCACAGCAGTACGCAATTAAATGTCTCCATGCAAAATGAGCACTCAGGTCATGTTTAATGGGCAGAGAGCTAATAAAGCTTGGGCTGAGCAGGAGGAGAGGTGACTCACCCTACAGTAGCAGCATAAAGGTGTCGCAAAGACAAGAGCAGGGAGGGCTGCTGGTCGCCATGTGGACTCCATAAGGCACCTCCGTCAGCGTCCATCACAGGTTACAGCTCATCAGCAGCAGCAGAAGCAACTGTACACAGACTGAAACATGACGCTCTTTAGCAAATTCAGCATGTAAACAAGGAAAAAACAGCACCCTACAGTCCAACAAAATGGAAACAATGCTGCAAAACAATGTTTAAATGCTTTCTAAAATATTCCAACAGACCTGTGCAGCTGCTCTGATGTTACAAATGTAATATTTGCTTTAGCTGACAGCTGCAGCATTACTGTTGTCACATTGCATAGTGGATTAGTCTCAGCTTTGCACTCTGGAGCTGCGTGCTTCATATTTTCTCAGTAATAATGTACACAAACAGAAGACATGACATAGAGCATAAACCTTTGAGTCAATACTTTGCTTTTAATGGAGAAAGATGAAAATATCAATACCAGCTCATTTACAAAATGTGCTTTGTTGCCCAGTTACTTATAGTTAATTGATTTTAACAGCCACATGGGAGATGTAGCAAGAAATCAATTGAAGGGCCAAGTTAAGTGACTGCATGACAGCTCATATTGTTGCCAATTCAACATTGTCTAATCCGAAAAGACAATAATCCGAGGGGAGCAGCCAGGAGAGGGGAATATTACAGCTGAATTGGGCACCACACCTCCCTCTGCAGCAGCAATACCAAACTGTCTTTCAAGAAAACATGAGATGAAGTGGAATAAATTCTCCTGGTAAATGTTATTACAAACAATATGCCTTCACGAAAGGAAGAGGGAAGAGCAATCTGTACAGACTGACCATTCTGCGAACCGTTCATCAGCTTGAAATGCTATTTCATGCATTAATACTCCACAAACTGCACCCCCCACCCCCCAACACGTTCAGTACAAAGCCCTCCGATTTATGATTACCAGTCAACTAAGCAATAGGCTGTGGCCCCCGCAGGCACATGACTTCCTTTTACTTCCTTCACTGCAAGCTCGGCTCAGGGCCCCTGCAGATTCACAGACAAGGCTGTCAGGATAATGTGATCAAGGTGGATGCAGGCAGACAGAAGCTAAATCGTGGCTGGAGGATGACATTCTTTGATTTTTAACCATTACAGAGTTTTCATAGAGCTGCAGTCAATTTATTTTATTTATTCTAATGAAGAGCATTAGGAGTGCCATAGTGTGCTGCACTGCACATTGATCGCCTCGTTAATCACACTTTGCAGACACTCGCAAATCAAGTTCTAACAGCAAGCACTGAATCAAGTGCAATGAAGCATAAGCTCCTTCACAATTTATGATCTTTCAAATTGCATCTTTTCAACCATTAAATTGCAAGATACCATAAATTTTTATCCTCTCTTCGTCAGTCCTGGTATTGATTCTCTTGTGTGAAAAATAGAAGAGTAGTAAATTCAGGCAGTTAGACCAAATTTAAGCCTTGTCTTCAGAAAGGAAACTGAATGGCACAAGGAAGGCTGTTAATTTGCCATTGAGAACAAATATCGGCTGTGATAAAAATTTAAAAGTCCAACAGGGGCTTCAAAGACGTGTCTGAGATGGGTTTCAGTCCTCTGCAACCTTGAGCTCTTTTACTTGACTACCTGTGAAATGCTGGTGCACCTTCAGGGTATTTTACCCACCATTTTTTAAGATTAGGTACCTGATGTGCTGCAGAATTAGAATTAAGTCCTCACCTTAAGAAAATGACCAGATGTGGGTCCCACAGTCACAGACCAGGCAGCTTTTATGGAAGAAGAAATGAGAAAGGACAAACTTAAAGAAGTGGTAAAAGAAATTAATGTACTATTCCGTTGAAGGTATCTGCATGTGTTCTTGAGAAATGTCAGTATTTCAGATATTTCTGAGAAAAACGAACAGTAAAATCCAGCACTTAGAGTGGTCATTACATTTAACTTGTGGAAATCTAAAATGGTTCTTACCTGCCCTGCACTGTTCTCAGAAAATGGCATAATTGTTCTTAGATTGCATCTCACTCACACCTAGCTGCAAGAAACACTTGTCAAACAATACAGCCAAATTAGTTCTCTGTGATTGAGCATGTGGAGGATCTATCCAATACATTATATTTCCAGAAAAGGAAACAGAAGTGCCATAAAAGAGTCTAAATTACCATGATAGAGTCACCGCTTCCAAAAGTGAAGGGTTAACCTCTTCACATCTGTACAGGGACCAACACTTAGGTTATGATTGGAGAGAAGGCCTGCTGTTACATGAAAATAAGAATATCTGCAATGTAAGAGCAGGAGAAAAGTTTGAAGAAAAACAAACCTGACTGTATGTGTTTGGTCTGTTGTTAAAATCTTGTGTTAAATATCTGACACATTCTTAACAGAACATGAATACTTTAATGTAACGTGAGGGGAAAATAACAAAGGTTGATCCTCGCATGTTTTAAAAGGTAAAAGAGAATTCAAGGCAAATGACATTTCGAAATGTCTAAATTAATTCTTGTACTCCTTAGAACGGTGAAAAAGAAAGCCTTCACTAACCTCTGCACAGAGGAAAGCAGGGCGGCATTAATCATATAGCGCTGTGCCAGACAACTGCTCTGCAAAGGTGAACAGTGAGACTGCAGTGGCATGGCTGACAGGAGTGGAAGATAATGCTGCTCCATTCACTTTCATGGGAGGTGCTGCCCAGCTCAGATGGCACACAATATGACTCTGCAGTCTGAGAGAAGAAACGCTGGTCAGGCAGCAAAAGTGTTTTTTGACACAGTCCCTCCCCAAGGGAAGGCAAATCAGCAGAGGAAATAGCACGTAAGGAAAACAAACCATAATAAAAGGCATAAAAGCTCACAAACATTGGATTGATCAGACAATTACAACCCATCTGGCTTGTTAAACTCAATCTGCTACCACAAACTGGCTGGCACTTCGCCTTTTTGCAGCCGGATGTGCAGTTGGACTGATCCCAGATCTGCGAACACTGAAAGTTAAAGGATATGGGTGGTGAAATTAAATGTTTTTATGATTATCAACATGTTCCATTAAAAGACCAATTGTTTCCCAGTAACAATATTGAGTGTAAAGCCAAAGCACGACGGACTTTAATCATGTTCAGTCCTATGTCATAGACTCCTACCGGGTTTTTGATTTTACCTCATATATATATTCTCTATTACCTTGTATATATCCTCTATTTATGGTATAGAGTTGGCCTTTTGTATATTATCAGTATTTCTTTGTATATTTGAGTATTGTCAGTATTTTCAGTATAATTGTCATGTGATAGTTCTTTTTGCACTATAAGAATCTACTGCTTAACAAACAGAGCTGCTAAACTGATTTTCATTGTTCCTGTAACAACGAGAATAAGGATCTATTCTATTCTATTCTCCATCATTTATGTACATGTACGTATCAAATACACAGTGTATAAAGTACTGCAGTATTGTAGTTTATTGTCAGTCCAGCTGCAGTAAATAATCCCTATAGAGCACTGACTTAGTCCATATCGAAAGCACTATTTTCTCCTGACTGACTAACACTGAGTTAATAATAATAATAATGATAATAATAATAATAATGATAATAATAATAATAATAATAATAATAATAATAATAATGATAATAATAATAATGTCATGTTACTTTCTTTGATGCTTTTCAAGCCACATCATATAAAATACATTATAATTTGCATAGAATTTGAGTAAAAAAACATGACTTTTTTCATAAAATCAGAGGAGAGGGATCTATCTTAGCATTTATCACAGTCACTGTAACATCCAACATCATAGCATTACTGTCTGTGCAATCAGAGCAAAATAATTGTGGATCTCTCCAAAAATTATTCCAGCAAATATATGCATATAAACTATAAACCACTAATTACAAATCTATCAGAGAACATAATTTTATAATACTCAGCTGTAGCAGTATTTTCTTACCCCCTAATATAAGTGTGTTTGTATGTGAGACACATAGACTCTGAGTCCGTTGATACTTGGAGGTCAGGTCTTCCAAAGTCCAAATCTTGAACACATTGGTCTGGATTTTGGACCAACAAACAAACCTTGGTCCACAGTTCATAAGGATCTCAACATTAAAGCATGCTGAAGTACTACCATGTGTTGTCCTTTGTCCCATTTTTTTTTTTTTTAACCATACCTGCTTCACAAGTTTTCTGAATTCCACTGAACTGAGCCGTTACAGAGACTGTACGGGTCTGAGTGTTAAAATACATATCCATGGTCTATTTTTAAATAGAATTTTAAGACTTTGCAGCAGCAGTATGGCAGAGAGAATAAGAAAACTATGCGAATTGTGGGTCAGACACAACAAAAACAAGCATGACATCTGGATGCTAATTTGATGGTCCATGACAAAAGGCTCCTCTGAGGCTCCATAACGATCTATATAGAGTCGAGATCAACTCCACATATACCCCACTGCATGATAACTCAAACAGACAAAAAAACACACACCAAAACACGATGTGACTCTATAGGCAAGCACATATCAACAAGCTCACAATAGTGCACTCAAAGAAAAAAAAAAGAAACGACACTTTCACCAGCCCGACAAAAGAAGATGCTACTGGGTATGACAACTTCTCGTGAACGACAAAATGCCGCCTGACAAGCTTTCAGGGGATGGTTGAGCTCTGGCAGATTACAGAGATCTTTATCTTTTCATAAAACGGAGTGCAGCATTTAAGTGCCAATGACTGAGAATACAATCTGAATTGTAAAGTGTGTCACAGCCATTACATGGAGATGTAGGGCCAGTAATGGTGAGAGTAATTGTGTGATGACAGTTTCACTGCACAGTGACATTCTCCAGGGCATTGTCATCATCCCTGACAGGTAATATGGGTCCACTGGGATTTGGGTATGTCTTACAGTTGGAGTTTCTTCTTCATAAACACCCAGCAGCACCCCAACCCATGGTTACTTACAGCTTTGTCAAACCCCAGAACTCATGTTGGCTTTTCAGTATAGCTGCGGGTCTGGATGAGGTAATTAGATGTTAATGTGAAATAATGGAATCATGTCGGGCTGTTACATAGGCAGAAATGCAGACCTTGGCGTGATCTCAGAGTGAAAAGCACAATTGCTTAAAAATCAAAACATGCTGTCAGCGGCTCACCTAAGCAGCAGAAAATGCCCTGACTTTGGAATGCATTACAATGGTAATTGCTCTGACTAAATTACCTTGTCTAAGATGAGCTCGACTAGACATCTGAGACATGCATGTCGATTGGCTCAATTTCATGATCATTGGGAGGCTGAAATCAAGGCCTTTATGTGAAAGGAAATCAACGGGGAAATTGACATAAACATCTCATCGGAGGCATTATACTGAATAGTAGACAGAGCTCCATTTTAACAATGCATTCAGGTGAATCGACCTGAAGAGAAGCTGTACTTTCAAATAACCATTCTTCAGGTGGAAACTAATGAAAAGCATTTGGCCACATCACACTACAATATACAGATACTGAGAACAGTGTAGATGAATTAACCATTTTAGGTTTTTTTAGATGCCTCTCTCATCTTTAATCCTGTCTTTGTATATTTAATGTAATACGCTTAAAGTAATGTTTAATTTGTGCATCAAGATGTCAGTCGTTCTGGCACAAACAAGCCTCCTTTTCAATGCTGCATCAGTTACCAAGCCTGTTGTTTTGCTTCTTTAAGATTAACAAAAGAGGTTGGACAGCAGCCAGGACGCTGTAAAATGACTTAATAATCAAGAGCATAACGTCATACACTGACTCCACCTTTGATTGTTGGTTGTGGTTCTTTCTGTCTGGATTTTTCCTCACACGTATCAGGACAGGGAGAGTTAAAATGCCTCTCGTGTCTGTGATCTGATGAGGATCACCTTCATCCATTTGAAAGGTGATTTCCAAGCAAAATTGTTTCTCTGAACACACGCTGCTTGAGCCGAGAGCACATTTTTCCAGCATGTTAACAAACATGTAATTTCCATAAACACGTCCAGTAATTGACAGCTTGATTTGGGCTCTGCCAGGAGGCTGACAGACAGTTCTTGGCTGCTTTAATGCAGGCAACACAGGCTTAAGGCCTCACCAGGCTGTAATGAGCTTCTCAGGGCTTTGTCTGGATTAGACCACCAAACACAGACAAATCTCACACAAATCCTTTCTTGCAATCTTTATCTTGTTAGATTATAACAACTAGTGTAATTCAGCATTACCTTAAAAATGAATAAAAAAAATGAAGCCAAATATCAGCGGAAACAAATGTTATATTTAGTTCAATCCAAATGAACTGAGCGAGACAAAAAGTGGGGAGTTAAGCCTTATACAGATCGTCAATAGATATCACAGAATTAATTGTAACATTTTAAGACCTTTTTAATGCTGAATATCACATTCACAATCTATTTTTCTCTGCAGAAACAGTATAACAGGGACAGGTAACAATGACAGCATTTTGGTTTAACTGTTGAACAGAAATACATACAAAGTAAAAAATAATATGTAAACAAAGATAATGTAGACATTGGGCTGATGATTTTACTAAACCTTAAAGCTTTTAGACATCAAATATTAAAAAATGCAATGTTTGTACATTTCTAAAAAATTCTGAAATGTTGTTATGTATGATGATGTACATTTTATTCTGGCGACTAGCTTGGTTAAAACAACATAATGTTGATATACATGTACCTAGAAATGTTAATATGAATGCATTTCTGACCCATAAATGTTGACACTATACATATCTCTGGTTTGCAGACATGTACAATGGAAACATTTTATTCAGGTGACTGGTTTGTTTTCTCACTTAACCTAAATTATGTTCGATTTGGCGCGTCTGCAAGCCTCAGTTGCAGATCAGTGGAGTCTGTATTGAATCTGCAGGCAAATGTTAGCTCCTTGAACATCAGCAGCACATTCAGGTCTGGTCTACTGGTGAAAAGCTGAGGTTCAAGAGCAGCAGAGAGACGATGGGGAGCACAAGAGAGGGAGGGAAAAAAAGAGTCTGATAAATCTGTATTGAACAGTGTGTGAAGGATGTTAATACATATTAATGGTGACAGGAATATTTGCAAGTGAATACACAGGCAAAGGGGATTAAACATAACTCTCCAAAGAAGGGGAGGTATCATCACTCCCATTCTGGCGTGGGACTCAGCCGTATCAGATCCATCCCCATGCACATTGCCAGCAAACACTAAGCCCTTATCTCTTCACTGGGCCTCTCCGGAGAGTTTACAATTTCTCGCTTCGTTGGAGCCTGAGCTGAGCTTGTTACTGGCACAAAGGCTGAGAGGTGGCCTGGTTGAGAGCACAAAGCCATGCTCACCTCTGGACGGACACATTTCCTTCAGATAACGGACGACTTGTTGGACAGCGGCACTAGAGTGTCCCTATACATTAGTACGACAGACACACATCCTCCTCGTGGCGGGACTCACGGCAAAGTTAAAGTTAAAAAAAAAACACATGACACTATGACATGGCTTTTGTGAAGAATCCTTATTAATGAGTTGTGTAAGATGCAACAGAGGGACATGAACTCAGCAGATGTGTCCTGGGCCCTGGGAGACACTATATCATCTGCCCATGGGTGCTATTCTCTGAGGACCCAAGCACCAGAGAAAACGTCCCATTTGCTACTCGGCTGATCATATTAACTCCCGAGGGGATTAATGATAGGAACATAGACATGAAATTTAGGCTAAATGTGCCTTTTAACCACACCAAAATCTATGTTTCAGACAAATGAGCCCATTTAGTACCGGAATGTGTCAGGATAATGTCCATACACATTTTCCAACCCTCTGAAAGCTTCTGCTGAAAATACATATGTAATCATTGAAATATACTTAACACAACTAACACACATATAGTTGTATTCTAGGATTGATAATAACGTTTTCATGATCTATCTTTGGAACATGAATGCATGTGAAATCCATGTTGGTGACCCAGAGAGCATTAAATTCTTCTGTTATTAATACGTCACCTGCCACTTATTAATAAATCATTCTTTGTTGTGATGTAAAGGCAGATTTAAGAGCACTGGGTATTAAAGAGATGAAGAATAGATCTATTACAACTTAAATATTAGTGACTGTGTTACCTTTACATTTAAAGAGGTGAGAATATTCTTAAAGCCGCTAAATTACTTATGGATTAGGATTATTTTCTCTTAAATTTAAAAGGCAAGATAAATGAAGCTTTCATGATCCAACAACAGGAAAATTCACTGGTTAAAGCAGCAACAGGATAAAGTGTAGGGCAAAGAAACTGTGCATGCAGCATAAAGAAAGATGCAAATGTCAAAAAGTACCAAAAATAAATCAATACAAAAATAATAATAATTTTCTTATTATTTCCCATAAACCCCTGAGTGCAAGCGTATGTGGACAATAGTGGGAGTTAAAATGGGTAATCTACTGTAGACGCATGTTAGATTGAACATTAATGATACTTATTTTCTATCCTTTTCTGCAATTTCATGTTGTAGGAAATAGAAGCTAAAATTAACTTTTTCTGGACCTGCTTTTATCATAAGAGGATTAGTTGTAGAGAAACAAAATGTCCTTCGAAGAGTATATCACGACAAATGTTCTACTGTTGAATTGTAGATTCATCATAGTTTTTCCTCATCTTTGTTTCATGAATTTCACACTTGATGCTGTGAGACATAAAAAGGTCAGGAAGGTCAAACAAAATGTGGGTCTTCATCCAAAACATCACACAGCTTTGTGTTTACACATTCTTATAGATTATGTCTGCAGCATTTAGAGCGACTCCTGGGTTCGGTGTACCTCAAACAGCAGTCGATCTGTCCGTCCGTCTGTCTGCTTGAAACTTGGCGGAAGCAAAGGGCAGGGGCCAAGGATGAAGCCTTTAAATACTGGAGTAAGACAGGATCCTGACAAAGGTGCAGAGATGGTTTATACATAATTTTGGACTTCACAACACAGGGCTAAATCAGAGCTTAGACTGACAACAGTTTAAATAAATAAATGAATACATAAATGGATGAATGAAGAAGACCTTAGTTACCATGACAACTATCAGTTAAACTAACCAATGGCACTAGTCGACAAAAAGGGAAAAATAATATCAATAATAACATATTCCATGAGGAAATGAAAGGAAGTCTGTGCTTTCCCTGTTCACACTGTTACACACTATAAAAATGTCAGAAAATGCTGAAATAATCCAAAGTACATATATAAGTAACTCACTTTGGGTATCACTGGTCTACAGGTTAAATTAGTGAAACCATACTAAGTTTGAATCACTAATAAAGAAAAATTATGTCAAAAATTCTGGATGGCTGTAGCTTCCAAGATACAGTCTTGGGTCAAAATGTGAATTAATGTGAGAATTGGTTTTACTCAAAAAGAATGTTCATCTCAGATCTTCTGTAAAACACTGTTTACACATTGCAATATGTTCACTTTACAAGATCTTTCTAGTGGAAGATTTATAAATATGTTGTATAAATGTACATAAACCAATATGTGGAGTAACACATTATCATATACATTGAAAACATCAGTTAACCAGCACTTTTGTCATTTGTTTTCCAATTCATCTTATTAAAATATGTACAATTCAGCAAATTAACCTCTGAGTCAGATAATTTCTAAATTAAAAAAAAAAAAAAAAAGTAATACAGTGCATTAATAATTATTTAAGGGCCTGTATTGTGGAATTTGTAGAGAAAAAGCAAAGCCTGAGATAAACTCACTGTTGATTTCTTGAGTCTCAAGTTCTGAAAGGACAATTTAAGACTTCTTACAGTGTCCACAGGAGACCACAACAGAATGGATAGTTCTGTCTATGAAAAGCTGCACTAAGAGCCATTAAAAAAGTCTGGCTTATGACACAATAGCACCCACTTTAAGTGCTTTGTGAATAAAGTTTTGCATGTGGCCTTGTTTTGCTGCACAGGGTATAATAACAATATGAAACCCACATGTTATTTCACTCAATTTTTTATAAAAGGAGAAACTGTCAATATGGTTTCAGTAGGTTTTAAGTTGACAAGTAATATTGGATTGCTGCTTGTCTTACAGTAGGTCTCCCAGTCGCAGTAATTTCAGCAGACATGTTGCTGAGACAGCTCTGGCATTGTTTTCTGGGACACAGTGAAATTCTATTTTCAGTTTTACTTGGTGCAGTAATTATCTGCATTGTTGGTGAGAATAAAGAAAATAAAGTGCATGAATATGTGCCGGTCAATTGGATTCTGTCAGTTCAAGCAGAATTGGGTACACAAGCGAGCGGCTTGCCAGCTTGTAATAACGATGGTGTTTGCGTGGAACAATTTCCCCTCTAAAACAGCTCATCAACAGCAGAGAGAGTCTGTCACCCAGGGTACGGAGTGACAAGTCTTCTGCATCTCCGTCTGTTATTAACATGTCTCTTACGACAAGCTCAATTATCTGACACTGCCCGTAATTTCCATTCCTTTTTCTGGCACAATGTAAAGTTCCTCTCCTTCATTTTCAAAGCTGGTCGTTTTGGATCCGGCAAATACTGATATAAGACATGTGTGGGAGGAGGAAGTGAAAACTGAGGGAAAAACATCTGCAAGTCAGAGTGAAGTTGCTACAGGCCTGCTATGCTGAGGTCTTGATAATTCCTGATATTTACGGTGTACAAAGGCCGAATGTTTCTAAGATCATGCTGTTTGAGAGTGACTGTTAGACAGAATATGTGGAAGACATAAAGGAAAAACTAAACCGAGTTAACTGTATGCCTATGAATTCCTAAAATAACAAGGCATTATGTGTTTGTATTTCAACCAGCACACAAATGTTGAGTTTCTTCTGCTGTTTGTGACACACATAGTATTGTCTATTTATTAGTTTTCCAAAATACAACCAAAATTCTTCTAATTACAGTACATTTGTTAAAATAATTGCTTTAAGACAAAATAGGTTTTCAAGTTTTGTATGTCTGAAGTTGCACTCCTCTTGATGTCATCTGCTAATGAGGGGGAGAAATAAGTTATATCAAGGTGTAAATCTTAGTTAACTAACATGCAGTAGGTTATTTTTCTTTTCCACTCATTTTAATGAACAATTCAGTGATCCTTTTTCAAAGAACTGCCTAACGATTATTTTCAGACTGTAATTTCCCAATCATTTTCAATAACTCAGCCAAAATAGAAGATAAATGCCACTGAACCTCATAATCCTCATGTTCTGACACTGATTCTTTCAGAGAAAGCATGGGTAGGGACACCTCTAAAAACCTTTTATCGTTGAGATTTTTTGGCAATCTGAAAAGTTCAAGACAAAATCATACTCAGTAACTAGGGATTTTTTTTTGGAAACGTTATGTTTTAGTGTGCACCCCAAAGGCCTGTTAGAGGTTACCTTACCGCTTCAAATCTTAGGCTAGACTGCCTTCACTCGTGTACGGAGCGATGCATGATAAAAAGTGAAAATGTTCCACCAAAGTGAAATATCGCTCTTAGTGGGAGTGTCTGGGTTGCTGTGGGGGAACGTTAGAGGAAGTGGTAATGATGACAGCTCTAACTCAGTGCAGGTGCAGTAAAGCATGGCAGGTTGGTCAATTGCCCAGAACCCATTACTTCTCCCTTGAGACCAACCTTGTAATGTGCTAGGTACCTTCTGTAAAGGATTGACCTATTGTCAACAGAGAAATCTCTCAGGTTTTACATAAAGACGCGAGTGTACCTCACAAGGTTACACAGCCAGGTTAAGAGCATGTTAAATATCTGAGTGTGCTACTTGCAAACATTACAATTTGGGTAAAAGAAAAAAAAAACTTCCAGCACTAGTTTTATCAAACCAATTTCTATTTCTAGAGAACAATAGAGATTATCTGCTCCTTGAAAATAATTAAGAGACCACATCCAAGAAACACTAGTGGAGGGGTTAAAACATTACAACATTATGCTGTTGGAAAATGAGTATGGACATATTTTACTTGTATGATGTGTGAAAACACTGCCTTTTTATTTTGACAAGTTATTACTTTATGTTCTGGAGTAATCTAAAATGTTCATTCTACTCAAACACATACCCTTAAATAGCAAGAACAGTTTTTTCTAGTATTCTGTATTCTCTGTTGCATTTCATGGTTGGTCTTGCTGGACAGGTTCAGTATTGGCCTGTTGAGCTGTAAGAGTCACTTTGCATTTTGTAACCACAGAGCACAATACTGCTGAATGTAAAATTCATGATATTGTTTTTTTTTTCTTTGTGAGTGCCTGTACAGGAGCTCTAAACATTTGCAACTGTGCTGGAGATGGGAATGGGATGACCTTGGGTCCCAGATAAATCTCTGTCCCTGTGTCATCTTCAGACAGCTACTGTTTGACCACTATCTACCAGATGCATTCTATCCGACACTTGTAACAATAGTGTAAATGGGACGAAAATTGAGCTCACCTTAAAGGCGGACTTCAGTCCTCTTGAAGGCTGAAAGCCCTGGATGAGCCCAGTGCCCAGTGGCAGCTCAGAGTCCTTGTTTTGCTCCCTGAGATGTGTGTAATCAGAGAGAAAGTCCAGCACAGATTACAGTCTTCAATCAGTCAGTGAGGAAAATGATATGTACATCATTGTCTCTGCCGCACATCCCAGGCACTGTCAGCCTGCATGCATATTACCTGTGTCAAAGCTGCCAGAGACATGACGAGAGAAACTGAGAGCCATCACAGAGCCGCCACTCAGGGGGGTGTCGAGTCTTCAGGCGCAGCAGCCAGATTCAGTCTCGGTGGGGACTCTATTCTGACCTCTGGGATGTTGTTGACACCATTTAATGTACATTTTCAGATACAAACGTCTCCTTTCATATCTGAAATCGTTTTCAATGGGCTGAATAACACCGGAGGCTACCTCTTGTCACCAAAAGAAAATATTGAGCACACGCTCACAGTTATTCCTCGAGTATGAGTAAGCGGAAGCCACTGTCAAGTTTGACCTTCAGGTGCATGATAAAGACAAAGAGTTATCTCGTACAGTGGGAAAACTATATCACCGCTGTGAGGAAAGGCTACAAATGATCACTGCTAATCTGCTCATGCATCTCAGCGTCATTTCATGCAATTGTCTCTCAACCAAAAACAGACACATACTGAGTGCCACTACAAAGAACAACATAATGTGGAAAAATTTGACAGAGGTGTCTCATTGTCGTCGATTCAATTTTCACAGTTGGATCTGAAAAGCATATATACAGTAAATTCAAAACAGCAGGAGTGAGAAATTTTACAATAAAGACAGCAAATCTGAATTAAACTTAACCCTCCTGAAGCAGAACCAGTGTCGAACCATAATTTACCTGAAACAAGTGTGTTTAATGTGGAGCGGTGGATGCATGTGAGGGGATGATGGAAGATGATTTGCAGTCACACCATACTTTTCAACTCAGTGTACGTCTGTCAGTTTAAACATCTGGCCCGACACAGGTAATAACTGCTGACAGCAAATAATGACCTAAAATACACAAAAAACCAAATCCACAAGCATGTGACCACCAACCGCAGCTTCCAGGTTTGCATAATAGTCCCTCTGTCCCACTCCAGGTGTCTGTTCACCTTGAGAAGTCCAGGCCGACACGCAATGTCAACACAAGCACTTTGTAGCTCGACGATTCTGTTTGTCTCCTCTGGTCCTGCTGGGGCTCCAGAGGGAGGTCACCAAATTGTCTCTGGAATAAAAAAAGGCGCTGACCTTCTGCTAAATTGGCCACATTCAGTAGACAGGGAATATCAGGTTATTGAGTTGATCCATGCTGTGTTTCCTTGCCTGGGGAAAATGATCTATGCCATTGTCTGCCTTCTGCAGTTGATCAAGGGCAAGAATGTGTAAGGAATGCAGAAATATGAGACACTTTTTTTTTAGCAGTTTCAAATGTCCTAATGGTTTAAGAGAAAAACACCATTAGGACTCTGCTATAAACAAAATGTTAAGTAGGATGCTAAGTGCTTTCCACTTACAAAGATGCTTACAGTTTATATCCAAAAGGAAATTAAATAAAAGCTTTATGCTCTAAAATCTGTGAGATTTTTCTTAGAGGAGACACATTGTAAATGAATGCAGCTGCAAAACGGCAACAATTCATTGCACTGTACTTTCAAGTTGTTGATTCCTTGAGAAAGGCAAATAATAGTCATTTTGCAAAATTGCAGGCCTATCCTTCAACAACTGGGGAAAACAGTTAAAATTGGGCAGGGATAGGGAAGAAGCAGCTCTCTCGCTTAAGTATTTTGTGTATTTGGGACAGTATAATGAAATAAGTCATTTCTGCCAACAGTTCACATTACCTCCCAATGGTTAAGAACCATAATCCCAATTGCATTTTGAATTCTATCACACATACAGTTGGAAATGTTATTGCATGATTACAGTGTTCTCTCCCTTGACATAGTTATTGTATTTATGCATTTTGCACATGAATTTAAAGTGAAGTTGAGCACCAAGAACAATTACACCACCATTCAAACTGAGCTACAAGAACCAAAGCAGTTTGGTGCAATAAAAACACAAACAACTTGTGGGGTGAGCACTATTTGAAATGATACCTGTCTATCACAAAACACAACACTGAAGTGGCATAATCAAAAAAGAAAAATACGACTCAAGTCGCAGTGTGTTTCACTCTTTTTTGATTTACATAATATTCAAACCATCAAATCAGTAAAAATGAAGAACTGTGCACAGCAAAGATGTGTTTACCTAAATAAAGACAAATCCTTGTCTCTTTTAATACAAGTTTATGAGGAAATAATCCACATCCATACCTGAGCTGAAAAGTGCTCTGTAAAAGCAACACTAACAGAGGAGAGTAGAGCAGTTTGTTGACAAAGTTCCTTCCTCATAGCTGGCGGTCAGCTGAAATAACAGTGTGGACAGTGTCACGCTCACCTGCCGCCTGATCTCTCTCCCTCCTTTAACCTGCCGGGAGAGAATCACCCACTGATGGCAGCTTTTATCTGCATCAGCCAGGGGAAGAAGCCTCTTCCTGTTACGAAGCACTGCCACTTTGTCAAGCAAGACAAACTTATCCTGACTCTGACACTGGACAATCATTCTTTGTTCTCAATACATTTCCAACTGTGGGTGTGATTTGCATCATAAAAGCAGAAGACAGGCCACACACAAACTATAGTAAACAATATTCAGACACAAGGCATTAAAAAAAATCTCAGAATCTTGAACTGCAAGAATTTTTAAAAGGCACTTAGTTTTTTTTTTTTTTTTTTAAATCTTCCAAACACTACAAATGGAAAAATCATGATTCTTGGCTCAGATTGTCCCAGAGGTCTGTGTATCGCAGATTTCATTCCTGCAGGGGAGCAAAGATTATTACAATATTCAGATTACCGAGCAGGGGAAATTAATTGGACTAATTAACATACAAGTAAATGATGATACCGTTAACACATTTCATTAACTCAAACTGTCATTCTATGTTCCTGGTGCACTTGGTATTGCATTACAATGAATTGGATTCATTAAATTATGCAAATGAAAGGAACGACAAAACGGACGGGTCTCTTTTAACATCCTAGAGCACATTTTCTGACTCGTTTTCAGCAAATTGACGAAGACTCCAAAAGCATGTGCTCTTCACTGTGATTTACCAGATAAAGCTTTTCATAGAGTCCAGTTTTAATTATGTTCACGGGCACTAAAACCAGGTAGGCTTTAATATATTTCATACTCCCTCATGCCGCTGTCTTGTTCCTAATATTCAAGAAAAAAAATAGCAACAGCACCTAATTAGTAAAATGTCCTATTTAGTGTAAAAGGTAAAGATAGTAATACAGCATGTGTGATGACTTAGTGATATCAGATTCACGTTTTCAGAATGGTGACTGTAAAAAGGTGACAGATTTATGGTTCAGATTCTGTGAAGTAATCAGAGATGATGAGTTTGATCCGATTTGGACCATGTACCTGTACTAAAGGTGAATCTTGCTGTATACTCCTCTTCTTCTTTCATTATGTATGTAGACATTCACACTAATAAATGATGGCTATTGTGATACCGATGCTGGTTTCTTTTTGTATTCTTACTATGCTCTTTGAAAAAGGCATATATTAAAAAAAAAAAAAAAAAAAAAAACAGATATACGGTAGTGTGTACGGTACTTTAGCTTCATTGTAAAGAACATTCTAATCTGTGGGTTTATTAATAGTGCAACAAAAAAATCTGGGAAATAACACATAAAAAAAATTACAACTACATGGCTTCCATAGCCATAAATCAGTAGTTTGACATCTGCTGCTATGACAAAAAGTAGACAAAACAATAAAATCTGACATGCATTACAAAAAATGAAACAAAACACCAGATGAAAATGGGGACAATATGAAGTGCAGAAGGATGCAATATAAAAAATACCTGATACTTATGTCTATAAACACCTGATTTCCAAGAATTTTTGTTTTTGCTGTTGATAAATTTCCTGTTTATTCCCAGTTGTATCTTGTTACAGATTGAGAAATGCTTATGTATAGGCATTACAACTTTGCTAATGTTACTGTATTTGTACTATCGCCACTACAATCAACAGGTTTGATTTTTCTTTTATGCTACTTTATTCTTATACTATTTTGATTTTTTTTTTTTTTTTTAAATTCTGTTGGAATGACTTCAATAATTAGTCTCTGGTCCCCGGATCTGTTATCTTCACGAGTTCCAAAAGTCAGAACAGAACAGGGAAAGAAAGCTTTTAAATTTTCAGCTCCCACTGCCTGGAACCACCTACAGAAGGATATTAAACTAAAGGAACTGGTCTGTTTTTAATACATCCAAAGTCATTTTAAATAAAAGGGAAAAGGACAAATGTGGGTGTAGATGTTTTTCTAAGTGACTGAATTGGGTCTGGCTTTGAGATGCTTTTAAGGAACCTTGTTGTTATACTTCTAATATTTGTAAAAATAATGGTGACATTTTATATGTATGTTCTTATCAGTTTTAAGTTTGTGTTTATGTATATTTTTAATGTGGATGCATGGCTGTGATTTCTATTTTGTGTAACTTCTGCTGCTGTCTTGGCCAGGAAACTCTTGAAAAACAGATTTTAAATCTCAATGAGCTTTTTTTCCTGGTTAAATAAGGGTTATAATAAATTGCATGGCATTTGGCCAAGGTGCATGGCCAAGGTGATAAACAGCATTTCAGTTCTTTATAAATCACTGTGCATTTAGTGAATTGACAGTAAAAATCTCTGAATCTTGAATCTATAACACCAAACCTTACAGTGGCTTAAGACATTTGCAGTGTAGTATGAAGTCAATATCTTCCTTTTAAATAATAGTACAGATATTGCCTTGTTTGTACATTTTAAAACAAAAGGCAGAGCAGATTACTTACATGGTGCTGCCACTTCTTCCCTATGTGAATCTGGGTCTGGACCTGCTGAAGGTTTTGCTCCTCACACACAGACTGCATTCCTGACATTTGTATGTGACATTAAGTTGTGGTTAATTGAGGGTCCACACACCTCCTGTTGGCCTCCATGACTTCTGTCTTCATCTTGGCAGTAGAACATGGGGAAGGTCAAGGGGTCAAAGAGATCTCCTGGAGCTGCTCCCTTGGCTGTAGTGACATCTACTGGACTAGAAACTCAAGACTGGAACATATGAGCTTCAAGAGCAAGAAAACAAAAACAAACTGGGATCAAATGGGGAAAAAAAAAGAAAAGGAATTCATGTGTAACAGAAGGGTTTATATTGATGTTAGATTGACATATTTATACAAAAGATTTGAATGAGAAAAAACCTTCAGTGTTTAGTACATATGGATTTGCAGCGAGCGTGTCAACTGCATGTTGCTATCAGAGGGTGAAGCATAATCTGATTAGAATCACAAGTCCATGTGAGGAGAAAAAAAAAAAAAAAAATCACATTACGTAATTATAATGGACAAATAAAGATGCAGATATTCCACCATTAAATTCACCGTTCAGTGTGGATGTGTATACAGTTGAACAGTTTGGAGTCAAATATCAAATAAAATACACAAATAAAAAACAGGTAATTAACAGGGAGATGTAACATACAGTTACAGAAAAGAACACAAAGACAAAACATTGGACATTTTCTGACAATGGGTATAAAGAACAGTTTCTCGGGAACTATACAAAACATATCTTACACAAAAGGATTAACAATAAAATGATGAATACAATGTTGAGTACCGCATTCAGTGACACATGACACTTGTGAACCACCTGATCAAACTGATGGACAGACAGTGAACATTCTGAAACTGCTTCCATAAGATGAATATAGGGGCTGTCATAAAAAATAAAAAAAAAAAAGGAAAAAAGAAAAAAGGTTGACATGGTCAGATTTGATGAGCACAGGTAACATGGTGACGGCTTAATTCACCTCAGCTTTTGGTCCATCAAATAACGTTTCTCCTCGACACCCCACTCCCACTGTGGCCCAAGAAGCTCCAGGGGTGGCTAACTCCACTACTATCACGTAGTCACAAGTCACCCTGAGTTTGTAGTCAAATTTGGCAAACATCTCCAAAGAATGGCTTTTTTCTTAATATTAAAATGTTTTTTTTTTTTTTTAATTTGAAGTCCTCGAAAAAGGTTTTACAAAAACACATTTGAGTTACATACAGTCTGATGAAATAGTCGTTTGAAATATCTTGGACCTTTCATATCACAAATCCGTGTTTTGTGTAAAGCCTACTATAAATAGCTATTAAGTCAAAAAATTGAATAAGCAAATAATGCGTATCATTATCAACAGTACATGTTAAAGAGAACATACAATACAAAATTTTGATTGTTTTTCATTTTCACCAGCAAAATATAGTAGGTGTGAGCATTTTTTAAAATGGGAGGACTTGCTAAATTGCAAGCACGGTGAGTGCACAGAAGAAAAAAAAATGCATAATATAACAAATAAATGAATAGAATTGCATGGACGTAAGCAATAACATTACTTCAGCTGGATAAAATTAGCTCTGCTGTCAAATTCTTGTTCAAAGGAATATGGAACAAACTTTGCTAACCAAGACCATCATTAAAATATACCATCAACAAAAGGCAAAAAGAAAGTTGCTCAATGTATGAATAATTTTTTTGTGAAAAACACATCAATAGGTAGATACAAAACAAAATGGCATCCTACATTTCCAACTACACAGTATTATACAAAATAAGGCATTTCCTTGTGTCTTTACTGCAACATCTTTTCCCACCTCAATCTTCTTTTAAGTCTTCGCTGCTAGTTGTCACTCAGTAAAAACTGAGTATGAACATTGACTTACTACTTCTGTGTTAAAATATATATATATATATTTATAATTTTAGTTTTTCTTCAAATCTTGAATAGAAATGCAGGTAGGAGTATACAGTATGAGAGAGGTTGTAGAAGTTCATAAGTGGAGTGTAAATCACTCCATGACTTCGGCGGCCGCTACCGTGGTGACGAGCTGAAGAGGGATCTCTGCGTTGGCCAGGATGTCCTGGGCGTTGCTGGAGCCCTGCTGGATGTTGGTGAGGATGAGGGTGGTCCCGCCTGCTGTGGTGATGATACTATCTGAGGACCCTGCGGATTCCATCGAGGCCACCACAGCGCTGCCAGAGTTCACGCCTTTTTTGTTCTGATGAGTTTTAATGTGCTTCGCCAGGTGGTCGCTCCGCATGAAGCGCTTGGAACATTCTGGGCAGACAAACTTCTTCTCTCCTGCCAGAGAGAAAATACAGTTTGAAAAATAAAGAGTATGACACTGAATACATTTGGAGAGGGTCAAACATGTCATCTATCTGAGGGACATGCATCATATATCAGGTGAGAAGTTTAGTTCAAAAGTTCAACTTGCTTTTGTCATAAATAAAATTAAAGCAAACAATGCAAACATTGCTAATATTTAGATATTTGTGGGAGCTGACATTCAATCAACAATTAATCAAACAACTTCAACCAACTCTTACCAAATACAAACAATAAATAATGAATGTTTTTACTGATTGTGCAAGACTGATTAAAATTTATCCCTCATCATTACATGGCTTTGTAGAATTCTTGATAATGATTTTTTTAATGAATGCATCCTATATAAAATCTACTGGACTATTTTATGTAGTTGAAGCAAAAACCTAACAAAACAATAGTAACATTTTTCTATCTTTTGTGTAGTTAAAACAGTTTATTTCTTAGGTTATTCACTGTGAATAAGCTGAATTATTGAGAAAACCTGACCAGGTGATGCAGAATAAACTAAATAATGACACTTGAAGGTAATAACACTGATTTGATAATGCCACTTTTTTATGTGAACCACATCCAGTTGTTTTAACTTATCTCCTCGTATGTTTGAATGCATTTCTAGCATGTACAGGAGCACATACTGTGTTCAGCTGTTTACTACCCCAGACAAACTAAAACACATTATTACCCAAAATTCAGAGCACATTCAGTGAGCAGATACAGCTGTTTGATGGAGAATCCAACCACAATATCTAAACTCTTGTAAGGGCATCTTGCTATTGGCATCTTGTAACAAATTTGTTGAATACTGTGGTGTTAAAAGCTGGAACATGAACCACTTTAATCTCATCTTGAACTGGAAAATTACCACCAAGTCTATGAAATCTGGATGTCTTTCACAATGGTCTACAACTGTAACCTGACATTTTACATGTAAATCTAGAGTGGGACCAACACTGTTATTTCTTACATGACTCACACTTTGTAGGGCACAAATTAACACATTTTACTGATGTTTTCCTGATGCGCAAACACTGAAGGAGCAAAGAAAGGGCACCTGTGTGTGTTCTCCTGTGTCTCTGCAGCTCGTCACTGCGTGTGAACCTCTTTCCACAGAACATCCAGCTGCAAACAAAAGGTCGCTCCCCTGAATGCCAACGCAGGTGTGCTCGCAGGTGCGATGTTTTTCCATAGACTTTCCCACAGCCTGCAATGTGGCAGATGTGCTGCTTCTTTTTCCCCATGCTGGATCCTCTGAGAAGCACAGGTACAGACATTTAGGGTGTTTATTTTCCCATGAACCTCCCCACACGTACAGTGTACAGAGCGAAGTGAAGAGCAGCAGTCAGGCTAACTCACCTCCCACCTGACTCTTTACAGTTGGGGCAAGTACATGCAACTCTGCGCAACCTTTTGCCTTCTTGGCCAAACTGATCATCCTCATCCACCAGTCTGACACGAAGATGTGATAGATCACTTGGGTTTAAGGTGGAGTCGGTGCTCAGCTGCCAGTCTCCAGAGTCTGGTTCTTCCTTTATTCGAATATCTAAAGGCATACCAAAGGCAGAGAAATTCATGTGTTAACAATATTGCTTACTCTAATAACTCAGCCAATAGCTAAGAGCAACCAAAACAAAATATGGTGAGAGATACTTTAAATCCATATAACAGTGACTCAGTGAAAAAAGGCATAAGTGGATATAGAATGGGTCAAAGGATTTTTACATCTGATATTCATCTACATATTTTTTGATGAATTGCATTGATCTGCTTACTTAATTAGATATTTATTACTTTCACTTCATTGATCAGTTTAACAGTTTCTAATAAAATGTAAGGATTGTCTGAATAATTGGCTTTGTGGACTCTGAACTACAGTCACTATGTCAGTCTTAAAAATATTCACAGTAGCCTGACCTCTATCTCAAACGCAGAACATATTTCACACTACACATTTTAACCAACTAACATTAATGACGGCTCTACTGATTTACTGTATTAGTTTAAAAAAAATAGTTTAATAAAAATGTATGAATCATTTTGATTAATTGGACCTTGTTTGCTGTGTATATTCTGAAAATAAAAACTGTTACACAACCTCCAGGGGTTTCCATGTCCCCATCCTGTTGGCTCATTGAGTTGATGGTCACTGTCTGCAGGTTGGGGATCTGCCCTGTGCTGATGCTGACTGGATTGGACCCCAGTGACAGGGTCTGAACCGGAGCCAAGGTGATCTGCTGGGGTGGGGTGGTAGGCAGCTGAAGGTTCTGCAGGTTCTGCACACCCTGCACCTGGAACGTCTGCCACTGTATCTGGCCTGATGGTGTTACTGTCTGAGCCTGGATGATGAAGGTCCCAGGATTGATCAGTTGAACGTTTTGCAGGCCCTGTCCGCCTGTCGCCACCGACTGGACCACTTGACCGTTGCTGGTCTGAACAGGCACCTGCTGCAGCTGGATGATTGGCTGAGCGGAGGACACTTGGACACTCTGCTCCTGATTCTGCTGGATGAAACCTTCCTGGAGACCAGAACTTGAGTCGGCTTGCTCTGTACCCACTGATGACAAGGCTGTGTCTTGTGTCAACAGACCTGATTCGTTCGCTGGATCATGTAGCTGAGTGGAAGACGTTGGCACAAATATCTCAGCATTTGCATTCGAGTCACTTACTGGTAGTGTCTGTGAGAGGTGATCATCTGCCTTCGCCAGAGTCTCTGAAGTGTCCACAGGCTGACTTGCCATTATTAACTGACCATCAGCAGTGACCCCGGTCGCAATAGTCTGAGCACCAGACAGGCCAAGTGAGTCTAAGTCCACACTATTAATAGGAACAAAAGTGATGTTCCCAGGCAATCCCACAGGCACATTAGTAACAACCTGACCGTGGTTGTTGAAGGTGGAGCTGCCAATGGAAACCCCCTGGATCTGCTGGACATTACCAGTCTGTGATATGAGGTTCTGGTTGTTATTAAGGATGTTTGCAGTTGATGCCATGCTGAGACTCTGACTTCCATCTGGCAAGATCTGAATCTGCCCTGTGGCATCCTGACTCAGAGTTGCTCCTTCCACACCAGAAGTGGAGAAGCTCAGCTGTCCATCTGTGGTCTGAATCTGAGGAATTACTTGGTACTGAATGTTAGGCACTGAATTGGCTGAGGACGTGTCCGTTCCCGACGTCACAAAGATTGGCTGAGTCTGTAAATTTTGAAGAGGAAGAACAAACTGTCCATTTGATGTTAATATCCCTTGACTCTGGATCTGTATCATTCCAGATTCATCCTTGGCTCCTGATGTGGGGGTTAAAACCTCCCATTTATCAGTACCAGTGAGCTGTGAAGATGATGAATCTGTTGTCTGTGGGCGAAAATGGTTAGAATTAACACAATGCAAACAATGGTAATATTAAGCAATGTAATGTCTGAAGCCTAACTGCAATAATCTTTAAATTTCCTTTTAAACAATTCTCCATAGAGCACATGTGCCACTAGTATGATGTAACAATAAAAGAAAATGCAAATTAGTAATATTCATCAAGCTAGAAGAGGCAAGAAATGATTTTACCGGTACATTTGTGTTCATTATTTACCACTGGCTTTTATTTTGTTTAGGGTTCGTTCTGAGTTATTTTAACTTGTCACTCAATGAGTCATTCATGCTACATGGCCACACATCTCAACTCCACTTCTATCAAACTTATTCAACTTCCAAATATTTAGGACTGACTTCAATTTTTAACTATAACATTTCCATCCATTAAAATCACCTAATGCAAAATGTCTCACTAGGTAGATAGCTTGATAGATATTGACAAGAATATAGCAACATGATACATATACAGACGTTATGATTCAATATATTGTGACATAATGAAAAACTATTTTGTGATTGTGAGGTTTTTAAAATCTAGTCATAGGACTGAGGAGACACAACCATTATGCAAAAAATACAAACATATAAAACGTTGAATCCAAGGCATCAAGAGGCTAAACAAAGATTACCAAACTCCTTGCCTATAAACTACTAATTAAAATTGATTGTGTTTTTGAAAGCTAATTCAGCATCACAAAACATAATATTTTAATACTCGAGTGGATCAATCTCTTGCAACCACACAATGAGATTCGATGCATGTTCTATAGTATGAACTTCAGTCTTTGCCGCAAGGACAAAAGCTTATCAGTTATATTCACAGTAGTACAGTCACTGTACAAAAACTGAGCTCAAAACTTATGAATCCTCTAATACTGCCACAGTGCACTGGCCATAATTTAAATGAAGCGAGTACAAAGCTCAGCTACACTTCTACCACCACTTGTGTTCAACTGTAGCCTGAAGCCACCACTTCTGTTAATACAGTGAGACTGGTTTACCCCACCCCCCACCAGCACCAGCACCACCTCTGTCCACCACTGAAGAGGGGGACCCGACCTTAGTGCAGGTAGTTGCTAGCGGGTCAAGTGCTGATGTCCTACCCACAATGTTTAAAAAGAAGAAAGTGGGTGGCCATTAGTGTGGGTCACGTAAAAAGTGTAATTCGCGGATATTGAGCCGGGTGACAGAACTTTTTTTGACCCCCTTTGGAGAACACCAGTGCACTGGTGATGTTCTGGCCTTTCATCGGGTCTATCGCTTCAAGCAAAGCGATGGAGGAGGGATTTGCAACCCGCCTAAGGGGTTCAAAATCAGACGGCAATATCCCCTCCAAGTTTGAAATGTGTGAACTTCTCTAGGCGCCGCTCAGCTACTGAAACGCACTTACGACGTATAATACGACCACAACACCAACGGGGAAACCTTACCTGATTGCTCCTGCCTTCATTCTGTTGAAGAAAGTCGTTTTGACTGCTGTCCACGTCCATATCCGCTGGTTTCATGGGCTGTTCTGGTGCTAAGTAATAAAAATCACATATGAGCGACAATAGCTGGAGCTAATGTTAGCTAAACAAACCTGATGCCCACACACATATGATTTCTATAGGTAACGTTTACATAACATCAGTAGACTAGCTAAATCACATCTAATACTGCAGCTACATCAATGAATAAAACAGAAAATGCGGCAATACTTAGTTTAAGGCGCGATTACTAATGGTGTGTACTAAAACAAGCTAACCCATTTAGCAAACCAGCGCAAAGTTAGCTGCTACAGCTAACTTAGCAGGAGATGATTAGCAATATCACCGAGAAGGAGCGCTGTTAGCCTGCTAGCGAGCTAATTTAGCCAGAGGATGCCTTAGCTTGTTAGCTTACGTTAGTGAAGAACAGGACAAATATTACATACCAGTCATTGCGTGACTTGTCATGAAACGGACAGTCCTGATAGTCACAAGCCAACGGACATGATCAGCAAATTATATTGATTGTACAATAAGTAATAAATGTCAGATTTTTTTGTATTTTGATTGACGGGCGGTAGGTAACACAAAGGGTGGGGCCTGCACTGTTGACTGGGAGTACTTGCGTCACATACAGGAAATCCCGCCGTCCTTCTCAAAGCTTATTGGTTGTCGGATTCATACACGGAAGTACTATTCGTCAGTCAACATGTCAATCATCCTTTGTTGAAGTCGGTTCCTGTTTATTATGCATTTTCAGTTTTACTGGCTTGCAGTTGATGGTGGTTACCGTTTTAAATTCAGTTTTTCAGACATTTTAGGGTGCAAGTTGTCCCCAAAGACGCATAACAAAAGAAAATAGAAAGAACAAATGGAAGATACAGTCAGAAAAGCCAAATTACTTGATCTGCTAAATACATGAGGTTCATATATCTATAGCCTCTCTTAACTATTTTATGAGCATCAGCTCACTTAGTGTTCTACCAGTTGTCAAATAATGACTTTTACCAAGATATATTAATCTGGAAGCCTTGAAACTGAACTCCTTATTAGCTCCTTTGATCTAATAGCTCCTTATCCTCTGTAGTGCCAAATTTGTGTTCATGCATTTGCTAATTCTCTTACTTCTTACAGATTTTCTGTTACTTATCTTTCTTGTTGCTTTATTATACACAGGTTTAAATATGCCTATATTGCTATATCATACTTAGTAATACTCCAATAGCTGTCAGTACCTTTTCAAAATATCACCATACAGAATGCTGAAATAGTTATCCTAACAAGTCTAAAACTGTCATGCTTTTAACTGAATTTGGAGTTGTCTATCTTCCAGACATATTGCACACTGTGAAGCATATAGACACCACAATTTGTTGTAGTAGGAACTTGTTTGAACATCGTTTTACACTTCTCTACAGGTGTTCTATTGTTCTGTGTGGAACCCATGAAGAGAATACTGCATACATCATAACAAAAATGTTATTATTTTCAATATTAAAAAATTTGGTAAAACTGAAAAAAATCCATGTTACTTCTTTTTGCTCAAAATTCTGTTTTATGAAAAAGTTATTTATCCATGTACAGTCATGGGAAAAAGACACCACCTCCTCTTTGAATTCTATGATCTAACATATTGGGACATTATATTAAAAACATCTGGTCTTTATTGAAAGTATTTTAATCTAACCACAAAAAAATTGTTTGAAGGAATTTTGGTTTACTTCTCTACTCAATGTTTCTTCAGTTCATTGAGGTTTTTGGGCATTTCTTTATGAACAGCTTCTTTAAAGTCCTGTTACAACATCTCAGGTGGAGGTCTGGACTTTGACTGGGTCAATGCAACACCTTGGTTCTTTCCTTTTCAAACATTCTGTTGTAAATTTGCTGATGTGCTTGAGATCATTGTACTGCTGTATGACCCAGTTTCAGTCAAGCTTTACCTGCACAACAGACAGCCTCACATTTGGCTCTGGCTCTGCAAAAAAAGCTCAAACCATCACCCCTCCACCACTGTGCTTGATAGTGGTAGGAAGAGATTGTACTGATATGCTGTGTGGTGTTTGCTAAATTTGGGGCTGTGTATTACAACCAGTCATCTCCACTTTGCTCTCATCTGTCCAAAGTACATTGTTCCACAAGTCTTGTGGTTTGTTCAGATGCAACTCTGCAAACTTAACTGGCAATGGGCATGGTCTGACCTTTGGTTGAATTTGCCATCCTCTCCTGAGATGAAACCTGTCTTAAATGTTTTCCACTTGTGACTAATTTTTTGTTGTGTACATTGACAGACTTGAAATTGTTTGTAAATAGCCTTAGAACTCCTCCCAGATCAATGGGGAGCAACGATTCCTTCTCTAAGCTCATTGCTGATGTCTTTCCTCCTTGGCATTGAGTTAACACACATCTAAAAACTCCAGTGCTCCTGGTGCTTTTACAGAGATGGCCACACTTGCTGTTGATCAGTAAATCAAGGGCATTTGCTAAGCAGCCCCTGATTACTTGGCCTCTTAACTCCTCTGGAAGTAGTAAGGGTATACTTACTTTATCATCACACTGCCTCTCCATTTTGGCTGATTTTCTATGATTTTTTTGGGGGTCTTTTTTTAATTAATAGCACAGAAGAATCTGTTATCTGCTGAGGTTGGTTTGAGGTTTAATTTAAGTAATGTTATAATCTTATGAGAACCAAATGATTTTTATTATGTTCTGATTTGTGAAACCAAAGAGGGTATATTTTCTTTTTCCAACTACACATGAATACTAAGCAGCAAAGGAGTATAAATGGCAGAAACTCATAATAACTCATAACTCAATAAAGATTATTTTATCATTTTTATATTTTTAGGTTTGATTTTGCTGTGTTCTGTTGTATATAGGTTATATTATCTAAACCCACCCCTCCAGGAAATCATATATTTTAGAAAAAACAATGAGGAAAAAATCTCATCATGACAATATCAATTACTTTTAAATAGAGTAAAAAACTGCAGCAATGAATTAAATATGAAAAAACAACCACTGTTAATAGAAAGCAAAACACTGATGTCACTTCCACTTTTCTTTCTGATCTTATCCTCTACGCTGTATGACAGACACAAACAGAAGGAAAGAACAGTCTACTTTTTCTGTGTGTGGATGTGTAAAGTTGGGATTTAAAAGAGTATTGTGTAATGCTGTGTGATCATTGTTTATTGTCTGTTGATCTAATTTTAATAATCTTTGAAGAAATTTAACACATATAAAAGCAAGTGACAAATAAGACTCACTGTGATCTGACTCCAGTATGACGTGTACATATGAGGACGATAGAGTTTTTTAATGTATACAGATGCAGTATTTGTCTCAGTTTGGCTTTAAAAAACCAAAACTGTTTATTATAGTTTTCTGTAAATGTTATGTAAATTTTTTCATAGATCTGTGAGAACACATTTGTGCATATTTACTACTGTCGGTCATCTTCAACTTAATGCGTGACCAGTCAAGACATGTTGAAATATCAGGCCAATCACTGTCACAGTTTTACTATGCATCTACTGTTAATATCCCCAAGTGATTTGGCAAACACTGTTATGACAAACTAAAACAAAATGGATTTGATTGATTGTCTACAAAAGTGAACAGCCTTTGTGAGAGAATAAAGCACAAACCTCAACTAGTGGAATCAGTTTTAAAACCAGTTGTCTTTTGTTTCAATGTTAAAATCTGTGTGTGTGGTGTGAGGTCAGACCAGTACTGAATAAATAAAACTGATTGAATTTTCATGAACTGTTTTCACAAGTTCATTTCCAAAACAATTCAGTTAATAAGTCCAGTATGTGCTCCCTTACTGCTGAACTAGAGAGGACTAGTGCATTTCTAATATGACCCAACAAATCTTAATCCTGTCTTGATGCTCTGTTTTTTTAATAATAGGCTTATTGTCATGAGTTTGTGATGTCAGTGGTACAAATTAATACATAAATGATTCATAATTGTGTTTTTTTTGTTTTTTTGTTGTGCTTTTCTGTTGGTTATTAAAAAAACAAAACAAAAAACAAGACACAATCTGACATCTGTTTGTATTAGAGTGAGTTTCTTCTTCCCTCCATTTGATTGTGCGAATTACAGCATTGTGAAAGTGCATTGAAATGAGAGTCTGCATGCTATTGTGCTTGCTCTGTGCTTGTGATACTATCAAGACTCCACTTCTGAGTATTATTTGTGGTGTGTCAGTTCCTCACAGTGCGCGACCGCAGTGAGGCTATTTCTTTCAACCTTCAATTCAAACTTGGCCCATTACAGCCAGACTACAAAAGCACTTTCCGTGCACTCAGGAGCTCACGGCAGTGAATGGTGGATATTTCCAATCACTCTGCTGTCAATCCAAGTGTCAGGTAAACACAGGCCAATGGAAACAGCTTTAGAAAAACCTCACAGCTATGTCTGTCTTACTCCAGGAGTCCTTGGAAACATATCAACAATTTCTACAAAGACCTCCAAGTTAAAGGGAAAAGTCAAATATCCTAAAAGCAACGCCCTAGTGGATGCAGTGCATGGCCCATACACGAGATATATAGCTGCATCAATGTTTGTCTGCAGATCTGTGTGTTGTCTCCAGCTCCAGCTGCAAACAAAGGAAATGAGATTGTATTGACAGACCTTGTATTCACCTCATGAGAGGAATCTGTGAAGTCTGTAGGGCAATTACCCAGTGGGAGTTTCTGAACATCCATAAGAATGTTCAATTCAATGTAATAGATATAACTGTAAGTGAGAGAATTAGATCTTCTTACTGCATGTGCACGGACGCTCAGTTTAGTATAGTGTTATTAAATATATGCAAACTAAATACTTTCTTTTATTGTTAAGGGTCAAATGGACAGATGAAATTCAAAACATTATTATTCCCCACAGAAGCCAGAAATTTCCTAGGAGAGGATGCTGTTGGTTTGGCACAATGCAGGAGACAAAATATGACAGGAGGAGTCCGTCCACAATGGCCCTGAGTGTTTACTATTAACATATTGACAGTTGTTTTCATGAAGGCCGGTCCAAGAGAGAGTGACCCCACGGAGAGAAACTGCCCTGCTGGAGGCACCTTGTGGGACACTGTAAATGGGACCTGAGAGAGAAAATTGAAACTGGTGCAGCAAGGAGAAAGTGTGGATGGAATATCAAATGTGTGTTTCTGAAACACTTCAGACAGGAACAATCAAAGTGTTCTTTGTCTGGGGAAGAATAAACTTCTGTGAGCAGTGAGTTTAAAGTCAGATGCATCAAAGTTTTGGAAGTTAAAATCTTCCACTGTTGCTCAAAATGCTATAAATATTATTTCTTAACAATGCTACAAGGTGCCTATACAAGTTTAATATACAATATAAATAGATAGAGATAATTAAAAAAAACTGAAACAACACAATCTAAATGTACTAACAGTAAAAAAAAACAAAACAAAACAAAAAACAAACAGATGTTAAAATATTAGTGCAAATACTAGTAGTAGCATCTTGTATCACAAGAATGGCACATGAAAGCTATAAACAAATGATATATTAAAAAAAGGAAAATGGCACTGAAATATTTGTCTAACAGCAGCTACTTGAACGATTTAAGTTAAATAAATGGATGATTGAAGGTAAGTAAACACTAAGTGCTCATTCAGGCCTTAAAGTCAAATTTAATACAATAAAATTGAATATTTTTATATCCAAAGTCTAAGTATATCACAAAATACATAAAACGTATTTCTATGCAATAAACAAATATATACTGTATTCCAGTCTGCTTAGTACAGTAGAAAATTACTCTGAAAGTATTTAGTTTGTTTATGTGCAGATATAGATGAAGTGATGGTTGATAAATATGTTTGTTTTTGTTTTTTTTGTAGAAAATACAGAGGACAGTATAAAGACTGCACATGATACTGCACATTAATGTTCTCTTTGACTTTAACAAACAGTAAAAGACTGGATAATATTTCCTGACATCACTTTGCTGATTAAACCTTACATGGGTGTGATAAAACAGAGGAAGACTACATTTAAGAAACATTTCAGTTCTTTAATTACATTTTACTGCTTTCTGTTGCAAAATTACAGTCCGTGTTGTAACCTGAACTGAAAATGAAATAAGGACAAAAAGAATTTTCATACATCGGACACAATCAGTAACAAGACACAAAAAATAAGACGATGCTAAATTTGTTGAGCCTTGGTCACGACTTTGACATTCCATTATGAGGCTCCTTTTTATGGCATTCCTCACTAATACTGGTGAAGATTTATTAACCTGACAGAGAACACAATAAATCAAAGAGGAAATTGTTGCATACAAATGAACATGAAGTGTTATTTTAGTAAAATCTTGATTCTATATTCAGTTCATGTGTATTGTGTGCACAGTATTTAGTACAAGTGGCCAAGAAGTCGCACAATGACAATAATTACAACATGGCAACCATTTTATTGTCTTCCAAAATAGAGATAATTTTCTCATTGTAATAATATGATACAATACTTGTATAATAACCCTTGAATTTCCCAACACAATCCCTTGTGCATAGTAACTGCTCTGAAAAGTGTCGGAGTTATTTATATGTTTATTTGCTTTAACTCACATTCCTTGTTCTTTATTTCTTCAAACGTCTTTGGTGTTCATGTGATTTACAATAGCTGTCTGTTCTTTGGGTGTGTTTTAAAGCCAGTTTTCCACTCTGTGTCCTTCTTGGTTTGATGCCACTGTGGTTTTGCTGTGGGGCAGAGTGGCACCGCTTGATTAATGATACTGACAGAACATTTGTACCAACACAGAATCTGGCAGATTTCTGGAGCAGAGCTATTTTTAAAGGTGCTGTTTCAGTTAAACCGTTGACGTCACCTCAAACTGTTGAGATGAGTTTGATTGATAATTCTTTTTAGCCTTGAATGCTTTATTATGTTTATGTGACAGAAATGCATTTTATGATGTAGTCGCGCCCTGTGAGTCTATAATTCAATAGTACTCGCTTCTCTTGTGACAGAAGAATTGTTGGTATTAAAACCTGAAACATTCAGGATATACTTGAAGAACAAGAGCCTTGTTATGGTGTTTTGTCCCATATAGGGCATCTGCATGACTCTAAATAGCTTTATTACTCGCCCTGAAATGATTTACTGTCACTTTATGAAAAACAAAATACTCCACTGCCCAGACCACTGGGAACAACTCGTCAATCGCTGAGCCTCAAAACTACAGCGGATGAATAATCTTCACTGTGGGGTTTAGGTTGGCCAACACCACCACCACCCTGAGAAGAATGCAAAAACAGATTTGTCTCAAGCCCCCATTGTGCTCTCCAGAGGTTTTGTATGGTTTCACTTAGAAAACAGTCAGCTGAAAACAGTACCAGCCTGTTGTTGTATGGAGGACGGTATATACATACAGTAAGCTGTTAATGTTGGAGGCCTTGTTGGTCTTTTCTGTGAAGAGTTTCCGGTCGGTTGCATGGGATTTGTCTGAGTGATTTCAATCAGCGGCTATTACTAAAGCTATCAAACAAAGTATGCTTAATGTTATTGGACGCTCATGTTGCCATCTGTTTTTCTTTCCATCTAACCACAATAAACACTATCCTATATTTTGCTACTGATCTCAAACCTTAAAGACTATAATCCACCTTATTTCCATGACAAACACTATGCTTTGTAGTACTAGTACAGGCTTCAGCGCCATAAAACATCCTATCCAAAAACTTGGATATGCAATACTATCTCTATAAAATGACCATTTTTATTCAATCTTTTTTGTTCCCATCAAAAGGCCATTTTGTTCTCTGCAGTCTTAATGGTTACAAGATATTCAGTAAAGCACTGCTGATCCACAGCTCTTTGTTCGGACTCCCATGGAGAATACAATCTTACTTTGGAGCACAGCGGCTGCAGCCATACAATTCCATCAGCATAAATGCTTCACAAACACTTACACACAAAGTATAGGGGTGAGAAAAATACTACTTCAGACAACAGGAATCGTTTTCTGGTTGTGCTTGAGGATTGTGTCAACTTCTATTTCATGCTATACAAAATTTTATAAAAAGGTGGAATTTTTGGAAATCATGATTAGAATGAATACGTCAGTTCATGGAAGGTGCATATTTGCTCTCATTGTTCATGGATGGATGTAAGAAAGCTGTAAATGTAACAATGATGCTATTTCTGTCAATATTTTAAAAATGGAACCTAAGTTCTGCAATGACAGTAAATCAATCATAACTCAAATCAAAAATGGAAATGAAAGGTTAACTCAGTCACTTTATGAATTATCATTCAAACTGACCACATATTTTGGCCAAAACACCTGCATCCTGCATTTGCCCTTTTGAAATCAGCATCACTTAACAGATTTAATTATAATTGTCCCCTCTCTGCTACAGTCAGTGTCAGCTGTGTCTTTTAATTCTCTAATCAGTGGTCGGCAGGACCGCTATCACCATCCCCATGCAGCTTCCCACTCAATACAGACATCCCAAAACACACACAGACTGGTTTTGTCAAATGTTTTATTGAGTGTAGACATCTGGGCTACTGTAAAACATGCATTATCTGCAGAAGGGGGAGAGGAGCAGGTGGCATTGTCCCCGCTGTCAGCTGTGTCAGTGCTGGCACCCGTGATGGAGATTAATGAAGTATCTGGAGAGTAATATGCTTCTTCAAATGCTGCTACAATTTGGAGTGGGGGGCTGATCCTGATCTTAAATAGCAAAGCTGTCAGAGTTTACTGAACCTGAGCCTTGGCACAGAGGGGAGATTTTATCCTGCAGGAAAACAAAAAGTGAGAATGTGGAAAAAGGTATCAGATGGAGGGAAAAAAGAAAAGAAAGAAAAGAAAAAATGGTTACGGACATTTGTGTGAACAATTAGACTGTTCTTGAGTCACTTTTTCTTTGGTGCATTTGGTGCGTTAAATTTGAAAAATATGATGTCTCCATCCTCAACGATGTAGTTTCTTCCCTGTTGTCTGTATTTTCCTGCTGCCTACAAAATAAAAGCAAACAAACAATTAAAAAATACAATAACGTGCATATTCTCTTATAGCACATAAATATATCAGAGGTGAAATGTGCAATATTTTGCAGTAAATAGCAAATAATAATGGAATTAAAATGCAACCAGTCTCTTAATCCACAATAACTTGATGTCATGTGCTGTCTTTTCATGTCTTTTCCCTCTCTGCCACACATGCACACACTCGTGCACACTTGTATCCATGTTTTGTCTAGGGAGGGGGGCTCTGAATTCCCACTGAGTGAATAATCCTCTCTTCTGCCCATTTCAGCTTTATGTGCACAAGCGCAAAATGTTAATAAGTCTTTGATTACAGCACTATCAAACTTCTCAAGGAAACAAAATAAGTTCTAACATTTCTTTTGTATACAGTAAGTGTTTGTTCTCCTTCCCTGCAAACTCAAAATAATTGACTTGAAGTGCTAATACGGACAGGTTTATGCATTCTGGTTCTGCACAGCGCACAATTAATTAGAAGAATCAATGTCCCTTTAAAGGCTCAGGAGACCATTTAATCCAAGCTCAATACCACCAGAAACACTGGATGGAGAGGGAGACAGGAAAAAAAAAATCAATGGCTATTTGTGATTCCTGAGTATGTATTAAACCAGACACGTCTAACTGGTTCATTTGCACTTGAAAGCAGCCATCTGGAGCAGCAAGCTTGGCTTAAGCAGATATGATTACTAATAATGTGATATCCCCATACACTGGCCCTATTCAGAGAGCCTATTCCCACAACTGGCATTAAATAGCATGGACCTTAATGCCACAGTCAGAAACGCTTCATGTTCTTATGAGGCCCAAAAAGGGATTAGCAAGAGAGCATGGAGTAAGGACCTGACACTCAGATCTCAGCCTCGGATAACAATGGTGAAAACCCCCAGAGACCGACACATTTCACCCTCTGTTTGCTGCTTATGGAGGGTGTGGACAATACACCGCTGCTGCATTAAATATCAAATACTTATTAAAAAAGGCTTGAATAGTAACTAGATTTAAATGTTTTCATAGTGCTTCCTTTCCACGCTGCTCTCTATGGTTCCCTGTGTGTCAGCGTAATTACATCAGTTAAATCTGCAAGTGGGTAAATTCAGTTGATGGCAGTGATAATATAACAGCATGGATTTGGACTGCTGTTCCCAAATGTGACACATAACAAGGCTGGAGTCACTATTAAATGTATTAGAGCTATTGAATATAATGTTGTTTGAAGCCAGTGAACTTAATTCAATTATATATTTACCTATTTTTTTTAATTTTCTTTTTTTTTTTATATGAACAGCATCTGATTATCTGATCTAAACAGCTACTGATTTAAAATGTTTTACAACTTTTGACTCACTAATCCAATCAATGCATGTAAAGCAGCATCAGACATGTGTTCTTTGGATGTTTAGAGGATCCACAGTGAATGTGAAAGCAGGGTCTTTTTCTGCAATATGATTCAATCTTACATCCCATATATTGTACATCCCATATAGTTTGACAAATGACAGTCTTTTCAGAGACTTGCTTTTTATGTTCAGATAAAAATATATTTTGCTGAAAAAGTCACTTTTTTCAGTTCAGTGATATAATAACCTTTGACTTCTCTCTGAAGTTTTATGAACATCTACATGATCAGTAAATTAAATATAAGAAAACACCTGCTTTTCACAAAAAATGCAAAATGTGGAAGGTAATATAATAAATTGTGATGAATCACTTAAGATAGAGTAGAGATGTAGACATAAATTAATATAGGAGTCACCATATAAATAGTTCTAGGTCTTTTAGGGTTGACTGATTATCAACTCTGTACCTTTAATTACAAAATTACAGTTTGCTCATATGTAACCAAATTTATGAAAAACTTTCAACTCTCTTTCATTCCTAGAAAAAAAAAACCCCAAAAAACACTTAAGCACATTTTGTAAATGTACCTGCTGCAGATTACACCCAGTTATTGTCTTCACAAATTCACCATGAAATCAGTTATTACACTTACACAGGGGTGTGCACATGAACAACCCACATCCCAGTTAAAAGGTCAAAACAAACAGTGGCCACCGTAAAAGTAAGATATGCAAGTCACATGTCTGTGCTACCGATCCATGAAACAGTCCTCATTTGAGGTATTTCACACTTTATTTAACTTGCCGCTTTATATCACTGTCACATGTCTACAGTAGCTCGGGGATTTGGAAACAGAGAGCTCTAAGCCAACAGCGCACTCTATAGATCTGATAAATGCCTGGTGAGGTGAAGAAGTGTTACCTCTGAGAAACTGTGCAGAGCTGCGATCAAGAACTACCATCAGCCAGTTAAGACACATTGTGATAAAGATATGCACAGCTGGAGCAGAATGGCAGTGTTTAGAGCCAGAATGTGTTGGCTTGTCAGGAGTGGTGCCGGAGTGTGTGCAGTAATTTCTTCCCCTGAGTAAAGGTGAAGAGCAGTTTGCAGTAGGAGCTGTGTGGTGACTGTCAGCTCCACTGATCACAGGAGACTTCCCCTCATCTCCTCTGGAACCCTGACTGCTCACCTTGACAGCGCTCTCACTGCCTTCCTCTTTAAAATCCTGGAATTTCATTACTTCCGCCATAATGAAGCCCTTCTCAAAGTCTGTGTGGATCTTCCCTGCAGCCTGTGGAGCCTTAGTTCCTTTCTGTCACAAGGAAGGAAAAGAGAGGACAATGAATTGTTTTGGAGAAGATGGATTACAGCATGCGGTCGACATGGTGTTTGATAGGGTGATAGCGACGTGAGCAGCACTCAGGGGTGTTTTCAGTCGGGGGTATTCTTGCCTCGGTCCTGATTTCTGGATAGCTTTCCACTCGGCTGTGCCCTGCTAGGGCAGCCTGGACACCGATAAGAACCCAGCACTGCTATCAATGCTTTCTGATTCCCATTCCGTGGCGGTATTGATTTCTGTCCAAGCAATCTTGCCTCATTGTGGGTCGCTGCTCAGCTCTCCGGTCATAACAGCAAGAGCCAGTGTTGCAGTGAGAGGTGATGGTGGTGCAGACCTCACTGCAGCAGGCCATGCCATTTTGATACTGAGTTTGGTAATTGAAATTCATTTCAAACATATTCAATAATTCCCACTGTGGTGGGAACGGTTACTTTAGCAATGTAATAGGTCACAGATGACCATGTTACAAATGTAATAAGTATAGTAACTACAATATTGCCTCAACTTGACAGCTTCATTGCTTAGTTTTAACCATCAAATGTAATCAGTTACAATACAATGATAAAGCGAAATACACTGTTGCCCATAAACATTGAATAATTTCATTTTTTTAAGAGACATTCCTCCTTACATTCCTATTTAATCACATCAGTAATCACCTATGACGATGATCACTTGAGTCCCATTTACAATACATTAAATCACACTATCACAATCATTTCATAAGAGAAAAAATATTTTATTCCAACTTTATCAGCAACAGTATATTTTACTTCAAAGTATTGTAACTTTTTACATTTGTTGCTTTTTTTCTAACAAATGGTTAAAACCAAGCAATGAAGCTGGCATGTGCTAATAAAAAAAAAGTTATCTAAATCATCACTGTACGGTAATGTTACAGTTACTTTCTGAATTCAGGAGCAAAATATTTTTGGATTTCCAGCATTGAAATATGTTTTTGTCCAACAATCCACATAGGCACCTGTTATAGTCTATATATAAACTTGAAAAGAAAACAAAGCATATATTTGTCTGTAATCATCAATGTTGTAATGACTAACTCTAATTTAATTACAAAATTGTCACTGATCACAATTGTCAATACATTGATACTTAAAATTACTTCTGTTACATGTAACTAGTTACTCACCAGCCTTTCATTGTGATAGACTTCCCCTGAGTTCCCCTGTTTTGCAGTCTTTAAATTGCCTTGAATAAACAGTAATAATTTTCTCCCCTAACCATATGTTTAAATTGTCTTCATGGATTGATATTGCAAAATATAATTTTGTTTCCCCAGAAGCCAGTTTACAAAGCACAAAATAACAATTTAATAGTTTTATAAGTTATTTGTACATTGGATTCTCTTTAACACTTGAAGACACAACTGATAAAATGTGCAATTTATATGCGCTGAAATAATGCAGGGCGGAAATGACAAATGACCCAAATAAGTGACGTGGCTGCTGTGTATCATTATGACTCCTGCCTGTCGACCTGCTCGCTCTCTCTCTGCTCTGCAGCACTGTGCTCAGGAACTGTTGAGCAGTTTTAATTATGTATATAATCAGGTTGGGGTCAACATATTTCATGCCAAAAGAATGATGCGTATTTAATGACTCTAATACATTACCATCTCTTTGCAATCTCATTGACGGAGTGCTTGTGAGTTTAACTACCATTAATCAGCATCAAGGTTTGTCTATCTGGAGAAAAATAGATTAAGGGGGGAATTTTTTTCATATGGTACATTACAAGAGATCCACATTGTCCTAGTTAAGAGCTATGCAGAGCAGGCTGATAGATAATGGTCACCTCGAGGCTGCCTAATAAAGCATGTTAAAGGACTTAGGAACACGACATTACTGAGTGTAGTTTTTACAATGCAAGATGTATTGGCTTAATATAGTTACCCACTGATGCTTACCTGACTAAATGCCCCTCACACACAATCAAGGCTGGATGTAATCAGTTATGAGGGAGAGGACAAGCCTGTTTTTGAGGACGCCTTTCAAGTGTTTCAGGACTTTTTTTGTAAACTGTGAGGACATCAGTCATGCTGAGACGAGCGTGCGCCACAACCAGGTGATGTCATCTGCCTAAAATGTAATGTGTTCAGTGTTTAAAAAAAAAAAAGTGGTGAGCTCACCTCCCCTCAGGCCTGTAAACATCTGAGAAGCCACGGTAAACAGATTCATCAAGTCCTTATTTGTGCAGATATGTTCCACACTGTGTCTTCTTCAATAGTACATTTCATAGTTTTTAATTCTAAAAGTCCAGATGAGAATATTAAAGGTGGCTGTTTATGGGTAGAGAGTTGATGTGCATGTTGAGAGCTGAGTGAAATACTTTTCTGATCAAAAGAAACAGCACTGTTCCTGTAGCTCGGTGCCTGACATAAAATATGCATCTCAGATCAAAATGTGAATATCTGTCAAAAGATTCAGCATGAGGCATGTTACTGGAGCCTGGAAGGATCAAACCGAAAAAACTATCATGTCCTGTGTTGATCAGATCAAACACAAGGGTGATCCACTCTTCCTTTACTTTTAATTTTTTGTTACTCTTCCTTATCAAACATATAATAAGACTGAATGACCCTAAAATAAACTTCAGTATGTTTTTTTTCTGTACATGTTTTACTGTATCAGTCTGTCTACAGGTGTCAGACACTTAAATTTAATGTTTTTATCGCCTTGTAACCATCATTTTTAAGGTGAATATTAAACAAATCATCTTTTTCTTATTCAAGCATTGCAAGTGATTATAAAGGTAAGTGTATTAGGTCCTCTAAGTCAGGTTTTATGTCAAGATATTATACATTTTGCCAACAGATAAGTGCTAGAATAAAATAAAAACACAGTACCAAGTTCAGCTTTGCAACACCAGAAACATAGACTTCCATACAAAAGAGCTTGTTTCTCATTGACAAAAAAATAAATTAAAAGGTGCATTAATGAAAATAGTAAAAATGATTGAGGCAGTTATTATAAAAATTAAGACTTACTATGGACCTGCAGAAACTCTATGTAAACAATATGTGCTACTAAAACATTAAATTTATGTATTTCCAGTGCAACATGGACATGAAAATACACCTGTTTAGAGTCATTTATGGTCACATTTGTTTACACATTTGCATATGTTAATTAAACAACATTCTGACTGCACAAGAATACATTTTGCCGAAAAGAGAAAATGCTCTAATACCATGAAATAACACAGACATATGCTGATCTACAGTTGTTCTGATTATATTTTTTGGCATACATTATACATATATACACACATTTGGCATACATTGTAATATATATATATATATATATATATATATATATATATATATATATATATATATATATATATATATATATATATATATATATATATATATATATATATATATATGTGTGTGTGTGTGTGTGTGTGTGTGTATATCTTTATACAGACATACACACACACACACACATATGTGTAATTTTTATTCATTTATTTCATTTATTTGCCACTGAATAAATATAGAGAAACTTTCTACAATGATGTTCATGCCTTAATTATTGAGACTAAAAGTTGAATATTTGTTTACAATGTGATGCTGGTTCCTAAAATGCTTTAAAGTTTAGATAAAACAACAGCTGAAGAAAACACTATAGGATTTTCACAATTTTAGAATCAATTAACAGTTCAACTATTAGAACTGTTATATCTACATCCTGAAAAGTTTCTCTAGAAAGTAACTTTGTTATTATTTAGATATTTTTGTGTATATGTACCTTTTGACCAGTCAGATACTATTACTGCACTCATTCACATCCTCTGTTTAGGAAAAAAAAGACAGAATCTTTCCACAATCAAAGCATGCAAAACCAACATCTGTATTGATGTAAATGCTGTGATCCCATTGCACAAAGCTCTTGACGGGCCGGGTTCAGTAAACTGAGACACACAGGGAGGAGGAGCCCCCAGCAAGGCCCACAAACAGTCGAATGAAAAGCGACATCAATTTTGGCACAGACAACCTCCGTCACACAGATTAGGCAGGCACAATGCACAGGCTCCTTATCTCCAGCGGCAGGAGGAGGCAGTCAGATCTGCACAGGATGGAAACATTCTCATGGACGTAATGGGCAAAATCAATTGTTGCCCTCCTCAATCAATGTAGCCCCCACTTTCACCGTTCAGCAGCTCACCAGTAATTGAAGTTATCCTTGGCCTGTAATGACTAGCTAAAGCACAACCATGACAAAGTTGAAAGTGTGTGATATCAGTGAGGGTGCCAGCAGGGTGGAACATGGGACACTGTGTGGATTCGTTTGTGTGTATGTGCGTGCACGGCTGCTACACACCCTCACATTCGTGTGCATGTGCGCAGCAGGCAGCCGGCTCTTACCCGAATGGTCCATGCACGGACCTCATCTGGTCCAGCAGTGAAGAAGTACTCCAGCTGCAGAGCTGCGTAGCCTGTCTTGATGATCTTGCTTAGGGCGCTGGTGGAGAGAAAATTCAGCTTCAATCGAGGAAACTAAACTGCTTAAGGATTTCTTTCTGCCTCTGGTTTCTACACAAAGTTCATTTCAGTGGCAAGGCCCCATTCATTCCAATATAAACTCATTAAGTGAATTAAGATAGGTCACTTCATTTCACATAAGACATTCAACTCTCCAATGGTTTCTTTGATTAATTAGAAAGCTTGTGGACTCATTTAGCATTTTTAAGAATTCAACCCGATGCCTCGTTCTGTGCCGGGGAAAAAAAAAAATCTGCTGTCACAATTTTTCTCTCCATAGAGGTTTTCACATGAGAACAATAAACCCAAAATGCCCAAGTTATAATTATACCTACAGATGACAGATGACAGTTAAAAACTTAATTTAGAGGAAAACCCTTTGACTGAGTTGTTCAGTAAGAAGAGGGATCCTTTGCTTTATAATGGTAATTACTCTGCCATTTATTATTCTATCAGCACATGCAATTAAAGGAGTGCATGGAGGACACAGCTGATAATAAAGTGTGGGGAGACTGAATGCTAATTAACCTCTGCGTCTTGTGCTCTGTGCAGTACTTCTCCCTCTCCTCTTCACTCTTGTCCTGTAGCTGGCCCTCCAGACCGCCGCTGAAGGGGATGACCAGGGCCCCGGGGTCGTGACTGTCCACCCACTCCTTGATTTTCATCAACCTGGAAAAACAGCAGTGACGATTAACATAAAACTATGTGTTGTACAATGGGCTGTGCATATTCACAACAGCATGCAGCTCAGCATGCCAGCATTTAAGTGTCATAAAGGAGAGTGAAGTCTCTCTAAAAGTTTTCTCATGAGTTATACCATTCACAAAGTTTCAAATGTAATGTATACTTCATGACTAGTGCTGGGGTAAGTGTTTTGAGGCTATGAAGAAGTAAAAGAGGCAACGGAATAATAGAATACTCCATTACAAGAAAAAGACCTGCAATAAAATCTGACTCACTCAAACAATGTACTTTGTGTTATTATGAGAAATGAATGGCAATGACAAGCATAAAAAAACCTAATGCATACATGTGATGGCTTCTGCAAATACTTTAGACTAGACTAGAACATTTACACCAACAAAAAGCTATTTCTTTTCTGTTTTTTAATGTTTTGCAGTTCAGTGTGTGAAACACCCAAACTTATGACCTCATTTTCTGTTTACAATTGAGCTATTTTCTGAAAACAATGGCATAAAAATAAATAAATCAATCAATCATAGCAGGAATAATACATTGGTCTGGTTTAAAGTCGAATGACAATGATTTCCAAAATGTGCGATACAAAACAAATGAATGTCCCGAGGCAGATGGCTGCACGAGAATAAAAGCAATGAAATACGATTTTAGAAAATACATGAAACAAGTTGATTTGCATTAAAACACAGCAGGGGCAGATAATAGATGCGACTGAAGTACTTAGAGATTAAACAAAGAAATAAGAGAAAAAATATCCAGGCTTTAGACACTGGAAGGAACTGGTAACTAAATGCAGTTTTGGGTGGTAAAAATGTAAGACAATAGAGAATAGAAATACTTGAGTAAAAGTACAGTACAGTTCATACTCTCTTCTCTGGGATTTATCTGGATAGGATCCAATCTCCCTCAAGGATCCAACTAAACATTCAAGTAAAGACAGGAAGAAGAAGGACAAAAACTGCCCGCCAAGGGTTTTCTTACTTTTAAATGTCTTTGTCATTCTCTTAGCTGCCTGAGTGTTTTTTTCTTTCAGTCTTTCCTGTCCAGCAGGACACCTGACATTGCAGGACAAAGATATCCTTGCAGTTAATGGTAACTCTCAGTCAGAACAATATAAGGGGGTTAGGGCAATTATGAGATTAGCTCTACAAGCTCTCAGGCTGGGATTGGACAGGTCTCAAAGAACAGCATCACATAAATCCATTTTCACACGCCGGCCCTGACAGAGCTCCTAGGCTGGATTGATTCGAAGGGGTCCCTGTCATTATCTGTAATCCTAGTTTCCTGTTTAAAGCCTTTAAGAATCAAAGACTGGGAGGGACCCGACCACCTCAATACCACATCTATTCCAATAACAATGTCACTGCTTTATCACCTACAGCACCATATCGCTGCTCCTGCCTAATGATTATCAATATATAATATATGACAGAGTAACAGCCCAGCGAGACCACAGTTTTGCTTTGATTAAATGTTTTTCCAAACAAGCTAGAATAACACTAGAGGGTACTTTTGAAATGCCTCATATTCCTGCCTGTCTGTCTCTTCAGCTGCACATCTATTAGGAGCTGTAACCTAATATTTCCCTCTCTGTTCGTGTTGTGTATGCAGTCGACTGCCACCGCAATAAGGTGGTCGCTAATGTCTCAACAATAAAGGACGGAAAAATAAAACACATTTAGTTAAAGCCAAAAACCCTGAAACATAAGAGATGGCGGTGCGCTCCAAGAAGGGAAAAAAAATTCAATCTGAGATAATAACAGCTGTAGTTTGTCACTTTTAGCAGCACAGCTGTCTATTTGGTGGCACGTTATTTGCATTCCTCAGGTATGGCGTTCTCTACAGGCGGCTGAATAATGATTCACAAATCACTCTCTCCACACCAGTCAAGGGCTGTGATCCTTTGAATAGACCATTGTACCTGAGACTGTAATTGGTGAAGACTTGACAGAGCTGAGCCAAGCCAGCCAAGTAACAAAGAGGCTCTTGGTAGAAGGCTGAGGGATGATTTTAATAATGTGAAGCCGAGACGGAGAACGTGAGCTGCAAATGAGCACGGGGGTCTCTGGGTCCTTGCACTGAGTGACACGGGACCAGACAAACACCTTGCTACGGGAACATGAAACACCCCCTTCCTCAACTCCAGAAACAAAGCACTGTCAATTAAGAGCTTTGATGCTCCGTCAACACGACTCCCAAAACCAGCTCTGTCAACATCACCGCCGTCTACCCATGCCACTTTGCAATTTGTATTTATGTCCTTTCCAATTATTTGGATAAAATTTTACATGGAAGTGTAAATTGGGGAAATGTTTATGTAAAACATGTATTTTTTTTGTCGTGAGACGCCTTCCAGTCAGTCGTGGATTTTTAGATAAACAAGGCCATGTGTTTAAATCTGTTTTTCACTCAAGAGTTGATATGAGCCATGTTTTTTTGTGTATCAAAGACTCTACATACGCAGTGTTTTCAGCAGCAGAATGTCCAGTGTTTATAGGGATTTGACTTGATGACACATTGAATAAAAAAACAGCACAAAAACTGATGAAAAGAAAAACATAAAATAACTTCATACAAACACATAGAAATGTCTGTCAGAAATAGGCTTGACCTGGTCTCCTTTCATCCATGTCAATATTTTACTTCTTCCTATATGTGTAGGCTTTACACATATGAGTTTGAGAAAATCTAGAGCAAAATCTTTCCTTGTGTGTTTTCTTATACGGAGACGTCTTTCAGCCATTCGTAGATTTTTAGATAAACAAAGTATTTCTTTAAATCTGTTTTTCAGTCAAGAGTTGATATGAGCCATGTTTTGTGTGTATCATATAATCTGCACTGTAAAAAATGACTGTAGAATTAACACCAAAAATTTAAAAAATTGCAACGTAAAAAATACTGTAAGTGACAATACAATGCAAAGTTGTTTATTTGAAAAGATTTTTGTGTTAACGATTAAATCAAATATAGCTGTAGTTCTTACAGGAAGAGTATGTCAACAAACCAGATTTGTATGTAGAAATGATGTATTTCTATTGTTTTTAGAAAATAAAACTGTAAACTGAAAAACACTGTGGTGCTGTTTAAATTGCAAAGACCATAATGTTGAAATAACGGCCTATTTGCTTTTTTTTTTTTTTTTTTTTTTTTAAATAAAAAAAGTTATAAAAAAAATAAGTAAACATTTAACAATTTAACATTTTAAATTTGTAAATTAATGGGTTGGTAGAGTTGGTAGAGTGGCTCGTCCAATAACCAAAGGGTTAGTGGTTCGAATCCTGACTCTGACTGTCCATATGTCAAAGTGTCCATGGAAGACACTGAACCCTAAATTGCTTCCAGTAGGGCCTGGTGGCTTTGGACACCATGAAGGTGTATAAAGTGCTAAATAAGTGCAGGCCATTGACCGTTTAAAATGTAAAATCTACATGTTACTCCATAAATATGTTTACAGTTGGATGTGTTTTTTACAGTATTGTTCTGGTAACCACAGCTGCCAGTTTTTATCTGTAAAAACAATAGGATTTTTTTTACAGTGTACAAATGCAGCGTTTTCAGCAGCAGAATGTCCAGTGTTTATAGGGATTTGACTTGATGACACATTGAATAAAAAAACAGCACAAAAACTGATGAATAGAAAAACATAAAATAACTTCATACAAACACATAGAAATGTCTGTGAGAAATAGGCTTGACCTGGTCTCCTTTCATCCATGTCAGTATCTTACTTCTTCCTATATGCGTAGGCTTTACATATCTGAGTTTGAGAAAATCTAGAGTGAAATCTGTCTTTATGTGTTTTCTTATATGGAGACACCTTTCAGCCATTCATAGATTTTTAGATAAACAAAGCCATTTCTTTAAATCTGTCTTTCAGTTAAGAGTTGATATGAGCCATGTTTTTTGTGTATCAAATAATCTACATATGCAGTGTTTTCAGCAGCAGAATGTCCAGTGTATATAGGGATTTGACTTGATGATGCATTGAAATAAAAAAAAAAAAAAACAGCACAAAAACTGATGAAAAGAGAAACATAAAATAACTTCATACAAACACATAAAAATGTCTGTAAGAAATAGGCTTGACCTTGTTTCCTATCATCCATGTCAACATTTTTCATACATTTCTTACTTCTTCCTATATGCATCGGCGTTATACATCTGAGTCTGAGAAAATCTAGAGCAAAATGTTTCTTTGTGTGTTTTCTTATACGGAGACGCCTTTCAGCTATTTGTAGATTTTTAGATAAACAAGGCCATTTCTTTAAATATGTTTTTCAGTCAACAGTTGATCTGTACCATGTTTTTCATGCATCAAAGGCAGCATTTTCAGCAGCAGAATCAGAATGTACAGTGTATATTTCTGTCTATATGAAATAGGCTTGACCTTGTTTCCTATATCACCCATGTCAACATTTTTCATAAATATCTTACTTCTTCCTATATGTGTGGGCTTTAGAAAGTTCAAGAAAATCTAAAGCGATATGTGTGTCCGAGTGTGTGAGCATCTTGTTAGTCTCCCATTATGTCCCAGCTCTGAGTGCCATCTCTCACTGCTCCATTAATAGAAAGATTCAGCACTTTCTGGTCTCGATATCCTTCTCTGAACAAATGATGCCTGAAATTTTTATTCTTTTTATAATGGAATTCCAATGGCCTTTGCTGCAAATCAAGTGGAAATTTTTGCATATCAAGTGGGAAAAATTAAATGTTAACCACGTTTTAATGTGATTAAGGGTGACAGGGACATTATTTCTGCTAATCATTCACCAGTTTGAAGACTCAAACAAGGCGAACGAACAAGTCATGTTTGCGCTTTTCCTGCTGCCCTCAGTTCAGGAGATGGATATTGTTTTCTTACTCGTACTTTTATTAAACTTTTACTGATTTAAAACAGGATATGCTTTATTTTAGAGGATGTTTCACATGTAAGTGATTGCAGCAAAGAAAGCAACACTATATAAACCCTCTTATCAGTTTGTTTCTCATAGATCTAAGCTCTCATGCTTTTTATTGTAAGCTTTCTATGATGTTGAGTTACAATACCTAAAGCTCAATATATTGTGAAATGATAAAAAAAAAAACAAAAAAACAAAAAAAACAATTGGAGCTTCCACAACAGACTGGATCTGAATGGAGATATCCCACAGGGGGCCACCCTCTGGGTCTAGTCCATTTGTCTTTTTGTGTGGGAATCCTGAGGGGGGGATAATTCCTGTGTTTCCGCATGCCTGGGGCTTCCCTGGGCTTTGTCAGAGCTTTGATCTGCTTAAATGGCTCAGGAGGGAAAAACAATGGGAGTTTCTAAAGTACAGGGGCAGCTACCTGAGACAATGACCTGGGCCTGCGTCTGACATACATTCATACAGGTAGGCTTTATTAGAGGTGCTAAGCCAGTTAAGCCTGTAAAAGGTGGGCCATCACCTCCAGTTTAAGAGCGCCTTTCAGATGCAATTGAACGCTGACAGAACTGAAGAGTAATCCACTGCCAGCATCCTCCTCAGCTTCATCCCTGACACACCCACAGGTGCAGAACCAGCACCTGAACCTGGGTACGACTTGCCTTTGTGTTGAAAGGCCATTTTATATATATCTTACTCTCATACTGTGCTTAAGTATTTACATTTTCTGCTGCTTTCCTCCTCTGGGACTCCATTATATCTGTCTAACAGCCTCAGTTACATTCAGATAAAAATTGTACTCAATAGAAAATAAAACAGGCTTTTCAAGTAAACATTTTTATCTCATGATGTCTTACAAAAAGCAGCATGTAGCCAGGCTCACATTTCATATGTCTATGAGTTATTAAAGCTGCAAAATATATTGATTTTTCCCTCTAAACGTCTCATGTGGTTTCATTTGAATAGATGTTGAAATCCGCCTATATGTCACCACGTTGTAAGATTAGAGAAACATTCACAAACTAAAAACAGATTTGTGTATCACAACTTTGGTTTTGTTCTTTCCTCTCCCATTAATCATGCGATGAGCCCTCGGATTTACTGTTAATTTTACTTGTAATGTTGCATTTTACAAGCTGCCCTTTGTATGAGTAAAGAATCTGAATTCCCATTCTATGACTGCACATGACTGGCAGAGAATCATCACGTAATAAACCCAGGGTCTCCTCTGTTTCGCCGGTCACAGGTTGCAGGGACAAGCATCCTAGGGGGTTAGGATGCTGCGACACACAGCGTACAATCCCCCTCCTTTTTCCTTCCTCTGTGAAGGGAGACAGAAATGAGAGGTATGAGCTCATGGTGGCTTTTGAGGCTGGGAAGTCGGGGGCTCTGTGGGAAGCTTTTCATCCTCCCAGTGGTGAGCTCCTGAGCAACAAGAGTGCAGACGCTCTCTGCTCCCTGTGGCCATGGCCGGATGGAAAGGCATTACACATCAGTCCCCAAGAAGGAAGGAGATCTGACACACTCACACACACACACACACTATTGCCAATATTGTCAACTTCTTTTAGTCTTCAAAGCAATCACAAGCTAGAGGAAACAGAACACAGCACTGGCACAATGGGAGCAGCTTTAATTAAGAGCATCATCTCACATCGTACCTCAAACAAACCTCGAGGGTGTTCTGGTGGCAAGCTTTTTTTGAGCAACTTTCTTTTCTTTGATAACTACATTCATTACATTTTTACAGACAAATGCTGTGCCTGTAAATGCTTTGCACCTAATAGATAAAATCCTAACACCCTAACTATCATTCCCAGTTTGGTCTTCTTGATGGTTTTTGAGAACACATTATTAAAGCTGTGGTCTTGTTTAAAGCTATTTGGTGAGTGTGGGGGGGGTGAAAAAAGGCAAACATCAAAAATTCAAACAGTAACCCACAGGAGTACATCCTACATCACCCAAAATAATTCTCTATATGGGGTATCCATCCTGTCATTCACGGCAGTTGACTGGGCGAGAGAAAATAAGGGGGCTGGGGGATAGTGGGGGAGTCATCAAGATGTGACAATTGTGACAAGAGCAGGCAAAGTGTAGTGCCGAAGCACACCACATGGATTTCTCCATCTCTTCTTTTTTTCCTGGATGACAGCTTAATGTCTACCACATGCAATATTTATTCTCATCGTGTGTCAGACTGTCTAGCTGTCCTACGGAGTACAAAGAATGCCACTTATTAGAATAAAAGCAGAAGGAAGGTAATCAAGGACATATGTAACATCAGCCAATCATGCCCACTTCCAATCCGGCTTCTTTTTTTCTCCCCATTCATAACAGTTCAACAATAATCCTGGTAATAGGCGTTCAGGAGCTGTATGTGGCAACACTAAATTCATTTATTTGTCTCATTAGAGCTGGAAAGGCTGCAGGCTGCTCTCTGTGGCATGTGTATCGGTCATAACCTTATCACAAAGATAATAAAAAGCACAGCTCAACAAAGCCAAAGCTATCAGAATGTATCATTAGGCTGACTTGAAACTCACAGCCATTTCTTTTTATGTCTGCAACGGCAAAGTACAGGGAAACGATTCCCAGGGTGCCTTAACAAAAAAGAAAACATGTTGCACCGTCTAAATACATTAAAAACTGCAGGAGAACTACTTGGAATTAGGGTCATTGGACTGGGGCAGACAAATAAGGGACAAGTTATGATCTATAAGGGATTTTGGATCACAAATAAAAAAAAAAAATGTCTGCTTTGCTTTGGGTTTATATCATTAGTTACAACAACACAAGTCTGTCCTCAACACCAGAAGACAACAAAGACAATGGGGTGACATGTGACATGTCAATATGTCCTTTCATTACCTGGACCAGGGACAGTCTAGCAGACTAACCAGACCAACAGGACTTCATTAGCACCATCTGTTTCAGCTTTACTATACAGCCTGTCCTGTTGTTTTTCTCTCATTGAAAAGCTAGCTAAAGGCATCCATTAGGACTGACTGTGGCCAGCCGGGTACACATCTTAGCATGGGAAAGTGTTTCTCAGGATCCCACACTGCACAAGGAGAGAGTGGACGTCTGTACACAAAATAAAAAGGACCAGTGATCGTATATCTCCCACATGGCTTTGAACATGAACTGTAACTCTCTAGATAGTAGTTCCTAAAAACTTGGATGGAGCCAGTGGTTTTGCACTCAATAAAGTTTCAGTTGTGTTTATGGGAATTATGGTTTGGAGTAGCTGAAGTGGGCCGCAGCAACTGCTTTCATGGAGTGGCTTTCAGTGAATCATAATAGTCCCCACATCTCAGTTCATGTTGTGTCTCTAAATCTTGAGGGATACTGAGAAATGGCTGGCTGTTTGTGGAAATCATCAGACAAAAACAAAATGCATGCTTAATTTATTAAGGGGCATTCTCAAAACCAGAAAACAAAATATGAGTCAACACTGAGGAGATTAAGGATCTTTAACCACACAATCACTTCAGAGAAGCCACAGGTCAAATTTACACAGGTTGCCCAAACACTGAGCCCACACTTGCCAAGCTGCAGCCCTTGTCTGGGCTTCCTCTACTTTAATTGTCAAAGCTCCTCCTACAGGCCAACCAGGGTAACAGACACAGAGGAGGATTTTCTTTACCTCACAGTAATTGTGTTCTTTTTTTTTTAAAGCTAGATTTCTTTTACAACTTTAACATCAGAGATTTTATATAATATTTATACTGCATTAGAGTTTATATAAAAAGCATATTTTTCTGAACCTATGAAAAGATCAAAATCAGGAAGGTGTGAATATATCCTCCTCAACTTCTTAATCCTTAATTGTATAAAAAAAACACATGTACAAACATATAAAAACAAATAAATAGTGAATAGTGCTTTAGCTTTGTCTGAATCCACATTTGATATGCAATGGGATGCGTGTAGAATTGACAAAAAATAAAAATTGTGCATGGTAATGAAGCAACAAAAGCACTGACGTAGCTTGTAGATATGTTTTTAATAAATTTGTGACAAAGAAGAATAAGAAAAAAGAATAAGCTACAGTATGTCAGGGGATCAATTTGTTGTTGGTTTTGGTCTTTTCATGCAATTTGTTAACAGAGTCTTGCTCAATGATACCTCAAAAAAGAAACAACTGGTTTTGAGGGGATCCAGTCTACACCACACAATAAAGTGACTTTTCTGTGTCACTGCTTTCTGAAAAATTTGATTAAAAATAATGATACATTATTTCATGAGTCACTCCATCCCAGACAAATTTAGGAAATTCCTTTTGACACTGTCAGGAGTGGAGGAAAAGATCAACAGGCTGAAAGAGACTGAAAGAGCAACTGGATATGTCATTGTTTTGTGTCTGAAAATACTAAGTTTAACTCGACAGAAGTGGCACATATTACACAATTTAAGAGTCAAATAATAAAGAGATAATTTAACAAATAACTGTAAGTGTTGGTAATAATATAGACAGGTACACATTTTCCATACATGCTTCCTTTTTCTTTCACACATAGTTGTATACAGACAGATGGACAGACACAGACAGACAGACAGACAGACAGACAGAGACATGAATTTCGTCCTTAAAAGGGAAACCAGTCCCTACAAGTGACTGCGTAAACAGATTTAAATCTGTATATAAGAAATACACGGCCACAAAACACACAGCTAATAAAAGCTGTAAGCAGTGGTACCCTGCAGTTCTTACACTCACCAGGAGAACCCACATGGCAGAGGCACTCACAGACAGGTCACGCTTGCTGGTTTCCTTAAAGGTCAACTCATCTACTTAAGAGCCACCAATTTACTTTAATGTACATTGTCCAAAAGAAGAAGAAGGAAAAAAAAGAAATGGCAAAGGAAAAAAAACAACACAGCACATCTGGAGTATTTTAACTGCCCCCCCCCCCCAAAAAAAAAACATAACTGCTTTTAATTCTCTGAGGATTAAAAAATACCTGATATCGAAATTATTACGAGAAATAAAGATTGCTGCAGATGGCGAGCTTGTAAAATAAACAATATTTTAACTGACAAGTGAAAACAGGCTAACACTGGGCCGGCCACAGCCACCACATCATCAACAGTCCTCTAATGACCCTCTCTAACACACATACTACAGTATGTGGCACAGAAAAGTCTTCCAGGCCACACTGACGCCGGGTAAAGAGGAGAAAGCCTCTTGATAGACTCTTGTAGATGCCATTCCCTATCACGCAATGCCTCTCAGTCATAAACACATGACAAATGCGGCCTTAATCATTTTTTACGAGCGGGGATGTGCAGGGGGCAGTGCATGGCTAGAGGGGAGAGGGGAGCAGTGAGCAGCAGGCGGCCCCCTCTGCACAGAGGAGAGGGCTGTGTGGTAAAGTCTCCTCTGGAACATCACTCGGCCTGTGTGTCTTTGATCTCCACACCGCAATTACGCCAGCATCCAAATGAGCATGGAGTCGCCTCTGAAACAGACTTCAAACATGCACATGTACGCATTCTCATACACATACACAGTATAGGATTGGAGCCATGTGCTCCTCTCAACAGTAAATGATGTACTGTCTCCAGCAGAGAACCTGGGGATGAAAGGAGGCCTTGCTCCTCGTCTGATCCCCCCATTAATGATGGTTTGCTAAAGCTAATACTGTGTATTCTTGTCAAAACAAGGGCAGCTTGGTATGTGGTTCCCATACTCAAAACAGGATGATCTTAGTTATCAATGGACTGTTTTGGAGGCTCAAAAGTCTGCTGTGATCTAGCATGTTTGACAAATGCTGCCCCATAACATTACAACACACTTGAACTGAACTGTTATAACTATCATAAAAACATTAAAAGTCAAATAATATTTATGGTACAAGGCAGGGAAAATTAGTAACATTTACAAATACTGTGGCTGGAAACTTGCAATTAACAAAACACAGCAAAAAACTGTATACATATATATATATAAAAAAAAAAGCACTTGAAAAAGCCATGTAAACTAAACCTGTGATAAGGCCTGAATGAGTGTCCTGGGAGACACAGATGAAATTGGCTTATTTGCCTCATTCTAGGATTCGCCTTCTTTTCCTCTGCACATTAAAGCTGAGATTGCAATTTGTCTTGCTGTTTGCTTTGAATAGTCCTTAACCGTATCATCATCTCAACTGTGCTGGTGGAAAAACACAAGAGCATGGCGACAGCCAAATGGCAGTCTGGCGTCTCTGCTGCAGACTAGCTGCCATTAGGGCTGAGAGCAGCATTTATTGTACAATTAGGGCCAGCTAGATCTACCTGTAATCATCTCCATACAGGTGTGAGCTCCTCTCTGGACAAGGGAAGTGACTCATCACTTGTCAAACATCAACACTTTGATGTCAGTATTGTTCACTGAGGAGCCCCCAGGACACCTGAGCACTACTGTTTGCCTGTTTAAAACACTCTGAGATTTATTGCATTTCACACAGTTAAAAAAAAACACACACACGCAATGTTTAAAAAAAAAAAAAAAAAAAACTCTTTCTACTGATGACGGATGTTCCACATGCCATGAATCATTTGATTTATGAGCTCTTTTCCTCCTCCCTCCGTCTGACAGTCATACTTTCGTGTCAAGAACATTTTAACAAACAGTCATCGGTAAACAACTTCCCTTGTAATACAATGCTGCCAAGTAAAGCAGTAAAAACAAATTTTGTAAGAAGTGACACCACAAGCTTAGAGGGCAATTGGAAAAGTGCGATAACAATTCACAAGTTGGTGTTATTGACAAAACGGCTGTAGTGAGGAAAAGTAGCCCTTTCAGATATAATGGATGTCTAACAGGAGTCCTCTATGCGCTCTCACCGTGGCCAGACGACAACATTACTATAAAAACGACTTTTGACGCAAACAGGGTATCACAGATGTGAAAACACAGTGATGAAGTTTGGATTAGTGCACCCTTAGTGTTGCACAAAGTAAAAAGTAGACTTCTGAATAGCATTAAAAGGCAGATTGTCTTTGACTCACTGTTCCTCAGTAGAGCCTCAGCTGTCATCATGATCTGTGGGAAACTCATGGCTGTAAAATGGAGCTTGTAAAGCATGCTACTAATATTACTGTCTTGAGCAACAACATGTGAAGACAAAACCAAATATTTGAGGCAAAACCATTTTAGATACACTATTTACAGAGTGTTATCCTTGTGATTTATTGGCCCTCTCCACATGATATTAATCACTTGTTTGGCTTTGACTGTACATGTTTGTTTTGTTGTCATTTAAAGCCTTGCCTCCCTTTGATATCATATGGAAATGAGAAATTTAGATGGAAAATGGAGACCATATGCTAGTATGTGCTTAATGAAGTGCAGAGACTGAGGGCTGAGCGGGTTGTTGTGTTTGAGCATACTTAGTGCCACCTCCAGGCAGATCCTCTTGCAAAGATATGACCGTTTCTGTCAGCAGGAGACCACATTCAGTAGATCAGTGAGGGTAATTCCAAAACACACACCTCTCACTCCAACACACATGCACATGCAGACATGTGCACACACAGGTTCCATGGTTAAAATCCAGATCCAATCAAAGTGAGAAGAAATCATTTCAACTTGTTACATTATTAGAAAAACAGCTCTTTGGTGTTGATTAATGAGTGCTCCCGCCCGTCCTCCAAGTACTCACCATTTGTTCTTTCTCCTGATGTAGTCCTTCTCCGAGAGGTTAACGAGGTAAATCATTGGTTTAGATGTCAAAAACAAGTATTTGTTCAACACTTCGATCTGTGAAAAAGATAGACAAGGCAAATACTAAGAGTCCAAACTTTCCAAAGTAGTCTTTGAAGATGGCGCAGACAGAGATAAGTGAAGCCAAATCAAATTAGGGTCTGGTGTATAGGCACTGTGGGGAGCAAGTATAAAGCCTCTAAATCAAGATCAGCATGGCCAGATGTCATTAGCTTGTACAAAAGTAATGTCAAAATAGAACCAACAAAGGCTGTGCATAATCTCAACTTGTGATTTGCACAGAACACATGCTGCTCAAAAAAGAAAAACTAAGAATTAGCAGTTGGACTTAACTTCACCATGATAAATCAGATGAATAAAACTGACTGTAACATCAAAGACTTACCTCCTTATCGTTCCAGTCGTGATAGTAACGGACATGTTTCTTTTCATCCACCACCCAGCTCTTGATTTTGCACATAATGTCCTGTTTTGGGTTAAAAGAGAATAAACAAGAAGCTATTAAAGGAGATGAAAAAGAATATAAACCCAGCAGGGTATGGGGTAATTATTTCCTAAATGCATGGCATCCTGATGCCAAAATGAACAATAGCTGTGCTCGTATTCAGGCAAGAGTGGCCTGGCTTTGACAGGGATGGCATGCACAAGACCCTCTTCCCTCCTTTAAATCATGAGAAATGCCTTCTGGGGCATCACTGTTCTGAGCATCAATACTCCATTGGGATTGTTTAATGAAAAGGATAGTGAGAGCACAAAATTGGATAGAACAGGGAACTAATTGGGACTTGGTTAGTTAGGTGTAAATTATTGGTCCTTCCTCACACACTTTGCAGAATGTAGTCAGACTGAATATGCACAAGTGAGGAACAGAAGTAATTATTCCCTGTTTCTTCTGGACTAAATATTGAGAATTTCCAGCTCTGTATGCCACATTCATTACTGAGGTACTTGTGGGTTGAGACCACAGGCAAGACTGGGTCTTGACAGGATCTGGAAGCGGAAAAGGGTGGGAAAATGGGAGGGAGGTAGTTATAAAATTTGTAATAAAGAAATTGAGCCTATTATTGTTGATCCAGCCCCACAGAAATTAGCGGAACACATTCTTTTTGTTCCTGTCAACTTGACCTCCCCCTTCATATAAAAACTCCCCCACCCCCTGCAACACTCCCTCTACCTCCTTTTCCCTCCCCAAACCCTTGCAGCACTTCACAATCATACTCCCTTTTGAAAGAACTGAGGAAAAAATCCTGCCAGAGCCTCAATTACACAATGGCAGAAAAAGCTCCACACACTGACCCCCAGCCAGCTGCATTCACTCTCTGCACATCTCTCTCCACAGGAATTCTAAAGGCCTTTTAGTCAGGCAGCCAGAGTGCAGCCAGCGGGAGAGAGCGCAGGAAGAGCTGCATACACTCCGCCCGCGCCGGCCCAAGTCTTCACAGAGAGATTAATCATCTGTGAAATGGAAACAGCAAACGGCCAGTGACACAGGCTGAACCCGCTCCAGGTTTCCCTCATCAGCTCGCAGCCGCCGTGCAGCGCTCCTCTAACAGGCAGGTGTTAATAAAAGGCATATAGGTCCCACAGGGGTCAAACACATACGCCTGCCACCATGAAGCGCCGCTGGTGGGCCGGCTTCTTATTATTGTTTTGTAAGGATAGGGATTTTGAGGATTCAAACGAACAAAAGCAATGAAACATTGTTCTTGTAAACACAGCACCAGCAAAATGGATTTAAATCTTTATAACAATGCATAAATATGAGCCCTGGGATGCTGCATGCACATAAATTTAAATGAAACTCACTGTGGAATATTAAGTGGCTTTTCATCCTGATGGAAAATTTTTACAATAATATACTATTTTTCAATAATTTCCAAGTTTTTCATTTGCTTGTATATGCACATTTATATTCCTGACTAAATCTTATTTCCATGACAGAAAAATTCAGTTGCAGCAGATAACGTAGAACTAATAAATGTTCCCTCCTTTTTAATTTGTGTGTGTGTGTGTGTGTGTGTGTGTAGGTGTGTAGGGGTGTGTGTGTGTGTGTATATACTATACTATATACTATACTTATTATTCATCAACTTACGTTTTTATCTTTTTCCAATATCTCTACGGGAGTCTTCTAATTAAATAAAGAAACCAAGATATACTCTATGATATGTTGTTTTAGAAAATTTTAGTGCATCGTCAAAGTAGAACATATAACTATATAATTATATATTAGTATATTTGCCACAAGAATAGTTAAATGTTAACAGTTTAATGTTAAAATAATGTACCCTGCATGGTAATCATAATGTACACTCATTTATTCATTATACACCTGCTGCATTTGCAGCAAAAACCTAGAATTTTTATTCCAAGACTGGAGAGACATAAACTAAAACTAACTTTTTCTTCTTTTATTTGTATTTTACACCTTTTTTGCTTTGTCACACTATAATTTCTATGATCTGACTGTTATAACAGTTTAAAGGCGAACCATAAAAAGCATAAAAAACATATTTCAACTAAATTATTAAAATCTAGTACAGAAATTTATTATTAAACTATTGTATACACTATGGTATGTACTTATACTTTTAGATCAGACTAATTCAATATAATAATAACCAAATATGCAAGTACTTTGCCTTGAAATTTTAGGCTGTGAAAAGACTTATAGAAGGGTTACAGAAAGCAAAAATGTAATCACACAAATTCAGTTGTCTCAGTAGACTTATTAAAAGTCTTCTAATTTCATGGAAATTCCCATTTTCCCTTTAGTTTAATCGTATCCTGTCACTAAAAATACAAAGACTATTGTTTCTTTTAAACTCTACTTGCACATATAGACACAATGCACATGTTCTGCATGGATGCTGACATAAACATGTTTATAAGTGACAACACACAGCTGAGCGTGTCAAACGCCAGCCTCAGTTTGTGAGACAATCACACAATCCCCTCCCATCTAAAAGCTTAGTGCAGCCTTTGATAAGCACCATTCTTTGCCATCTAAAGAGGTCTTCTATAGATTTCACTTGCCGACGTGTGCACAACCTTTGACAAGTAATGTAGATCATTTTTATTCATTGCCTAAAATTGTTAGCAATTATGTGCGTAAGCGGCCACCTGCCTAGCCTGAATGGCTCCTGCCTGTGGGGCTACAGGGGTGTGTGGAAGTGCTGTTGGCAGTTAGGAGGGGGGTTTAGTGTGACGGGAACCAACCAGGCACGGGGCCTCTGCAGCAGGTGAAATAGCCCCTCTCGTTAGTGTAATGAGTGGTCAGAGGCTCAGTGTGTCGGGGCCTGAAATTGGGCATGCAGCTCCAAGTGAAAGGCCAGATCCCCCCGTGTCCCAGCCCACCCTATCCTGCTCCAATGATGGAAGGGCATCAGAAGACATTTACAACCAAATCGCTACTAAAGTTGGCTGCTAAGCCTCATTACCTTAACAATATGACCATATGAATGCGTGCGCATCCACATACATTTCCAGCTGACATCTGGATTGTGTTTTTTTTCTGATCTTACGTTGCATACTGCCCTGCACATCACTCACTGTAACCAAGAATCCTCTGTCAAAGTATATACTAAACATTTACGGTATTCATAGCCGAGATATAGGCATCTGTTTCACCCACTGTATGGCCTTACACAATTTCCTGAGCTGTTGTAGGTGTATAAGCATGAGCAAGAGCTGTGCCATGATTTGAGTATTACTTTAGATGAAAAGAGCTGTGTGGAAACACTTTCATTAGCCCAGCGCTGTGACCCAGGGTCAGCAGCTGAATAAGTAACTCTCTATTAATGATTTCTACAGCAGAAAACCCCTGACCCCCGATCACTTTCAATCTCAGACAGGGAAAAAAATGGGGCAGGGGGGAGGGGTGAGACCTATTGGAAGGAGATTAAAAAAAACATACTTTTTTTTTCTCCCTGGCCATGTGTGTGGGAGGGTTATTATTTGTGCCTTGCTGTGAGGGGAAGCAAAGGGCCTGCTGGGACATTGACTCACGTATTCTGGTTTGAGTTTCTTGTCACCGCCTCTAATGGCCGTCTTCTCCAGCTTGTCAATAATAGGGCTGATCATCTCCTCATCCTTCATCCTCAGCTCCTCATGGATGATCTCCATATCCCTCACCGGGTCCACTGTCCCCTCAACATGAATGATATCCTCATCCTCAAATGCACCTGCAGCGACAGCACAAACACACACAGATATCAGAGATGTCGGTATAGAATTCTGCTTTTCAGCAACAATAATAGGGCTTCGTGTGAACATACAAGGATTTAGAGCAAAAGAATCAATGACATTGACTTTGGGGGATCAAATGTGAAACAGTGATTAGATTTAGATGAAAAAAAAATCATTACTTTCTGCAGAGAATATGGGAAAAATAAGCATCCACATGAAAAAGCACAGTGGGAGTCACAGGAAAGTCATAACAAATACAATGAAATATTCAGGAATATATTTAACCTCTTCTTTCAGTGTGCAAGTGTCAGAGCTGAAAGAAAACAGCTTACAGTGTCAAAGTAACTTTCATCCAAATTGGCTTTAAGTGCAAAAACCAGGGTTGACTGTCAGCCTGCGTGAAATGGAGAGCATCTGTTTTTTTTTTTTCTACCCCTCTCTCTTAAAACTATTAACCACTCATCAAAATTCACTTAAAATACAAGAAATGAACAAAATGGAGCATGATTTAACAGGGAAAAAATGGCTTCAAACACAAGAAATAAGAGACAGTTTTGCTCTGAGCGTTTGAGCCTGAACCGTGGCTGTGCTGATGATTAGGTAATGAGCCTCTGAAGAAGACCATTTAGCAGCAGCAGCAGCAGCAGCAGCTCTCAGGACTCCTTCTGATTCTCCAGTAGAGCTCTGAGTAAAGGGGGAGGGGGGCATGGGTGTCAAATAAGAATGACAGCCTTTAATATTACCAGTGACAAATGGAGCTGACTGTTGTCCAGAAATGTTCTTTAATCTACTATGTGTTTCATTAATATTTGAGTAGATAAATTACAGACTGTTGTTGACTAATATAAAACACTATATAGTTGAATTTGTGCTTCAACTCACATTAAACATGATTTACATTCACTTCTTGTAAATCAATCATCACCAGAGCTGTAAAGTTTACACTGTGTCATAATGGGAATGCTGTTTCATTCAACAGGGAAGTGGATGTCAGGTAAATGATGACATGGCTTTGAGTAAGATTGTGCTCTAAGACACTATGTGTGGAATGTGCGTGGAGGAGTCACCAAATGTTATCGACAAAATATTCATGTGTTGACACCCGAATGTGCGGACTGATGACAGGTGAGGCCCTGCCAGAGAGTAACGTCAACAAGTGATGTGAGTCGATCGTCACGAAACTGTCACAATATCTTTCAACAAGTCCTGACAGTGATGCATGTTGAACAACTGATGAATCATAGGTACGTGCTGGTGTCATGATGAGAAACAATATACCTGGAATTCCAGTAAATGCTTGCAGAGCATCTTGTGTACAGTTAATGCGACGACTGAAAATTTGAGCAGTCTCACTTAGAGCTGCATGATTAAGCGAACTGAAATCGCAACGTCAGTCTGTGCAATGATATAATGACAGAAGCTGCAAATTAATTAAATAAATAATGGGCATGTTGTGAATGTGACGACTGATTCTGTTGATCATCTATAGTAAAGAAATGACTAATCAGCCTGTTTAGGCACTGAAGCTTGTGCACGGTCATATCACTCTCCAGGTGAAATGGATGCCAGTGAACCAAAGATATGATGACAATTTGGATTCATTTTTGCACTAGGTTTTCTTGCATATTTCATTTGAAAAAAATGCATATCAAAATGATTATCAGTCTTCACAATATGATTACTCCCCCAAATCTTACAGCCAGTTTCAGGACTGTTCCACTAATCAACATACTGTTTATTTAAACACCATTTACATCATCTCTATTAGCTCTGTATGTTTTAGAGTCCTCAGGGGAACCAAAATAAAAATGGAGCCACTTATAAACTCTTTATGCTTTTCCACTTACACAGAATATTACGAAGGTTTAACAAGGAATAAGCACCAGATTTCTCAAAACTAGTGCAGTTCAATCTAGCATTGCAGACTTTTGTGCAAGCTGTCATCCTGTGCGTTGTCCTCATGGTGAAATGAACTTATCCAATTACTCTTTGCCTAATCAGGCTGTTTTGGTTCCTCTCCTCTTGCAGAGGTACTCCACAGTATAAACAGTTCACTTACGCCACACAGAAAGGGGCTAATCAGTGGAATTATTGTTTTGCTGCTCCAATTTACCAGCTCCCTGTTCAGCACTGATTGGAATGAAAATTTGCTATTGTGTCTGCATGAACCCAGAAAATATAATGCAATGTAATCATTTTGTTAGCTGCAAGAATATACATACATTATAGGCAATTATGATTTACAGTTTTGATACACAGTGTTTCAAATGTAAAATGCATTTGAGTCTGTTGTTCAATTTATGACATATTACTTATTAATTAGGAACAAAGGGGTTCCATACGATTTGTGTAAATCATCGCTGTATGTTAGCCCATATGTCCAAAGTAAAAATAAGCATTAGGACAGGACAATTATTTTGTGACACATTTATTACTTAAGTAAGTAATCAGCAGCCTCTAACTAATGCTATACATCCCCAATAAAAAAGCTGATAAATCAAAAATTCAAAGAGTCTTTGAAAGAGCAAGAGCAGCTGATCACTCACTATTTAGTCATCAGCTGACACTCTCCTCTGACTACCACATGTTCCAAAGTAATTTGCTTTAATTAATTTCGCCTAATTTAACATTCACATCTATTTTACCGCCACCCTATTCAAGGCTCAGAGCTGGAGAACAAATAGATGAGGTGAAAGAGGAGAGAAATCTGAGGGGGCAATCTCCACAATTAGTCCTTTAACAACTGGCTGTGGGTAAGGCTCAGTAAAGGCAGCTCTTCTGAGGCTGCGGCGCCACACAAAGCCACAACCAAGACAGTAAAAACACACAAAAAAAGAGAGAAAAGGTTGGAAAGGGCCCGTTTAAAGAGTCAGGTTTGTCTAACAGTCACAGTTTTATGGCTTCTTTTCAAAGAATGCATGTTTTGAAGACACTATTAACAGGTGCTGTTTTATTGATAGAACAAAAGGATTTCTCTTTGAGTGGGTGAGTGGTGTTCAGCGGCCTGATTAGGGATTAGGCTACGATCTGCAAAATTATAGACTTACTACACTACACGATGGTTTAAACTGTGAAGGTAGAGCTCATGAAAATCCAAATTACTGTAGAATGACAAATATATACTGATGATTTAATTCCTGCCTCATTGTTCCATTAACTTCACAGCATAACAATTAAGAGGAAGCAAACAAATAACTTTTTTTGTATCTGTCTATTTTACTTTTTTATTTTTAATTGTACAAGTATGACATTGAAATGCCAAGTGAGCTGGAGCTACTTTTAGAGCTATATGATTACCTTGCTGTCAGGTACACAGACAAGGCAGTCATCAGAGTCAAGTCAAGATCAATAATGATTGAGCTGGTTCCTCTGATGTTGCTACCTAGGAGGATATGTGGTCATCATAATTCAGTTAAATTACAGTATTCATTGACTTCTAACTTCCTGTGCATGTTTTCACATGCAGGATGGGTAAGAGCACATCTAAAGAACTTGCATTCCTCACGCTGCTTTTAAAATGTTCATGCAAACTCAGTGCCGCAATTCTCCTGGTATTCAGAGCAGTAAAAGCTATTTTATGAGTCTGTCAGGAAAAGCACATTATAGATGTCTTCCCAGTATAAAAACACTGGCAATGCACACAAGGGTATTTATGTTCATTCAGAAAATATCTTCTTGACATTCATTTAAGGATACATGAAACTGACAGCAATTTGTAGTATTGCTGGTGCTGTAACAGAGTTTGTGGCATATTCAACCTTGTTTCTTTGCGTATGTCAATTATGGGAAATACATTGGCTTCTAAAAAGTAGCTTGACACTAGAAAATGGTGGGTTTGAACTCTTCAGAGATACACTCATGTTTTCTACATGATCCCATCTTTCAAAATAGATCACAGACAAATCACAGTGCTTGATAGTATGAATATCAATACCTCACAAGGTGTTTCCAATACCTGTGTAATCTACTGTCAGCTTTGATGTCTCATACCAAACTGAGCATTAAAGGAGCATCTTTCCACCTTATTTGATATGAATGACTGGAGGAAAAAACCTACAGAGTTAGCATCATGTAGGAGAGAGCTTGATCTGTGCTCAGATGAAAAGGGAACGTAAAGGTGAGGCTCCAGTTTTCATGACTTGTGACAGAAACAACAGTGTTAATTCCCTTATCATTAGCTTAACCTGTGTCATTCCATTTATTTTGTTAAACCAGGCTGCATGAGAGTGCCTTGATTGAAAGGGACCATCATATGCACACTACTGTTGTCCCACATCTTTCAGAGAACAAACCTTTTTAGATCCTTAACTACTATAGTGCTGCTGATTGCACAGGCACCAGCAATTTCCTAACCAACCGCCACCTGAACAATGATGTGTTCAGCTTTCAGGCCCTCCAGCCTTTCAAAGGTGAATCATTTCACAGTTTGGAACGAGATCACCATAGCAACTCCTCTTTGAAGGGTTTAGAATCACCATCCAATAATTCTATGATCATCGGGCCTTGCCATTCCCAGTGGTTCTTTTCACAGCGGACAGGCAAGGGGGGCATGAGGAGGAAGCAGGAAGACTCTACAGTCTATTTCAGGCAATTCATCTGGCAACCCCATTAGAATTCAAAATATTGCGACCTTCAATCACCGAGCATGTTATCTGGAGCTGTGGCGATCTCCAGTCAAGATGGGTAGACATTTTGCTCTAATCATCCACGATGAGTGGAGGCTGACAAAAACTCTTCATTCTCACTGAAGCAAAATGCTCATTTAAATGCTGTGACAGCACCTCAACACAGGCCAAGAACACACAAAAGGACAGCGAGCCACCACAGCACAATGATCTGGATTTAGAAATACAGTATGGGTTAAAACAACATCAAATACAAACACAACCACACAGAGAACAAAGCCACTGTTTTTGACTAATTTAACATATCAATGCTGTCTCAAAAATAACAAAGTACAGAGTGCTGACACCGTGATCCAGAGACCACAAAGTGAGGTTATGTTTTCATTACCTTTTTTTTTGTATTATGTGCCAGACGACTACATCACTAAAAATAATACTAGACTAATTTTTATGAAATTCATGTAGGGGTAGGGCATGGACCAAGAAGAACCCATTAAATTTTAGGGAAGATCCAGAGAAAGGGGCAGAGCAAGAATATATTTTAATGTTGGTATCATGCTGCACACTTTGCCATTAATATAAGCTCTAATTATATGTCTCTAGTTAGAAATGGAGCAAAAAAATAATGAAGAAAATAATGCTTGCATGATACAATACACAAACTAAGTCAATAAGGAAGTTGTATGGGTTACAATACTAAGGAAATACCACAACTTTATTGTATACTAAACAACAAAGGACACAATTATGTTAATGAATTGTTGATGGTCAAGTTTGAACAATCTAATGGTGAAATGATTGATGTATAAACATTTAAACACCTCGATAACGTTTAACGTGCTGGTGAACCCGCAGTCAACATGCCAGTGGTTCATACACAAAAAGTTTCCATGAAGCACAGGATATTGGACATGCGGCCTAATTGTCATTTTATTTTTGGTTTTATAGGCGAGCTGACACGAACAAAAGTGCCACTCCCAGACCTCTGTTACTCTTAATACGTCATCACGTGAACACTGAAGCTTGCCTGTAGACAAATAACTGTACAACTAGTCAACTTGCTGTTCATTATAGATTAAGTAATAACTCGCCTGATGCATACTTTGACAGTTTATTGTCATTTCCATCTATAATAAAACCATTCATTTTAATATCAAACATTTTCAGTTACTATTTGATATTGAAATGATTATGGCAATGCAGCTTTAACTGTTGCTGCTGCCTGATTTGTTTAGGCTGTATGCACACAGAAGCTACTTGGCTGGGTGAGGTTTGGATGTTTGTCAAGGTTGAGCATTTGTGAGCTGGTGAGTGATAAGGAAAAATTCCTGGAGAGCAGCCATTACTGGCGTCAGTGAGGAGGCAGGTTGGTCATAAATCATCTTTGTCTGAATACTCAATCCAGTTTGTTTGTAACGCCTGTAGCCAAACAATCAGTTTGATTTGTTCACTGTAAGCGATTAGTGAAGTGTGGGCTGGCATCTGAATGATGCAACAACCAGCAAAAAACTCAAATTTCAAGACAGATTCAGCATATTTGTATTTTATATTCAAACACCATTCTCCATAGTCTATATTAACAATCACTGCATTTTACACCATGTGTTAGCTGTAAAATGCAATGAAACAAATGGGTTTCCCCTCAATTATAAGACTTAGTGGCACAATTTAAGGTGACGAATCATAAGGACACTAAGTGTTTTGCAGCACTTTGAAGAGAAAATATATCACATTAACCTCAATAAATGGTTGTTTTGTAGAAATAAGCTTTTAATAGTCATATGTTTATTATCAGCAAAGTTGGAATTGTGTGTTTACATCATAAATGAGCAGATGTGATTTGCATTTCTTTGAGCTATTTCCTAAATATTGCAATAATGTATTTGCAAAATTTCAAATCAAATAACAATAAAATGCCATGGCAGCACAAAACCTAAAGAAAACTATGGGGCTATAGGGTTTATACATGGGAGCAATCAGTAACAACATCAAAAATATGTATATGTAATGTAAATGTAATATAGTTTCCATGTTTGTCTTGAGTAGATAGGATTTTGCAAAAACTACTGTACCCATTTTCATGAAACGTGGTGGAAGGGTGGGGCCCGGGCTAAAGACAATTCTCTCAGATTTTAATAAATTAAAAAAAAAAGAGTGGAGACAAGAGGGTTTTATTTTAATTTTTGAAAGTGGAGAGCAGGATTTTTTGTTTGTCTGTCTGTTAGCAAGATAACTCAAAAATTACGGAAGGATTTTGATGAAATTTTCAGGAAATGTTGATAATGGCACAAGGAACAAATGATTAAATTTTGGTGGTGATCGGGGGGGAGGGGGCTGATCTGCCTTGGCGGAGGTCTATGCACTCTGAATGCTTTTCTAGTTATTATTGAATTATTTAACTATAGATCTATTGTGTATGATTTATAAGGATGAGGGGGATTTAATTACAGAAAATGAATGAATGAATTTGTTATAATTCTTTAGTGTACAATTTGCTGTTTTCTAATGTTTCTACCATGCATGCATGCATTCAACAATAAGGCACATCATTGTCACCTACTATGTTTTAGTATGAGCCATAGTTAATATCCCCTTAACTAAAAGTCCAGACAGAACAAACTGACTCCAAAGAGGAACTTTTGTTTTTATCAGCCACTGTCGGTCTGGGTTGGGATGATACATTTATTCCAGATCAATGAAGGATACAACTAGGTCACATCTTTATCAGAACTTTTTAGGCAGGGGAGGTGTTCTTGTGTCTACTTTAAGCAGTAGAAGAGGGAAGAGTCTGAACTTAACCAGGAGTTCAGGTACTGAAAGCATGAATATCACAGCGAGATTAGAGCGAATGCCAAAAATAACAGCCACTTTCCAGTTGGCTGCTCGCAACCACAGCCAGTCCCTTTAGATTAAATGTGCTATACCGCAGTATCTTAAGGCTAGATTCTTACTGGGTGTCGTGCAACCGTAAATAAGTCTTCATTAGCAGTGAGCTAGAGGTTTCCTACAGTGACGGGGGGACACTCCGTGAGCATTCAAACATCTAATTGCTGGAAACCAAACATCTGGGAATAAGGCCAGGTGAGCTGGCAGAGTTGCTAGCGGGAAACAGAAGAGTAGATGAAGTAGAACATGTCTGTGTCTTGTCTGAGACAGCGAGGATCCAGCCACGTTCCAGTCACTGCAGAAGCACTGGGAACACTTAGCCTGCAAACCATTTTGTTATGAGACCAGGGAACACCAGGCATTCAACAGAATCAGTTTCAGGATGTCATCATGCACTTTAATAGTTTTTGGAAGGAATTGTTGAAAGTCAATCCACTGTTTACACAGGCTTTTGAAAGTCATTAGGGGATGAAAAATATTACATTACATGTGCACTACTGGGGGAATTTTGTAACCAGACATCAAAAAACCCCAGCTCCAACTTTATGCTTTTTTAATCATCTCAAATTGAACAACTTCTAAACAAACGATGCAACACTAGGGTCTGGAATCAAACACAATAGTGAAACCACCTAAGAGAGAAATGGTAAAAACACTGATGTCTAAAGTTTATCAAGGTTTCAAAATGTAAAGTTCATAGTCTCAGATTGGCCGCTTCATGTTCGGTTTGCTCTCAACATTACACAGATCCACTGAGCTGTTGCTAACGCCGAGCATCTTTCTGTAGCATCTTTTCAGACTCTTGTGTTAATTCCCAGACAAAAAACAGACCACTCCAGACACGACAAAGTGTGATCCCTCACAACCATATAATCAAGCTATATAAAAGTAGTGGCTTCGGCATTGCAGTCAGCCTGACACCAGATAGATATAATTACAAAACACAACCAGCTATGTTTAATGGTTAACTTGTGAAACATACCACATTGTTTCCAAGGACTTCACAAGAGTGAAAACAATGGCATGCCAGAGCAGACAGATGTAAACACACAGAAGAAGAAGGAGCTTTCGATGCTCCTATTTCCGATTGTTGGGGATGTTTGCCTTCTTTGTGTGAGCAGAAACAAAAGATTTGGTTTTGGGTGAGGATGTAGTGTATACATCTCGTCCAAATCAAAACAACTGTTGGGCGTTTTGAAATGTATACAAGAAAACACATAACATACGTAAGTGGTAATAATGTTATATCATGTAATGCGAATAAGGCTGGTGATATGTATTTCTAACTGCCATCAAATCTCTGAAACCCCGTGATGAATTGATCCTGCTATTGTACATGTAGACAAAGCATTATTTATTTTAAACCACAGACATTGTTGTCATTGTTGCCAAAAAAAACTATTAAAACATCAATGCACCACACTGTTGCACTCTGTGACATTTTCTTTCATCACAATAAACATGGGAAGTGAAGTTGATTTTGATTTAATCCCACACATAGACATTTTGCTGTCATAAATTCTGACTAGCGGCCCCATGTTTATTAATCGACAGCCAAGAATAGTCCCTGACAAATACACTATTTACTTCTGTTTGAGTCATGTTTGCTTAAAAATTACATTGGCTACTGTGTGTCATTCCTGCTTATGGTGCTATGCTGGTACGATGCTGTTCATGAAACTATATAGAATGAATGTGTCTTCTGTAGGATTTGACCATTAGATGGTAGAATAGGGAAGTCTTTCTTTTTATGTTATTTTCTTATATTATCAAATTTCATTCAAAACTGAACTGACACCATTTCATCTCTGAAGACCATCGCCCTACTTCCCTCAAGCTTCACAGCAGATTTTCAGTGCAGAGAGGCTATTTCTAACCTGCGCTGGATCAGAAGTAATGCACTTGTTAGAATACACTGAGACTTAGAAACAATAAGGGAAAATGGCCTTAATCTTAACCCTTTCTGTCAAAGCGCTCAGTGCCTGCCACCACAGACTCTCTAATCAGACTCCTTTCAGACAGAGGGAAAGTCAATAACGGCACACAATCAGTACACAAACTCAGCTACTTTTAAAAGGGCCCCGGGAATTCATTTCAATAGGTGCAATTTGAATTATTCTAGCGTGTAACACTTTAATTGTGTAAGACAAAGAAAGTGTCAGAAACACAGAAGAACCTGAGGCACAGAGAGACCTAGAGAGTAATCTGAAGGCTGTCTTACAATGGGACATATGATGTGCAGAGGTAATCACATCTGTACGATCAGAGGCAGGTTCTCTAATCCTTTATTAATATACAGCATCTTTAAATTGATATTTGGATAGTATAGTATGTATAGTTATATATGTATATGTATATAATAGTTGGATAGTACCCTCACAGTGAGAATTTTGGACATTTTTGGTGCTTATGTTCAACATTTAACAGGTAATTCAGACCACATTTTAAAAACAATACTATTCTTTTTCTTCTTCTTATAATTAACGCATAAAAGGGAGAAAAAGTCAACGATATTCAGCAGATTGTCTATAAAGTATACAAGATGATTCATCTAATAATGGGCGGCTGAATTTTTTGCATATCAATAAGATGCTCAAATCTGTAAACTCTCTGGAGGTAGACTCACTAGATCAAATATTAGAAGTATTACTTTCAGAGTTTTACCTATAAAAATAAGGCTCAGCTGCAGCAACAAAACCATTCAAAGCTAAATGAAAACAAAACTAAAGTTGCAACACTTCACTCATCAGTTGTTAGCTATCAACAAGAGGACTATTTTTAGGGACAAAAAAACAGAATATTCTAAAAGCAGCTTCTTATGTAAACACTTTCTGTTTTCCTTCCTCATGTGGAATGATAAACTGAATATCTTTGTGTGGTGAACATTTGGGTTCATCACCTTAGGCTCTGGGATATTCATTATTATCTGTCATTTTACTGACCAAACAACTAATGTTTTATTTGACAAAATAATCCACATATATTTAATTAACAATGAAAATAGTCATTACTTGCAGCTCCAAATGTTGTAGTAGCATTTTTGTACAGTTTCCTTTATAAGCTTTTTGGACATCTGCACTAGCTCTTTCAAATTGTTATGCTAGACATGATAATAACAATGGCATAAAATAACATGAAATTATGTATCTCTCATTGAAAAATATAACATTTTCTTGCAGGAGGCCCATGGATTGTGAGCCTAAATTTTCCACAAACTTTTGAAAGATGCTGCTTTTGATTATTGTTATCAACATTAATACATAGCAGCGACTGTAGGAACTAATTTAATTGTGTAACAAAACAGGAAGAAAAGCAGAAGAAAACTTCATTCTCATACCGTGTTTATTAATAAGTCACTTACCCTCAATGTTCATGAGCTTAATCAAAAGAGGCATTGGAATTCTTATTAAAATAAACCTTCCCTTTCAAGTGTCTTGTAGCAGGCCCAGACCTCAGAATATGTTGATAATTGTGTAAAGCCTAAACTCATAAACCAGACACAGACCCATTCAGTCCTTTCTTCTGCAATTCCCATTCAGGGAGCCTCCCAACACGAATGTGAGGTTTGGTTTGACTTCATTACTGACTGTTGTGCTGATCTTGGTACCCACCACCCAAGATGCTCGTCCAGAAGTTCCCTTAAAAAAGGGGATTTCAGGAAGACCATTTGTGATGCAATTGATTTAACTACTTACATTAAATACGTCTGTGTATGTAAGACTTATTACATTCAGGAATGTGATACAAAGGCAGTAATCCTCCACCTGTGACTCACGTGTCATGTGGAAGATGCCATCACAGGCACTGATATGAGACAGGAAGGCATTTCCCAGGCCTTGACCAGCGTGAGCACCTTTCACCAGACCAGCAATGTCTACAACATTAAGGAATGCTGGGATTTTGCTGCAACACATGGAAAAAAAAAAGACACAAATAGTTAGCTATTTAAAGTAGAAACATATTATATTTGGTGCTCATGGTGTATCCATGGCAGCAGACCAGTGACTGTAACATTAAATCACAATAGTCAAGTCATATGTTCGGTCTAATGAAGAAACATGTCATCCTGTCCAGTGGTGTGGCTCATTATTCTGTCACTGGACAACAATGGAGGTCTATGGTAACGAGAAATAAGCAATTTAAGGCTTTGGCTACAGAGGCAACGCTTCAATTCATTGTACCAACAGTGAAATTATCTCTTTTCATGACCTTTGTTTTACTACGATAACTATATTAAATTTGACTAGATTTTGTATTTAGAAAAGATTGGTAGGGATAAACAGTAATTGCAAAACTGTGTAAAAAAAAAAAAAAAAAAAAGAGTTTTTATTTTTCTGGTCACTGGTGAGTTGAGCTGTCAAAATACTGAAATCTTCCTCCATCATGATCTTTTTGTCCCACTAGTACAGTATAAGCCTCTCAATAGTTTCATTAGACACCTACACCTTATGTAGAAATAAAAGCATTTTTTAATTCAGAATACTCACACTGAAATAAAAAAAGCATATTCTTTGGCTTTGTTTTTGGGCTTTGGAAACAAAAATTGCAGGGGATAGATTTGACATCATTTATCCTAACTTAAACATACGAAGCCTGTTACTAAATATATGAGGAAATTAGTGATAATGGCTGGAACCAGAAAGTTAAGTGCCTCGAGGTAAAGGAGAGGCAAAGTAATGATGTGATTAAGAGTCACAGTCATATCTTAAATGATGAAAAAAGATGTGGAAATAATGATGAAATGTGTCATTTCTCTCTGGATGTCAGTTTCATCCATTTGTTGTTACATTGCTGAATGGTGACAATTATATAAAAGATCATGCAAAATAACTCTGGCTAGCTCAAATAATTGTGATAAGGTGGTTATGTAAGAACTGAAGCATGCCTACTGTGGAATAGCATAGAAAACTCTTTTGCATGGGAGTGGATCTCTCCTTCACTGTGGTTCTCCCCGAGGTTTCTCCCTTTTCCCACTGGGTTTGAGTTTTTCCTTGCCGAGAAGGAGGGTCTAAGGACGGGGGATGCCCTGGACATTACTCATTTTCTTGCTGTTTATTTGATTGTTGTTGTTTACATCCAACTGACTCTGTAAAGCCCTTTGAGATAACCTTGTTGTGATATTGGGCTATACAAATAAAACTGAATTGAATTGAATTGAATTGAATTGCATGTCTTTGACTGAATATTAATATATTGTTCCTGTGACAGTGACAATAAAGATCTATTCTATTCTATTCTATTCTATTCTATTCTATTCTATTCTATTCTATTCTATTCTATTCTATTCTATTTAAAGCAAACCAAAGGATGTAGGCCTCTAAAAGCCATACTTACAACTTATTCTTGTGACAAAGTTCACTTACTAAAATGTTCTTTAAATTCCTGTCAAACCAAAAGAGATCTGTCTGATAGCACGTCAGTATTGCAGTGCAAATCTGAATCCAACCTGCTTTAACAGCCTCTGTAAATGTGTATGATAACCAGTTGTTGGATGGCCTGATGCTTCAGCTTTCTCTTTAACAGAAAACCTTGAAACGGCAATCAGACATCATATTGGCAGTACATGTCAACAACATGTTATATGTCCTCTCCTACCTATAGCAAAACGACTGTCAGAGACTACAGACCTCAAGTGTGAATAATATGTGGACGATGAGACCCCATACCTGGCGGGTTTGTGGAATTGGCAGAGGAAATCATAGCGTTCATCTGGAATGGGCACTCTGCTTTCATTTGGGTCAATGGTGCAGAAGGGGAAATTTTCAGCTGCAGCCTGACTCTTTGTCAGCACATTGAAAAAGGTTGACTTCCTGAAAATAAAAACAGCACTGAGGTCAATCCACCTAAAGATGTTGGTGTGTGGAACCTGACAGCCTGATAGTTTGATCTTAAAACGCTGCAGTAAATTATGCAAGATTTACTTTTTCAATGTATTTTTTCTGCAAAAGAAGAAAAATGTTATTCTAAAGGATGAAATATTTCAGCACTTGAATCAAAAATACTGTAAAACACTATCCTAATTACAAGGTCAGATAATCCCATAATAGATCAATTGTTCATGGACTTGAGAGGAAAATTGCATTTCTTATAGATCTCAGCTGTTGAACAGGATCAGCCAAATGCTGCCCCATGTTGTGATGGGAGATTTATTTTCTGTGGCACAAGCAGCTCAAGTATACTTCAAAATCTACAGACAATGGCAAGTGTCTAAGAGTAATGACAGCATGGCTGTTAACTATAATGCAGGACTTTCTGTCTTCATCCCCCACTTGATGCTTCACATTGAAATGATTGTTTGCAAAGTCCTACAGGTCTGAAATTGTTCAAGATAGCTTAAGTGAATACATTAATTCCTTATATAGATACTGTGCCTCTAACGTACTTGAAGGTTTTTCTTCGGTCACCTTGGGAGACAAAAAGAAAAACAGTCCACATTAACACTATAACCACCATCCAGCATCAAAATGAACATTACAATTTGTATTAACCCATAAAGACCCAGTGGTAATTTTGTGGCAGTTTCCAAATTAATATTTCTCTTTATTTAACCTATTCCTAAGTGATTTATCACCCTTTATTGAAATGTTATCCTCTTTAGTTTGAGTTTTTTCAGTATCATGTATTTTCCTATATTTAATTCACTGATTATGTAGATGTTCATTAAAGCTCAGAGTAAATTCAAAGGTTTTTATATCAAAACAGAGAAAACTGAAGAAAAAGTGACTTTTTCTGCAAAGTCAATCATTAACTGAACATAAACCAAGTGTTTCCATCTACTGTTATTGGTCAAACTCCATGAGTTTTGCGGGTGAATCAATGTTGTAGAAGATGACAGTGTTTCCACGTTCGCGATGAAGCCTCTGAACGTCCAAATGGGTCATATCTGATGGCCATGAAAAGACGATGAACTGCCTTTTACACCAATTATTTACATGGATTGATAGGATTAGTGGATCAACAGGTATGAAACATTTTAAATCAGTTGTTGGTTTTGGTTGCCAGTGGCTGTTTGGGTCTTTATGGGTTAATATTGAAAAAATGACATATAAATACATGCAGGATATGATGATGACTTATAAAAAAGTGAGGTGGATCTGACAGAATGGAGATAAGACACTATAAAACATACTTTCAGATAAAAGATGATTACACCCAACGACAACCTGACCTACAACAAATACACAAAACACCACAGGAAACAAGTGTCTAATGTCAAGTTACAGACACCTTTGTGCACCTTTTACCTTTGTCCACTTACTGTTATGTGTGATCATTTCATTACTGTAAGATTTTGTAACACGGGTGTCATTAAACTTTGGTTCATACCTTTGACCTCTCCTTGTGTTGCTATTGTAAACTGTTATGTCATCTTTTAAACTTTTATCAGATAATCAGAGATAACCTCTTTAACAAGCTGAGTGACCTACACATTACTTTTTAAGAAAAGGCTCTGAGTGGCCAGTTCCCCTCCACAAAGCATGTAATCATAACTTACTGTCATTTGAAAACCAAACCATGAATAATTGCGGAAAAATGGAAAAACCGTGAACTCTTGATTATGATTTTTCTTTTGCACAACAATTCAGGTCTGTATTTGTAGATTATAACTATTAATCAGAGCTCTTCCAGCCTCTTTTTTTTTGTAAATGAAAATTCACAGACAAACTTATGATAGAAAATAACTCCTCATTCATCCCTCAAGTCTCTACTTACATCATTTCTGCACAAGGGTCATGATGAGAGGTCACACACCTCTCAAACAAGACAATAGAATTTATTAGTTGAATATGTGAAGAAAACAGTGCAGGGTGTTAGTTTCTGCTGAGTCTTATTGTGGCTTATTTATGATTAGCATCCCATATGAGAAATAACGCTTCTTCAGCTAGTCTGCATGCTCAAATCAGGATGTTAGATTATTTGTTATTCCGGCTGAATGCCTTATTAATCTTAATCATCTCGGTTATCCTCTTGTAAGCTGCCTGATTCAGTTTCATGAAGACACTGTTAGACTCATTCCCAGATCTCAAAGCATCTCCACTCTTTATAAATTAATAGATGAATGCATGTAAGTTAGAAGATGTTTAATATGATTCAGTTGTAATTTTTTTGGAGAAATCAGGAAGAAATGGCCAGTATATATTGTGTTAAATAACCTCTAAAACTGGAAATATACGTCTATTTAACAAATTTAATTGTGCTTGAAATCAATACAAGGTTACATGGACAAGACTAAACATTTTATGGTTTTTATCAGTGAGAACAGAATCAAATATGACACGCAAGGGTGTGAGTGGAGGAGTATCACCACAGTGGCTGAACTATATTCTCATGTTTCCCATGTGTGTGTGAAGAATGGACCGCTACACCCAACTAACAGCAGGACAGCATCTGAACATGGTTCATTCATGAAGAAACTCTAGGAGGGTGGAAAAGTTGTGCTCTGACATTAATAGGATACGGCAGCTGAAAACCTCAGTGAGTTCTACTTCTTATTACAGGAAGAAACTGTGGTTTTGCCGTGGTGAGAAATAACAACACTGGACCCTAGAGAGCTGAGGAATAGGGTCTGAAATGTGGCTACCAGTAATCGCAATCCTTTGAAGAAAACTGAATTGCTATGTATTAATGAACTCTGAATGATGATTTCAGTCTATATAGAGTTTACATAACTGTTTATAATTAAGTACCCAAACAGAATGTGGACTACTTGGGTTTTATCAACCTGCATGTCTGACAAAACCATCACTGCTCCTTGAAATCATCAGGTGCGAAAAAGTGACTTAAAACCATTTCGGAGCTTCTAAAAAAAAGGACATAAACTTGTCGATTGAATAAATGCGTGGCCCTTCCTGTGGCTCAAAACGGGCAACAGAAAAGTCATGTTGGGTCAGCCCTGTGATTACTCCCTGTCACTGATGTTGCTGAAGGTTTTAATAGATGCTGACAAGCTGGATTTGTCAGACGGTCTCTGACATGCAGACAGCGTGTCAGCCTCCAAACACTGTGGCTGTGGTGCACTTTTACACATGTACAGATTTTTGTCAAGTTGTCCACCTTTCCAATAAATATCCACCACAGTGACATGAGTTAGACATTCTTTGACCCTATATTTACTGAAAAAATATGCATATTCTAAATAAATGTCTAAATAAATACATTGTGATTAAAACATACACTTTTACTCACTTCCTTTTGTCTATGAGATGAGCACTGTTTTGTTTTGTTTTTTTTACTTTTAACCCAGTTTTAGTTTTTATTGTAAACTTTCCTAAAAGACACCCTCACCTCTTTTACATAGTATAAATTCCCAGTATAATCACATCCTATGGCATAATAGTAAAATGTTAAAGTCTCCTTGACCTCCTTTGGACAAACTCTCTTTAATTACATTAAACTGAAAAGCAGAGTTTTTGGCTTAAATATAAAGTTAAGGCAAAATGAAGCGCAGTTTGGACATCTTACCTGTTTTACCAGAGATCACCTCTTTCATACTTATCTTTCACTTTGATTTTTAGGGAGTTGTAAAGAACATACAGACTCTTATATTTCATTAAAAGTACTACAAACTGTAGTTATACCTGCAATACAGACTGACATGCACATGTAAACTCTAAAGTGCCTATGAGCCTATGAGTGCACGAATGACTTTGACCATCTACAATTTGTCTAAGATATGTGTTGACTTTTGACCTGTGCATTGTATAATGAATAATACAGTGTTTTTAAATATCTTTTCATTTATAGTGGAGAGGGACAAACAATGCAAGTTCCTTTTTCTTGCAGTTGTGTTGTTAAAAGTATAGGATTATAGTTCTTTCTCATCACTAAGACACCATACAGTCAGATTAGCATTTCCTGTAAGTGAAAACAAACATTTTAAAAAAGACAACACTGATAAAAACCCACTTTCACACAACTAAATGATCATCTTATGCTTTTAAAATGAGCACAGCGTCAACCTTTTGTTATGAAGTGTGATTCTGGTCTTTAAAATAAGCTACATCTCAGTCAGAATCGTCATTTGCTATGCATTTATAAACAAAGTAGTTGTAACTGATAAAGCATTTTGTAAAAGAACAGACAGCTTCCCTTCTGCCCAAATGACAGAGGGAAAGATAAGACACAGGGAGGAAAAGCTATGGGATCTAAATTCTCCTCCTAGAGGGGGCAGACGTGGGCCCAGATACTTAACAGGATCAAGAACACTGCTGGGGTTGTAAAAGAACTCTGAACTATTTCCAACAGAAAAACATCAGAGGAGTAAGAATATGGTTTTCTGCCTACGATGTGTATCTTAAATCAGATGCATTTGAGTCATTTTAGCTGGTTTTGATACTCACTGTGGATGGCATTCAAATAATGAAACACCCACCTAAAAATTTACATGTGGTCTGTAGTTATTTTTTTATCTTCTGCAGATTTAATTCCTCCTCTTTAGCTTTGCATTGTAATACAGTGCCAACATTATACTGTATGTATTTTTAATTATGGTATCATGTAAGACCAATATAGATCATTTGCAAACAGAGCACATGCTGCAGTGGACACTACCGTATATATATGTACAAATAAGAATAAACCCCTTTTACTTACCCTACATTAGGAAGGCCAACAATTCCTATTTTCAGTGAGGTGCCAAACCTTCCGATCAGTGGCGGTGGCTTTGGTGCATCTTCACCCTTTCCCTAATGAAGACAACGTGGAGATATCTGCAGTCAGAACCAGCATTTGCCATTACATAATCTGCAATGCATGCTCACTTTTTTTTGACCGGAGCCTGGGTTTCACAGAACGCACCTTCTTTGGAGCCATGTCACAAACTTTAGGTGTCCGTTGACTTTCACAACAGCTCAACAACTCAGAGGCAAAAAAATATTCATTGACAGAAAATGGGCTAAGCTAAAGTCCTCAAATGTAACCAGCCGACTGCACTTTAACTGGCTCCCTCCCTGGACTCAAAATAGAACATGCAGCCCCTGGAAATGAAAGTTGACACTGCAAGCTGGCAAGTTGACCTGCACTTCTAAATTTAGCTGTCAATACTACGATGCAGGTTGATGAGCTGCTGAAGGATCAATCTTATATGGAGCTGCTGGATGTGAAGATGGTATTGAAAGTGTAGTTAATCTGTATCAGAGGCTTGAATGATTTGTCAACAGCTGCCTACTTTCTATTAAGCCGTCTGCACTCTTGACAGTCACCTAACTAAACACATCCACAAGTTGCATCTTTACGCTGACAGGTCCAAGCAATTTGCTCCTCATCCCCGCGCTTTAGAACTCATTGACATTTTACAGAAATGATCTTCATTATTTCACAAACTCACTCCTATATTTGTCTGTTCAGTTGGTGTTTTCTTACATACCTTCAATAAACAAAGACCTGGCAACCTTAAAGTTAAATTACTGGAATAAAATGTGTTACCTGCTGAAAAATAATCTCATGCAAAAAAAGATAAGAAGCTCACAGTCAAGTGCAACGAATCAAATAATATTGTATATTTTAGAGCTCTCAGTGACAGACAATATCATTATAACCTTCAATTATAATAACAAAATTAAGATTAAATTCTAAGCATTTTGACACAATCTTCATCTACTCATTTTTTTGTGTTTTAATGAGGCTCCTCTGATCTACTTTAATTCAAGTGTTCTTCTTAGAAAACAATGCAGCATAGAAATAAAGTGCAACATCCCTGCACTCACAGTCTCCTCCATCTCCTTTTGAGTGAAACAGGTGTAGCCACATGAGCACGTGAAATTACAATAATTAGTTAAATGTCCTCAAATAAACTTCCTTTAGCAGAAGTACAAATTAAAGCACACAGGAGCACAGCTGAAAAAAAATAAAAATAAAAAAAAAACACTGGCCAATCCAGCAGGCTGTGTGGTTTAACATGCAGAAAATGAGGCTCTAATAATCTGGATTTGAGGCAAGAGAGGCTGCCTTTGTAAAAAAGAATTTAAATGAATAGGTCTGAATTAATCATTTATCTTTTGTTGATGGATGCTCCCCCACTTAGACTCATCACAATAGATGCAGAGCGTTTTGTTCGACCAAATAAATCATTCCCATTGTTTAAGGTACATTGATCAATCTAATGGCTTGTAATAGGCTCCTAATTGCCACAGAGAAGTGCTCAGGAATAGAGTCCAGAATCACAGATTCAACTCAAAATTCTCACTTGAATGACAAGATCACGTCCTGCCCTTTTGTCCAATTTAAACATCACCGGGAAACAAAAATGCTATTTTATTATTCTAGATTTATATGACAAATATATTTTACAATTTTAAAGGAAGATATATAATAAAGCATTTCTATCAGTGGGTGTGTGAAGCTGTGATATTCATCCAGATTTCTTTGTTAGGATATAAAAGCGTAATTATTGTGAGCTTCACTGTGCTGCTAATTAAGATCATATTGTGCAAAATAATGTTGTATACAAGAATGTGAACAAGTGAAAAAAACGCTTGGGTTACTGGACTGTAATGCAACAATATATCCACTGAATTTATTTATGCTGGATAAAATTGTTGATATTATGTTTCTTATTTTTTATTATTATTATAAACTTTATTAAAATGCGGAGCTATTGTCCGATATTTAATTACTGAAGGAAAATATTAAAATAAATGCCATTACATTTTCCTCTCATTTCCATTTTACGGTTAGATTAATTTAACGTCTTTAGCAACAATCAGCTTTGTTTACACAGAATAGACATTTAATACAGTTAACAGCACTCTGCCAAATTGTCATGATTGCAAAAATGATTCCATTTTCTTGGCAGCGCTTGGTATTTGATGAGACTGATTTTTATTCACCCTTCCAAAAGGTGGGGTTTTAAAGCAAAAGGAGTATTTGAACAAATTGCGCCTATGTTGACTGGCAGCATTCATACTCTATAATGGAGCATTATTTGCCCGTTTTGAATACTGTAATGCACATCTTTCGGTCAAGCCTTTCTCTGGAAAATTGCTTTACCTTTTAAAAGGATGATGATTCACATCAGAGCAGGTCAATTTTACATTGTGCCATTATCCCTGAGCGTTTTAACAAGCTATGGAATATGTTGGCTTGTTGAATAGTAAAATTAAAACCAAAAGGAGGAAAAAATTCAACTGACTGGTGTGGGGAAACTAATGAAGCAGTGCATCATCTAAATTGTCCGCTGATTAATTAAATGTGTTCCCAGTGTTTCATTTCTCCGCTCTATAACATCCATCCGCCTGTTGGTCATCACTTTAACACAGACATGACTGGCGGCCTTAAAACATCCGGACTCTGAAACTTTTTTTTTCCACCAATAAAATTCTTGTGTTTTTAGTCGCGGATCTGCCACACGCGTTGATAAAGCAAGCTGTCATTTTTAATTAACCCCTCACCTGCACTCCTCCAACAAGTAAGGGGGGGCGCGTATACGGCGTGTCCGCGCGCAAAAACGCGGCCGCACGCACGCGCACAAACGGACACACGTGGATTTAGTAAAAAAAAAAAAAAAAAAAAAAAAAAAAAGTACTTGATCAATTACGAGTCCTAATCTGTTTTTCTTCATATGTTCAATGACGAGCCGTTTTACTCAGACAGCTCATAAATAATATAACCGCGGCTTTAGGAGTGAGTCTCGTGCTGCCAGGCCTGTTTCTACAGCTTTCACCAAACTTAATCCATCTGGGATTTTTCCAACGCAAACACAAGGAGGTTAGATATTTAGGAAAGGGTATAAAACATTATTTGTTTCCCTCCGCGTCCCATAAATACCCTCGCTCCTCACACAAACACACCGGCGGTTCTGTTTGGATAGAGTCATCGTCAATAACAGTGTCTCCCACATTGTTCAGGATACTCTGAGCTTAAATACCTACAATTTCTCAATGACGTGTTGCGCATGATCTGAATATTGAAAATCAGAAGAGAAACCTAGGAGTACACTGAGGAGTGTGTCATCACAAACCACAAAAATTAGTGAAAAGCTTACCTCTTGGTGAACTGACGTGTGCACTCAATTCAGCAATGAAAGGAGACATTGAGCCTTCGTGTGAGAATACATAAAAATAACTGTATGCATTAAAAAATACCAAATCGTGTCTTGTATGACAGTCTGAGCAGAGGCTGCACAACAGATGATTGACGGCGGGGTTTTTGGTGTTTCTGTCTGCGGTTAGGTTTCTCATTGGCTGACTTCATCCTCAGCCTGGAACGCAGCTATTAGATTGGCTGCGCGTCCTCGCCAGCTGTACTTCAAAGAACACGCTCTCTACAACTAGGTAGTGTTGGGAGCTGCAAGCCAAGAGAGAAACCGTGTGACCTGAGTCAAACACGGTGTGTCTGCATCAAATTGGACCCGTACAGCAGTGAAATCGCGAACACTCTCACCACAGCACACACCCTGGATATGGCTACGTCTATACTTGGGGTAAGTTTTACGCTGCGTTTGTGCGTAAAAGTTATGCGTAAAGTTTATTTTCTTCTGCAGCAAAAAGTGTTTGGTGCTTTAATTACCGTGCATGCTTTCACGTCTCTCCTACTGTGTTATTTTTCCTTCACCTTGCAGCTGTTAGTATAAAAAAAACTGTACAGACACGGTAACAAAACTGGGCGATACGTTAGACAACAACTGAACAAACTTTGTAGCGCTTCAGTATTTAGTCACTGTAGCCCATAGTGGATGCGGTTATTCTGTTGATGTTAAATATATTCCTCACACTTTTCTGGCTAAACATACATTTAAAGTTAATGTGTACAATTTATGCTTTATTGTCCGACACAAGCGAAACATCTTTTGATCATACAGGCTCTTAAAAAGTCCAACTTTGTGTGTTTTTCAGGAAGAGCCACGGTTTGGAACTACACCTCTAGCTATGCTGGCTGCAACTTGCAACAAAATTGGCAACACCAGTCCTTTGACAACTTTACCTGACTCGAGCGCTTTCTCAAAAGGTGGATTTCATCCGTGGAAAAGATCATCCTCCAGCTGTAACTTGGGATCCAGTCTGCCCGGTTTCACAGTAGCAACAAGCCGCGCGTCGACAGGACTAACACCGACCAGTGGCACGGGCAACAGCGCCTTTTGCTTAGCCTCCACCTCCCCGACGTCGTCTGCGTTTTCCACAGAGTACAGCGGTCTGTTTTCCAACTCTGCCAGCGTCACATCTCAAGAGTCCGGCCAGTCGGCGTTTATCTCCAAAGTCCACACATCAGCAGAGACTCTCTACCCGCGGGTCGGGATGGCGCACCCGTACGAGTCGTGGTACAAGTCCGGGTTCCACTCAACCATCTCGGGTGATGTCGCCAACGGGGCGTCCTCGTGGTGGGATGTCCACACTAATCCCGGGTCGTGGCTCGATGTCCAGAATCCTGCAAGCTCCCTCCAGACCTCCCTGCACTCCGGGACGCCCCAAGCCATCCACTCCCAGCTCAGCGGCTACAACCCGGATTTCTCGTCCCTGACCCACTCGGCGTTTAGCTCCACTGGAATCAGCCCGTCCGCGTCTCATCTACTGTCCACCAGCCAGCACCTGTTAACGCAGGACGGCTTCAAAACGGTCATCCCCACTTACACAGACGCTTCAGCCGCTAACGCCATGATTTCTGGGGGCAGTTCAGGAATAAGTAGCTCCTCTCGGTCGTCCAGGAGGTACTCCGGCAGAGCAACATGTGACTGTCCGAACTGCCAGGAGGCCGAGCGGCTGGGACCCGCCGGGGCCAGTCTGCGGAGAAAGGGACTCCACAGCTGCCACATTCCAGGCTGCGGTAAAGTCTATGGAAAGACCTCTCACCTCAAAGCGCATTTGCGTTGGCACACCGGCGAGCGGCCTTTTGTCTGCAACTGGCTTTTCTGTGGCAAAAGGTTCACTCGGTCGGATGAACTCCAGAGACACCTGCGCACCCACACCGGCGAGAAAAGGTTTGCCTGCCCGGTGTGTAACAAGCGCTTTATGCGGAGTGACCATTTGAGCAAGCACATCAAAACGCACACTGCCGGTGGAGGAGGCAAAAAGGGGAGCGACAGTGACACCGACACCAGTAACCTGGAGACCCCGAGGTCCGAGTCCCCAGAACTTATTTTGGAGGGGGTTAATCCCAGAATCACGGTTAAGGATCCGTCTCCCCACGACGAGCCCTAATGGGGGGCCTCTGAGATCAGCCCAAATTAAATTAAAGTAAAAAAAAAAAAAAAAAACTGCACAGCGTTGAAAACGGGTCTTATTTGACAGACAATAAAAAGGAGAAAATATTCCAAGAAGCGATTGCAAAGTCTAAAAATATATTCTCCGCAGGCGTGACCAGTATTTCATTCGTAAATCCATTTGAAAAGCCCAGAGTGAAAAATACTGTAGGCCTGAGAATTTTTTTAGGGACAACTTGAAAATGAAATGGATGTTTGCAGAGGATGTGCGAAACCTGTTGAACTTGGCTGGACAATGTGAGTTAGGCTACATCTTGTATATGACGACTAACTATGTGTTATTTTTATGTAAATGTTAGGCTATGATTGTTTTATTCGTGTTGGTATCCTGGAAATCAGGGAGTTTACTTTCGACGCACTTTGTGGATATGTATGTACACAGCTTTTTCAACTTCGGTTAACCATTTTATTTCTTTGCTAAAAAAAATATCTATATATAAATGTTTACCTGTATAAAGTCACACGTATAATACTTTCATTTTATCGTAATTAAAACATCTTAAAAAGGCTTTAATTGTGTGATGTAGATTTTATACTTTTGTTTAATTATTTGTCTTAAATTTTAATAAAAAATATGTATGCATTATTTAGGAATTTATTTAAAATTTCCAGTGCTCTTCATGTTATTTTCTCCCTAAATTCACGTACAATACCTTGACTTTCACTATTTCCCCTACGGAATAGATCAATGTTTAATGCCCCGGAAAAGACATTTCATGCCCAAATGAAAATCTTGTTAAATGGTATTAATTATGACTTGGAGCACATCGCAGCCCCATGTGTCTTGTATTTGCGATTAGGGATTCGTGTCTTATCAAATATCTAATTAATCTCCGAGACATCTTTTGTTCAGTTTCAGTTTATCGGGGGGTTTCCAGGGGGGTTTGATGACAAAGGTCCCTGAATATTTATTCTAATTGTCCAAATTAACTGCTTTCATTTGCATACCAATCGATGGACCAAGAATAAGGATATGGCTTTTTTTTTCTCTCTTTGCCAGAAACCACAAAGATGTTATGGGAACAGTTTTTTAAACTTTAGAGAAAGAAGGGGCAAAGAGTCACATGCAAATGCTGAATGTGAAATGCTCTTTGCTCAGTGCAGTCAAATGGTGCCTGCATGTTATTTGAATATCAGTGGCCCCGTATTGAAAGGGTTCAAGGATGCTCTCTGACTTCTTTGTGCTTACCCAGTGCAGCGTCCGACTCAAGAAAAAGCCGGGGAATAATTACAGCGTGGGTCCAGGACTGGGAATACGTCTCATCCACACACCCTCTTTCTTTCTTTTTTTTTTTTTTTTTTGAAGAGGATGTTAAATTGACCAGAAGGCAATAGAGGGAAATTATTTTCATTTCCTTTTGTGCAACAACGGCTTCAAGGAAACGAGCACATAGTGAAAACTATCAAATTAGATTGGTCATTTGAATTTCATCCAAATATAAAAAGAAAAACGAGAAACACTTAAATAAAAATGCCAAAATTGTCACCAAGTAAAATGTGATAATTTTAATTGCTAAAACATGTTGTTGTTGTTTTTAAAATATATATCTATTTTCTTAGAGATTTAACGTGTCAAATAGGCTAATTCAGGCGTCAAATTTACACAGTAGGAGGAACATTTCTGTGTCATTTGACCGGTTTAATAAACTATAAAATGTTATTTCAGGCCGTCTTTGCGTAAAATGAACATTGACTGCAACAATTTAAAAATGCATCTTGAAGCGTTATTTTCCTGCTGATTTGGTTTATTGTATTTTTTTTTTCTAAGCTCGCTATTTGTGCAAAAAATAATATTAACGTAGGTTGACAATCGGAAATAAAAGCAGCAGCATATATCTGTATTTAGGTTTAACGCACATCATTCCACCGAAATAAGATTTTTCAGCTCGAAAATGTGGCCTAAAATATCATTGAAATTAAATTTATATGTTAGTTTCTGCAAGCATATGGTTGGTTGATATCACAAATAGTATTAAAAAAATGTACTGTTGAATGCATGACAGCAAACATTTTTCATTCCATTCGTGGCGCCTTCAGTTTTCATTACATAAGTAAAAATTAACGAGCAAAAATTGAAAGGAATAAAAGTTTTAATAATCAAAAACAAACAAAAAAAATCAACATCCGTCCTGTTACAGTTTACAGTGTCATATTTGCAAAAAGACAAAGACGCAATCATGACAGGAGTGGGAGAAAATTCTGCAGCAACAGATAAAATCTAATGACCAACTGACCATGAAAATGAGTCCAACATTTTCCCATCAACGGATCATAGCCGCAAATTGCCTCCAATGGTAATCAATTAATTTACACCCGTTCACACAGTACAAGAAAACCAGAGTGGAACGGCAGCTGCACATTTTCTGTCGACTGCTTCCCTCTACTGGAGGAAAAGAAGAGCGACAGAAGGAGCTTTACTTCAGTTTTATGTACAGGGGACACAGTGGGGTCTATGCAGGACGTGTTAAAGTATTTTCATGTTCAAACAGTTAAAGAAAGTGTCAGTCTTTTCTCCTCCCTCTGTCTCGGCTGCCCTCTCGTCTGTCTCTACTCCTACTTCTACCTCTGCCCTCCCTTTCTTTGCGTCTTTCCCTGCTTCTACTCCTCCCCTCCGCTGTTCTGCCTGTCCTTCCATCTGTGCTACTTCTGTTCCTCTCCCTGTCTCCGCTGTGATGCCTGTGTTTACCTCTGTCCTCCCTGCCTCTGTCCACATTGGACTTGGAGCTGCCAGGTCTCTGTCTGTCCCTGCTGTTGTTTCTCTTCCTCTCCTGACCTCCCTCCAGCTTGATCTTGCTCTCCGGGCTGCGCTTTCTACTCCTACTCCTGCTCCTGCCTCTCTCGGCCCTTGTTTGCCTGTAATCTCCTGACTCCTCTTCAGACCGCCGGCGTCCGGAGTGTGGGCTCGGTGACCTGCTCCTGTGAGAAGAGGCCTTTTTCTGACTCTTGGCTCGTCTTTCACTCTCGGAGCTGTTATCCCGACGGGATTCTTTTTTCTTGCTCTTCCTCCTCTTTTGGCTCTTTAACTTCTCATGACTGCTTGAATCTGACTCACTATCACTACTACTGCTCTCAGAGGAGTCACTCGAACTGTCACTGTCATGCTTTTTCTTGTGTTTTTTCTTGCTCTTCTTCTTCTCTTTCTTACTCTTCTTTTTCTTGGCCTTCTTCTTTTCAAGGCGATCGAGTTTTCTGCAAAACAGAACATTACTTAACAGTGTCTAACCAGGCAGCAGATAATGTCTATTTTAATATTTCTGTAACATATCAATGAAACAATCATGTGAATTAAAAAATAAAGGATGCAAACAGAGCTGTTGAGTGTTAAATTACTCGCTACATATTTTGATGTCAAAAAAAGGTCAAAAGTCACTCATTCCAGCGTCTTAAATTTGAATATTTTCTAGTTTCTCCACTTTTCTACAACAGTTAACTGCATAAATTTATTATAGAAGACTCCAGCGTTCAGCATTTGTCAGCATTTTCTGACATTTTACAGATCAAACAATTACCAACAATCAAGAAAAGCAGCAGGATAACAAAATCTATTGATATGCATTGCCCTTAAGTCCTTCACATCGACCAAAGAATTAAAATATTCAAATGTTTTTTACTGACACCTGTATTTGAGTCTTATCAATTGTGCTGCGGTTTTACCTGAGGAGCTTCTGTTTTTGCTTCGTTGTTAAGGATTTCAGAAATTCCACCTCTGGGTCTTCCTCTTCCTCACTGGCCACATATTCCTACAAATAAAAAATCAAAAGTAAAACACTCAATGACAAACATCTTATGATATGACAGCAGATTTATATTTGAGCCAGTTCAAAGCATTTAAAGATTTGTTTTGAATACAAATAGTGTTTCATTTGTAACCAGACACTTTTCTGTAAATGTATTACCAGCTAAGGACCTACCAGGGACATAGTCCGACTTTTCTCTTTCAAGGGTAAGAGTATATGTGTATGTTTGTATATTGGGAGTGTGAGGCTGACAATTACCTGCACTGGATCACAAACAGTAGCGTTTCTACCAAGGACACATTTTTTCAGGGCAAACCCACTGTTTCGCATCTCCGCCATTAACTCCGAGGGGTGCATTGACGGACCTGTTAGCACAAATCACAGCCTTAGAGTCCCATTGATGTCAAACCCATGCCAACCACTATCTCCACAGTGGGAATTTCAGGGGCGGCTTTGTTAACAGAATGGGACATCAAATCAACTCACTCTACTTCCGGCTGAGGAAATCATACAATATCATTCTCTGCCAAAGCAGCAGTTAGGGGAAGCAGAATACACAATAATTACATTTTTTCTCCCAGCACAGGAGGGGGACCATTACAGCACTCCACCATCAACACCATGCACTGACTGGACTCTCCCAGGGTAAACATTATTACTTTACTACTCAACTTGCTGATTGCAGAACTCAGAATCAGCTCAAGACTGGGAGCTCTAGCTGAAACCTGAAGGAAAAGATACAGTATCGGAGCTGTACCTGCTGCATCTGTGACGGACAAAAGCTAAACGGTCACGAATGTCAAACACAAATCGGAAATCACAGCTCCTTTTTCCTTTGCCAATACATACTAATATTTAACTTTTTCACTCTAAAATCAATCAGTCCTGTACTTTTTAGTAACACAAGTCCGTAGGAAATAAGCAAATTTAGCTTTTTTGTTTAATTCTGATACATATATATGTATATGTATATATATATATATATATATATATATATATATATATACACACATATACATATATATGTATATATATACACATATACATATATATGTATATATATACACATATACATATATATGTATATATATATATATATATATATATATAGTTGATAAAGCTACTGTTATATGAAAACATTAGCATCCTTATCTACATTTTACTCATTAAATAACTACATTTAGCTGAAAGTTGCAAAAGGATATTTTGTTTAAAGGTCCAGTGTGTGTCTGGTGGGTGAGCAGATTCTTTTACGCTAGGTTTTTTTTTTTAATTGATGAGTAATCTGTGCATTTTCCTTCATAAACCAAGCCAGTAAATTCAAATCACAATCACAGACTTGTCCACAATAAGTACACAATGATTTTTTTCACCAGCTCTAATTGAACAGAATTAGAATAAAACCCATTTACAAAAGAGCAGTGTTTATTTACATAAAACCAGCGGGAAAGGTCAAACACTAAAATGATCATATGTACCTGCTGCTTCCTCTGAAGCCACAGAGCTGGCATTGATACCCGACAGCCCGTAGAGAGGACACTCTCTGTCTGTGTTCACATGACCCCATTTGTGACATTTGATGCATCTCACATTGCGCACCTGGAAATTCAACAGAATAGTGGAGGTTTATAAGTGCATTGTAATTAAAATACAATCATATTCTTCATGCTGAAAGGATTCATCACAGTCAGTCCTGGGTGGTGTGACCATGAAATTGTATTTAGCAGCACTATGTCCCAGTACTTTTTTTCCCTGCATTACATTTATATAGAAATGTGGCTTACTCTACTCTTAGAAGGACAGATTATATAAAAGAAAGTATATCACATCATGTCTGGATGGACTTCCTCACCCTCATCTAACTGGACGTACCCCCTCAGCTGTCTGCATGTACCCCCACCCGAGTGCATCGCTACAGACTGGAATTACATCATCATATGGATGTCTGTCAGTCCTGGTCACATCTACACCCTGTCCATCCATGGGAGTGGATCTCTCCTTCACTGTGGTTCTCCACGTGGTTTCTATTTTTCCCACTGAGTTTTGTGGAGTTTTTCCTTGCTGAGAAGGAGGGCCTAAGGACGGGGGATGCCCGGGATATTGATCCATTTGCTTCACACTTCATCAGCTGTTTATTAACTGACTACTTGACTGTTTGCTTATTTTCATTGTGTATGGGTTTTTTTAATCAATTCAACAATTTCTGTAAAGCCCTGTGAGGCAACTTTGTTGTGATATTGGGCTCTATAAATAAAAGTTAATCGAATGTTGTATATATAAAAGAGGATTTGATCAATCTATGTCAACAAAATGACACAATATACAGTATAAAGTCATTAAAACCTAAAGATACAACATTTAAGACTTATTGGGGATTCAGGGGATCTAATTGCAAAAATGGAAGATAATATTACAAATATAATCACATGAAATTAAAGTTGTTGTATTTTTGTTACCTTACCATGACTTATTTATATGTAGAGAGGAAGTGGCATGCCATATTGTGCCGCCATATCTGTACAGTCACTCTGAATTGATTAATTCTTCTCTTTTCTATTTTATAATAGATTTTGTCCAGTGTTACAGTGTATTGCAGTTGCATAGTATGAGTGTAACCAGACTTAATATCCTCTTAACTGAAAAGCTCTAACAACAAACATGTTTTTTGCAGCAACTACACAGGAGGCAATGAGGTGTCGAGTTGGTTGCAAATCTACATTTTCACTGCCAAATGTCCTTAAATATAATATACACTGAACACTCAAAAACAGACAATTTTAACCTTTGTTTTCAAAACAAAGTATTTTAATATTGTTCCGTAAAACTCATCTAAATACTTAGTGTAAGAGGTATAGGACAAACCTGAAATCACAGATTAACAATTTCTCTGAACTTGTCTTTCTTGGCTTTCTTACCTTGCATATGTTTAGTGTGACTTTGTCCATAATGTTACAATGACAGTTCAGTTGTGGATAATTAACTGATGTGTTATAAAATTCTAATTATTAGAAAGAGTACACACAGCTAATCCAATCTGCATGGCAAACAATATAATATAGTAAAAACCCACAAATAGGTTCAGTGTAGTGGCCAACACTAATCTCAGCAATGTGTTAAATCTCGGATTTTTGACTTGCTTATTACAAATAAAAACCACTCACCTGGATTCCAAATGGCTGGTCTCTAATATTCATATCATCCTTTGCATACCTATGTAATGAAATCAAAGAAAAAAGATTATTCTGACACAGCAGTGAACAATATGTTAAAAAAATTTTCGATTGTCAGGACATGAGCCATTTACTTCTCTCGAGGAGCCACTTTCTGCCACTCAAACTTATACTCTTCTTCACCCTCCTAAAATAAATAATAAAAGAGGCAACATTAGAAGTTTGACTTCAGTCACTTCTAAACTGAATTGTATTTCAAATATAAAATAAAATACTCTTCTTTCTCATACCTCTTTCTTTTCCTCTTCAGGACAGAACGTAGTTTGAAAAAAAGAAAAGGTATATTCATTTGTTAACCATTATTTTAAGAAAATATCAAATGCTTAAAATTAGAAATAACATTAGGTGACAGTATCCAAATCCTTTACCTTTGGATGCTCCAGGTGGAGCCTCGTACATAAAATTGAGGCCATTTTTAACACGATCATCCCCCATCAGTAACCTGGAGATAAACAGTTATTATGTTGAAATTCTGAGAGTCATGTGTCAAAGGAAAGAAGGCATTTACCCCTTTATGACAAAGTATGTAGAAGATCGATGACAATCTCACATTATTCAATTTATATAGATAACAGTGAGGGGTGCTATCCAACCTGTTGTTGTACGTGTCCTGCTCTTTCACATACGCCTGCATAAGTTCTTCTTGTTTCTTCTTTTCGAAAGTTAATTTTTGTTCTGCTATCCATACCTGTAAAACAAAGACAACTTTTTGGATCAGTTTATTTGCCTGCAACAAATACTACTACTACAACTACTAATAGTAATAATAAATAGTCATATTTCTGTACGCTTCAACATACAATAGTTTTCTATTCCCTCTTGCGGAAAGTGTATTACACCTGAGACGATTAGCTGACAACATATTCAAGTTGCAGTTCTTAGGCAAATTAGTAAACAAAGCACACAAATATTCAAATTTGATTTACTAATAAGATAAAGATATAAAACTGGAAAGAGATTCACATGATTATGACCACCGCACAATTAATAAAATACAAAAACTAAAGACTGCATGAAGCAAATCACTTAACTGCAGCATCAGCAGGTTAACTAAGTATAATGTGATGTAAAATATGATTATTTCAGTGACACTATGTGAAATTTTGTGTGTGTGTACATATACATATATATATATATATATATATATATATATATATATATATATATATATATGTGTGTGTGTGTGTGTGTGTGTGTATATATATATATATATATATATATATATATATATATATATATATATATATATATACACACACACATACACACACACAATATGAAGTTCTAGTCAAGTTTTTGTCTACCTAGACTATTAATTACATAACTTAACTAACTTGTTTAAATTAACATTGTAGTTGACAGAGATGGCTCGAAACATTAAATGTCTACTTTTACCATAATCACAATGACCAATACGTACATGAGCAATACTGTTTAAAAATGAACCACTAATGAAACCAGAGGTTGCTGGAGAGTCAACTACAAATACACTTATATTGTCATTCAAGTGCTTAACCTAATAATTCCCGTTTAGATATACTATCTACTAACAGTAGAACACCCAGTTTTTTGTCACAAAAAAGGACTGATATTTATTTTTATTTGTTATACCTTTGCTCAGTTTTTACCGGTAGCTTTGAATTAGCCTAGAGAGCTTACGTTAGCTTGGTAGTTATACGAACAACATTTATCCCCTGTGTAACTCAGATACACTACAATTTCTTATGTGAAGTCAGTATTTATATTCTTTGTAAGTATCAGACTAGGCTAAGTAGTAAGTAAGGCTAGGGGGCTACTACACGCAATACATATTAGGCTTAGCTCATTAGCTACCCGGCTATCTCCATTTTATGTAGCTTTAAAGACAAACAGACCTTTAGCCACCTCTCACCTTTTTAATATTCGACTTCGACGCAGGATGAAAATCCTTCTTGCACATAAAATTTGCAAATGACTTCCCCATGGCTGACGAATATGTTTATCTGAATTAGACCATTCGAAGGGTATATTCTAGTTGAGCTAGAAGTGTAGCTTGCTCCGCACGTAAACAAACCGAGCCTCGGCGAAGTACGTTTTACACTGGGAATCGTAAGGTCGAAGAAGTCCCGTCCTGCGTTAGACATCTAACATAGCTAAGTTTCATACCTGATATGAACTCAGAAAAAATAAACACCTGCAGACAAACAGAAATAGCCAGTTAATATAATGCACAGATAAAGTTGTACTGGAGTGGCAAACCCTGGTTCCGAGTTAATGAAGTGAAACTTATGCAGTAAATCAAACTTTTGGATTATATTTCTACCAGTTTAATTATTTATTTTCTACCAATAATTATCAAATTACAATATAAAAACGTCAGCTGGTGCAACATTCTACAAGTGTTTACACCTTGCATTAAAACCACAAGCCGTTTAGCTACGAATATCAAACTATCTTCAGGCTAAAGGTAGCGCCCTGTTTGTCACGTGACTTTACTGTTTCCGTGTCGAGGAAGGTGAACTTTGACCCCGTTGAGCCAGAAACGAGAATAGAAACTAATAGAGATCTATAAGTTGGGAAAACATAACCTGTCTCGCACCACAAACTCCATGCCTTTTTACGGTAAGGGGCCTTGCGTTTATAAGTTAAGTCATATTATTACACGGACTGTCTGAAAATAGCTCATTTGAATACAGTAATCATAGCCTATGTGAGTGTTCATGCAGTTTCTGTTTATTATAAAGGTAACTGCCTATTTACATTCAGTCATTCCTTATACCATACTGATGAAATGTTCTTTCTTTATTCTCAGTTTTGTGAGTGAAAATGCACCCATCTTCTTGTGACACATTTGTGGCTCTGCCCCCTTCTACTGAAGGGCAACGCATAATCTTTGGGAAAAACTCTGACAGGCCTTGTGATGAAGTCCAGGAGGTGGTATATTTTCCTGCCAGGGACTACAGCGAAGGAGAAAAGGTTGAGGTTGGTACCACAGACAGCTTGTTATTGCCCTCCAACCTTCAGTTTCTCACATTGTGACTGGTCCTTGCTGAACCTGCCATTAAATGACCATTATCAGCCTTTTCCATTGTGTTTTGTTCCTCTTGCTCAAAGTGCACATACATAGAGATTGAGCAGGTTGCCCACACTTATGCAGTCGTGTTGAGCAGACCAGCCTGGCTGTGGGGAGCAGAAATGGGTGCAAATGAGCATCAAGTCTGCATTGGAAATGAGGCAGTTTGGGGCAGAGAAAGTGCTGATGATGAGGAGGCTCTTCTCGGCATGGATCTTGTCAGGTAAACCTTTTGGTTAGAGAAATCATTTTGTATGCTTGCATTCTTTTACTGGCAAAATCATCCTAATCCTACATTTATTTGTAATGAAATGTGTTCAAAAATATACTGTAGAAAGAAATGGTTTAATTCAGATTTACTTCTTTACATATGCATCTCATGGACAGATAAAATGACTGAACACCAGCTAGGAGCTATTTAATATGAATGATTCTGTGTGTTATTATTGTAGCATAATGTAAATGTAATGTAATGTTAAAATCTGTGATACCTTTTTGCAGGCTTGGACTGGAGAGAGCAGATACAGCAGAGAAAGCTGTGGATGTTATTGCAGAGCTGCTTCAAAAATATGGCCAGGGTGGATCATGCATGGAGGATGAGTGTGGTTTTACTTACCACAACAGCTTCCTTATCTCAGACAGGAAGGAGGCATGGGTGCTGGAAACATCTGCAAAGCACTGGGCAGCAGAGCGAGTAGAAGGTAAGCAGATACTAAATATGTACTAAATTTAAGCTACAAAACTGATGATTACTTGTTTGATTAAATTTTTATTTTGCTTTTTTTATTGCACTGATGGAAACTTAATTTGTCCTGAGGAATAAAAAAAAAGGTTCTGTCTGTATTTGTTGAAACTCACCTGAAATGCAGGTTTCCAAAAAGAGTCCCAGCTCCATACATTATGCTGTTTATATTCTACAAAATAAATAATGTTTTTCAGAAAATAATAAAAAATAAATTGCACTCTATACACTGTGTGGCCCTGAAAGATCATAATTACAAATTTTTAACACTATGAGTTTCATAGAAGGTGGCACTTGATCTATGGAATAATCAGATTGATTACAACTAATGATAACTATAATTTGGCTAAGGTCACTAAGATTGACACCAGTGATCTTTCTACACTGTTTAATAATAATTACCAATCTGTTGTTTTGGCTTTTTTTTTTTTTTTTTAAAAACTAGGCTGAGATTTCCACTTGCTGAAACAAGAAATATAATGCTGACAGTACTGTGGAAACATTAGAACTGTATATAATATGCTTACATCGTTGATAAATCAAGAAATTTGCACCTCTTTAAGTGCTAAAGTCCATTATAATTATCCATAGTCTTTAATTCATCATGATTCTATGTGTTTCTATCTTTATATATATTCATATATTGCGAACAAACCAAAAAACTCAAATACTAATGTCATAGTGCATTTGCGGTAGCGTCAGCATTACGCTGTTTGTCCACTAGAGGGCGCCACTAACTTTTTTTTTTTTTTTTTTTTTCAGTTGAAGTCCTACTTGTTGCCACAAACAAATCAACACCAGATTTGACTTAAAGATGATTTGACTAATATATGTATCCATCTATCTAGTGTCTGTCAGACAACATAGAAACTTTCAGTGTGTAACTTCTTTTATTTTCATGGTGCAAGCCAATTTTCTTCCTCATATTTAAGTGCAGTCATAGTTGAAATAAGTCAGAGGAGTAGAGTAGCGGTACATATGTAGAATCTGGGGTTAGTGGAATTATCTAAAAAAAGTAGTAGTGGTGTCATCTTGGCAGTATGTTTTTTTGTAATCATGTTCTGTCCTTTAGGTGGATATCGCAACATATCAAATCAGTACAGTATAACAACTAAGATAGACAAGGAGCATCCTGGGATGAGGGAGTATGCACGAAGCAAAGGCTGGTGGAATGGAAAGTCTCAGTTCAACTTTACCACAGTCTACTCTCACATGACTACAGCCAGAATTGAAGCCTCTGGGAGTCGATTCTGTGAAGGGAAGATGTTATTGGAAAAGAGCAATGGTGAGTAAGTCTCCAGTGTGGAGAACTGGAACGGCATAAGGACAAAAAGGTGTCATGAGTTCAATGTGCATGTGATGTTTTTATTTTCCAAAGGTCGCATTACTGCGGAGACAATGATGGATATACTCAGGGATAAAGACAGCGGCATCAATATGGAGGGTATGTTCATGACAACAGGAAGTATGGTGTCTGTGATTCCTGTCGATGCTGCTCTACCAGCTGTTCACTACTTTACAGCGACTCCAGACCCTGAAAGGTGAAGCACTTGAACTTGCACCCACAGTTACTTTGTCTGGTTTGAGGTTAATTGACAGTGATTTGTTTCAACCACAGGTCTGTATTTAAACCCTTCATCTTTGTAGCAAACATTGGACAGTTGAAGGAAACCAGTTCTCCAAACTACGGTGCAGATGATCCTGTGAAAAAGAAACCCCGCTTCCAGAGCAAACCTGACCGAAAACACAACTTATTTGTCAAACATGAAGTTGTGTCCGCTGTCATCGAAACCCACAAGGTTAAATGATTGAATTCAAGTCTGTATTTGGCCTGGTCATTTGTCAGTCTGCAGAAAATGTCCTAATTACTGTATGTTTTATTTTGTCTGCAGGAGAGAGGAAAAAAGATCACACAAAGTATGAGGCAGGTAGAAAAGGAGAAAATGACACAGATGGAGATGGTTCTTTCTGAAGGAGTTGAGGATCCTGATTTGTGGGTGGATCTGTTCCCAAAGTCTGTTCAGGAGGAGATGGACACATACAGCAAAAACTGAGGATTGAAACATATTGGAAACATAAAATATGGCTTCAGTGTGACTGCATTATCTCTCACGCACCTCTTTAGAAATATATCGACCGGTGTTGCGGTTGTGTAATAGTTAGTTTGAAGTAAACAGACAAATAGAGGATTAACAAACATAAATATGTAAACAAATAAGCAGGACACTCACAAATGCTTAATTCTATCATACTTTCACACAGCAGATATTTTTGCTTGTCATAGTTGGTAAAACAGTTATAACAGATATGATTACTTCCTTCTATTTTAGTTTACCAGGTTGTAATTTACCAGGTAATGACAGTTCAGCTGTAAGTCATCATGAAAAAGTCTATGACCCTGAAACTGAAGCAGCTTAATGGAATTCAGGCATCATTAATTTTATGATTTCCACTGTTTCCTACTGTGATATGTCAAAATGTCTTCCATAAAAAAATGATGTGAATCATAATTTGTGGGTTCCATAATAAAATTTATTTAAAAACAAAACACAGCCATAAATAAGAAGCCTTTAACAGAAATTACGTGATACAGTTGCTCCTCCAGTGTTTTCTCAACATTGACAGCTTAAAAGAATAAACATCTTTGCACTTTAAAGGCCACAAATTGCCTTAATTTCCCTTATGTTATTTCATACCTGGAAAAAAAAGGATTTTATATGTTCATGTTTAGGAGGGGAATAAAATCAAAGTCGAGGTCAAATATTTTCAAGTAAAACTAAGTATTAACATTCCCTGAGGTTATTCTAGAGCATGTATCACCACTTTGATTTTTACTTTTTTAACTGGAATTTTTGGTTTAACAGCAACATCATCACAATTGAAAAATCAATACAAAATGATTTTTATTTTTCTGTTGAAATGGTGGATCAGAACCATCTGGTAACGGATAAACACAAAATAACTTAGAAATGGCTAAGAATCTTGTAAACCTAACTTAATCAACAAGTTAAAAAAAAAAAATTAACCATATCTTCCCTTCTTTTCCTTTGGTGGGAAAGCAATAAGCCACTTTAAGGGTTCCAGTAAAGCAGTGTCAGTCATACAATGGCACAACAAAAGACCAGAAAAGTGCACGTTGGCTTAAAAAACAAAAAGGTTCTAAAAACACTATAACAGTATAAGCTTGTTCTATTCCCTTGAAATATGTAATATCTGTTCAGTCATTCTCACACTTCCTAGGCCTTATTTTTGCAGTTTGATTTGTAAATACTGTGACTTAAAGTGACAGTTCAGGTACAGAAAGTTAACCATATTTGTGTGGTTTTCCTTCACTGTTGGGAGTTATTACATAGGAATACAGATTGAAAGTCTCCTGGTAAATCATTTTTGTGATTCTACCAATTTTACTGATATTATTAGTTTTGAATTTCTTTACACAGAAATTGTCACAGGTGTATTTATCAACTCTCTCTTCAGTGTTTTTGTTTGTGAAGCTTAAAATGAACCTGCAAAAATAAGACTCGGGGTGTGAAAGCATTCCAGAGATTATCGTTTGTGAACGGTTGAACACACCCAACACCATAGAGTGTGACTTGTGTCAACACTTTTTTGCAGAGCACCACACTGTGAAGAGTTGAAATACACAGATTGTGAAATGCACCAAGTACCTTGACAGCAGTCCAACAGGATTTTCAGTCTTTGTAGCTTCTCTTGAAACATTGCTCAACCTAAATACCTACTTGAACATTTGGTGATTTTCTATGAACTGAAATGATGATTTGCATTCATTTGAGCTATTCCTCATGTCTTATTTGATAAAGCGGTAATAAAAGTGACTGTCTTGGAAGTCGTATTCCTGCTTGATGTGCTGGAGAATGCCGCCTTGTTGTAACCGCATCCCATAGAGCACGGCCTCACCACGGTCCTGAGCCAAACCCACCTGCTGGAGCCACTCCACAAGCTCACAACCAAGAAAACAGTTCACCATAGTCCTCTTCCCACACCTAGGAGTCAAGAGAAGCATTTACCCCAACATCTATTCATTTGAAGGGTAGCCCAGGCCACTTCTGAACAATATATTGGAATTTCAGTAATACTTTCACCTGGTTAGATAAGGAATATGTAAAAAAAAAAAAAAAAAGAAAAAAAGCAGAAAAGAAGCAGATAGAACCCTCAACTACAGCAGGTTAATAATTATACATACATTTTTTAGTATTGTAGTGCATGGTAGACCACTAGGAAATGATTGTTTAGAAAGAGAACATATTTATACAGGATATTTTCTTAGTAAACTAACCAGAGCATCAGTGAGTAAGACTTTAAGCTCTCACCGTCTCTTTTTGACAATATCATGAGTGCACTGATCCTTGTGGTATTTGGTGAACTGGGTACAGGTCATCCTGACTTCCTCAGGTTGATCCACCTGTGGCTGCTCTTGCTGCTTTCCAAACCACAGACGGTATAACCTAAAAGACAAACATCATTTACTGTAATGTAGCTAGCAAATATTCTTTGGATGCGTTTTAAATTGTCGAAATAAGTACCTCCTTTTAAATGGCAATATAATGAAATGCTTGTCCAAGCCAAACAACGCAAATGAGACGAGACCCTGGAAGCAGAAAACATGAGTCATTACAGTGATACTGTGTGACAGAAAATGTTTACAATCACAGCATCCCAGAACTTGGGGCACCTACCTGTCCATAGTTGGCCACAGCACAGAAGAACTGCAGCTCCAAATAGAGTCTGCCAGGAACAGGGTTAAAAATTAACCACAGGCAGCTGGACAAGTTCTGTCAAAACAGGAATTAAAGGGGTTTAATATTTGACACGCACTATAGTTTGATGCAACCAGCTAAAAGCAACTTTGCTGCATAAGGACAGATGACTGTCAGTGAAAGAACGATGTGTTTACTGAACTGCCTTAATAAGTTGCAGATAGTTAAAGTCTAAAACACACCACTGTCCACTTTTTGCCCCCAAATAGGAGTTTGTTTCTGTCAGTAGCTACACCAAGTTTCATGAAACAGGGTGGAAGGGTAGGGCATGGGCTGAGGGTAAAGCACTTACAGTATATTTGAATTTTGAAGTAGATTCATAGAAATGTGTAGAGGCTGGAATTGTTGAATCACTGTTTTCACTGGCGCAGCTGAGGCTAACTTCAAACTTAGAATGAAGCATGAATAAACTAACCACTGACTGCTGAATTCCAGCTACACAATTACAACTTTGTTACCATAGTTACACTATGTAGTGCCACTGAGTGATAACAAGGAAGAAAACATAGGTCATAATTTGTCGTTTGTTGGTGGTTTAATAACATTGTGGAAGACAAAAACCAGTGGATTACTGGTTGAGGTCTGTTCTCTCTGAGTGTTGTTTTAGATTCATGTCTCTTCTCAAACGTGCTGAAAAGTTATGTGCCGCCAAAAGTTTCTGTATGTATTTATTAAAATTATGTATTTATTATCAATAAATTAACCAAATTTTCAAGAGTTTTTCAATAGTATCTTAAGGACTGACATGGATACTTGGAAGAGTACAGAGCTCAGGTGTTTACAGTATACCTGACACGGTTTGTAATGCACTATATACCATATAGATCTGTCATGGTACTGAAAATTGAGTTGATAGTTCATCAATGTGCAAATATTTGCGATTAATGATATTGTAGCAGTTGGCAGGATTTCATTAGTCTGGTAAAATTCTAGTATGTGGTAGTCTGGTAGAGTCTGTTGTGAATATGTATATAGTCTGTATAGTTTTTATTATCATTATTCATTTATATTGTTTTTTGCACACTTTTTCTTGCACTTTATTCTGTTGCTGCCTTGACCGTTGTATTTCCCCATTGTAGGATCAATAAAGTCTAATCTAATCTTTCAAGTCTTGCTCTCATGGAGAAGTTTTTCTCTTTTATTTTGATTCAACACACTTTATGTTGCTGTTATACAAGTCTAAATATAGTTCAATTATACTATAGAGTATATTAGTGTGTACTAGTGTATAGCTCTCAACTGAACTCAGTAGAAGAAATAATCCAACAAGATTTCAACAATCTCAATCAAACAGTGAAAAACAATGTGGAAATGTGGTTTTCTAGAATTGAGTGGAGACTATTATCACAATTCTGTGAAAATAATCACACCTAACTAGCATAATTGTGATAAAATGGATATGTAATAACTGAGGCAGTCTAAAGTTCATGGCTGTTGTTTTGTCGTTGTAGAAGTGAAAGGTGGTGGTTAACTCACGGCGAGTGAGCTGACGGTCAGAAGCAGACATAGGAGCACATGACGGGCCACTTGTCGATCTGTGACCTGTTGAAGCTCCTCCACTTGGACAAGCAGGCAGTCTGAAGACTCGCAGCTATTCTCACACTGACCTGATGGGGGCAGCACAAAACAGCTCAAAAACACTGAATATCTTCAATTATGGGGACAAGATGGGGTTTGATTGTAACTTGACTGTGGTTATTGTGCAGCTTAATGCATTTTAAAGGAGTGATATTAAGCTTTTTTAAATGAAATTATGCATTTTAAAACATTTCCCTGTGGTCTACATAAACTGTAAATGCTATGCTTGGGTCTGACTTCTTCATTAATTAAACTCCAAAAGTCCATCTTCAACCCTATTTCTGTGTAATGACACCAGAAAGGTCATTTTGAGCGCTGGCCCTTTAAATGCACATGAGCCACTTCACGCCTCACCCCCTCCAGGCTGTTGGCTGTGCTGCTCTGTCCAGTTCAGCCACTTGTGTTTGTTAATACAACCAACAACTGAACATTTTAGGTAATCGGCTCAAGTCTTGACCTTATACGTGCAAATGTTGTGATGTAACTAGTTACAGATGCAACAAATTAAGAAGAAATTAAAACAGGTTGTAGAAATCCATTCGATTTTTGCTAAAATGAATATAAAGATAGCTTTATAGCACCTGGAGGGTTCAAATTCAAACTTTATGAACTGTTAGGTTCCACAAAGACACAAATAAATGTACCAAAGACTAGTAAAAGTGGGTTTAGCAAAATATGACCCCTTTAAAGCTTAAAGATGAAAATGCATGACGATACCTATGCATGAGGCTGGTGTGTTGCTCATATTCGTGCTGATGATCATGTCAGGCATGGACTGGGGTGGTGCACAGTCACATATGAGGCAAGCTGATAACAAAGTGACAAATGTGAAGGTGACTCTGACAAAAGAGGATAAAATATTACCTCAATTTACACTGGAAGCAAAGAGGGAATACATTAGGTTAATACACTAAATCCAGTAGTACAATAGAGCTGAGAGCAGTGTGTAATTGAGTTAAAAATTGACATTCATTGTGATTTATATTTTTTAGATAAATTATACTTGACATTTACTTGTATCTACACATTTATTGGACCTGAAGGAATTGTATGGTGTGTTGGACTCATGATATACCAAGGTCGCACATTATTATTACTTCACATTTCAAGAAATGGCATCTGTGGTTAATCATTAAGCTTCATGAGAAACATGCAGGCAACAAAAGTATATTCAGTTACACTTTTAAGGTGAATTGTTAACAAGTCTAAGTCATGATGCATTTTCTACTGTATAGGTTACAGAAGATGGTGTTTTTGATGTAGGTTTTTTTTTTTTTTTTACTGCAAATAAGGAACCAGCCTTATCTCAAACTGCTCATACTTCCTCAAGAAATGTTCATCGCCTTTAACTTGTTGGTGTTTACTTCGTATTTCAGCAGCTGTAATGTTTTTGACCATTTTTCAAATAATAGTCTTTGGTGGAAGCTCTGTCAGAAAATGCACTGGTCATGGTCATATAAACTGTAAATGATTTGTAGGTCAGTTTAGATTATTGATTCAGATGAAAATGACTATTCTAAATAAATAATTTTGACTTAATTTAGACTGGAGTAAAATAACCTTTGCAGTACCTGTGCTGTTACTTGCTGATAAGTGGACTGGCTCAACCAGAGTTTGGGTTTCTGGTTCAACTTCAGTCACAAGATCGTCTCCAGTATCAACTGTAGAGCTTCCCTCTGACATTTGGTCACTTTTGGCCCAAATTCCTCTACTGAGGCACACAAGAGAGCCCCCTCCCAGCAGCATGCTGACAGCAACTACAACTGTGGTGCAGATTATCTGGCAGAAAACATACAAACATTTTGCAGACTTTTAGGTAATGATAAAAAAAATTTACAACGGACAGGAGAGTTGTGTATTTATTTACTTACTTGATTTTTGCCATAAAAGAATGATGAGTCTATTGTGTCAGACATTTTTTCCCCAGTAATGAGCAACATAGCAGTTACTAGGGCTGGAAACCTGTTAATGAAAAGACCATTTACAACAAAATCACTGAAAACACTCCACAACAACTAAAGCTTCTTCAGCAAAATGTACAAGTAAGTAAAACTAGTCACTGAGCAGAGAAAAGTCTTGGTCAGTGTTTTATTATTATTATTATTATACATGATGGTTCTGTATTAATAATATTGCTCCATTAATATGAATGTTACAATTAACTACATTAAATGATGATGTTGGGCTCATTTTAACTACCTCAGAAGCTTAATCTACAATAGCGCATCATATACGACTCCATGTTTATAGCATCCTATCACAAGTCAGAAAAACAGCCCTGTTTTCATCTGGGTGAGTTTCTCAGCTATCCCAAGAGGGTTTCTAAGGGTTTATCTTAACTGGATTTTGTCAAACCATATAGGAATATTTAATCCATCACTATCGCTCACCATCTTCCTTAGATTCTATCACTGCTGACTTTTTATTAAGTATCACTGGCCACTCACTTTATGTTCAAGTGCCAGTAATCTGAGCTGAACTTTGAGTTGTACATATTTAATACATATCTGACATCCACTATCAGTTCTGTCTTTGGTATTTCCTTTGTGGCTCTTATTGGACAGAGGTCCATGCAGTAAAACCTGCTCAGTTTCATTTCTTTGTTCTTTGAAGTGACTCACCCCCAGCCTGCAATAACAAACAAGCCTGGTGAAACTTTCACATCCTCAAATCTTCTCAGCACCACAAGAGAGAGTGCTATTAAACCTGGAACAAAACATTCATTTCAAAATTAGCAATTTAACTTCAGATGTCACAACAACATTAAGGCATGCTGTTACATGAGTGTGTGCATACACAACATACCTGGCCACACATAAGTACTGTAGAGTGAGGTACATAATAATGTAAATGTTAGGACCTGTCCAATGAAGTTGTCTTCCCTTATAACAAATTTCCACAGAATCATCCCAATGCAGGTTAGAGACTAGAGACCAAACCAAGACAAGACAAAAGAATTCAGAAATGTGAATTTAAAGACAGATTTCCTCGATCTTTAATTTTGGGATTAATCTGGACGGCATGAACCAGTGTGTAGACCTGCGCTAAGAAAAGGTTGACGGCAAACATGTGAGGTAGTCTCTTGAATTTCTTACTCAGAAACATCACACCTATTGTCCAAACCTGTCAAAGAAAGCACAGAGGTTTCACTGTTAATTTTTCTATACGATATATCAATACCAAGCAATCATAGATACTAACCATGACTGCAGGGTTTACCATTATAACCTACTTCTGTCACAAATCTCAAGTAAAATCAATGTGTAGAGCATTAAAAATAGCTAATAGGACTTTCTAAAGATCTGATGGTTGTACTTGGACACAAAATTTCTTCACAAAGTTGTCTTACTTTTTGATACTGTTTAATTATTATCTACTGTAATTTCTCCACATTTGTATATAAACATGATAATAAAAGTCCAAAGTGAGACAGCTCCAAAAACCTCAACCATGTCCCTATGGCTTCCCAGATAATACCTTAAAATAATGTGAAAAAACAAAAAATAACTTCATTCATACAATTCTGAACAGACTAAAAGCAAAGGCATCCACCATACATTGAAAAAGGAAGGTAGAACCTTAAAAATAGAAGATATAAAGAAAAAGCAACATGCAAAGATTAGATGCATTTTTAATAGCAGTGTGTTTCAGGTTCCTTAAAAAGATAAAAGTGAGCTAAATGAGGAAACAGGTCTGTAAGTCAGTCAAGTATCAGTGAAACATCCTCCTGATGACTGAGCCTGCTCACAATTCGTTTGTATTTTTCCATTTACTTGTCACAAGAAATACTTCATCACATGGTTTATAGTTGAGCAATAATAATAATACTGATGTGATTGTAAGGTAAGGTAGAGAAACAGACTTGAATTATATGCAGACTTAAGTGTTCATATGTGGAACCCACTATTACAAATGTGTCATAAAATAACACTGTCCTCACTTGGGTTTTTATATATGAATAAATAAAGTAATAGAGCAATAATAATAATACAGTTATAAAATAAATTGTTGTTGCAACTCACCAGTGCAACTAAGCTCACTATGCTTATGTTAAAGCTGACATTCTGCAGTGAATTCATCAGAAGGTCAGCATCCATCCACCGGATTGTAAGTAACCACGCAGAAACATACATTATTGGAGCTGAGAGAAAAGTGCTAATCACCATCCCTGAGGTTACCTGGAGGAAAAAAATAAAAATAAAAGATGACTTATAATACACTTACTGGCAAATCAACAAAAGGAAAAACATGAAAATCTGAATAGCAAGTATGAGGTACAGCAGAAGGTGTTAACTCACAACTTCTAGCTCAGCATTATAATAGACAGCGTAGATGGCCACACTCGGTGCAGTGGGAAATACTCCATAGAGGAATGCATAATTGGAGAGGCTTGAGTGGTTCAGGGCACTGGTGTTGCTATTGTCCAATAGATCCACCATGTCTTTACAAATCAGTGGCATTAACAACCTGAAAAGTCCAATAAAAAGACTGCTGTCAGGTGACTTTTATTTTAGTGGTTAGTGCTTTAAGATGCAGTGTTACTACAGTATTTAATAGGCTACCTATTATTCCGCTTCACACTTCTGAAGACTCTTAACATGTCATGCTTTTGGTAAAACATGTGGTCTGAGAAAGGTCTGAGTCATACAAACCATCAGTACAAAACAACATGTTGGGAGGACTTCACAAAGCTCAAAGGTGCTGACTCTCTACACTTCTAGGACATGTCTCATTATAGGAAAAAAATACGTCAAGTGATAACCTCTTGTATGAAATGACAAATAGATTAGTAATAAAGGCATTACAGGGGATTTCCTGGTTGAAAATAAGGTGGAAGTGGTACCTTCAACTGACTCAAACACTGTAGACAGGTAGTAATAACTGTATGATGAAAAAACAAACACACCTTTCATATTAAAACAGTATGGTAACAGGTTTTTACCGTTCGAAACACTTCACTAAGAAAAAAATATGAGACAAAGTTACTGTGATCATAGATTTACTGGATAACTTTGTACATTTTACACACTGGTTTGAGGCCCTAAGCAAAAAATACATCAAATTAAGTTACTACTATCCGTTTTACATCCCAGATTTAAGTTCAGAAACATACTTCTTCTGCCAGTAAAGTAATATTTGTATTAGAAAAAGCTCTGAAATTGAGTCTCAAAAATGCCAAAAAAATTTGATAGATGTGGATGCATCCTAATTCTAACAGGAAAAACGTTGCATCAGACTTTTGTACTCACAGTTTGGCTGTGGTGAGTAATATCAGTGTCACAACAGTGGACCTGGTTAACCTCCTCAGCTGGCCAACCATCGTCAGACCTAAGTAGAACAGAGCTGTTCCCCCAAAAGAGTTTGCCAAGCCATTCACGAACTCAGCCATGAACACAGGAATTCTCTGGTGCAGCAGAAAGTGAGCAATAATGCCAATGACAACCATAAATACTATGGGGTTCTTTAGGACCTGTAAAATTACAAGTCCCACAATTAGAAGCTTGCTCTGCTGGTGATTTCCCTGATTCTTCCATTTCTGCACCTCGCAGAATGCAAACCCAATGGGATTTAGGATCATTAGGGACACAGGTGCAACCAGATAGATGTACTGGAGGTACTCTGGATACGTACTCTGATAAAGGGCTTCAACTGTGGAAGAAGAGCAAGACAAATCAAGATATTGGAGCAGAAATTATGCAGGTATATTTTATAGATATGATTTGTGGAGTGAGTAGTTCAATATACCTGTGCACACATTTGCATTGATAAACTGCAATTTCCGATCTTTTGTACATAAATATGCCAAATATAAGTTTATGAATAAAATATATAGACAGTTTTGTATTTAAACATGAACAATATGTTTGAAAAAAAAAAAGAAAAAAAAAAAAGAACCTGAAGCAGAAACTGAAACAACAATTCAAAGGCTTAATGTGTTGAAATAAAGTCACAAGAGCAAACATTAAATGTGCAAATAAGGATTAGGAACAAGATGATTATGCTTTGCAATCTGCCTCTAGAAATGCAGAACGATCTGTTCTTGCTTTTTCAACAATGTTTCTAAAGCAGAAGCAAGAAAACAGTAGCTACTGTTTGCTAAGGGAGTTAACTGTGTGACAAATAGATAATTACACTTCTCATGTGTTAAGTAGACATCATCTAGACCATATGTTTACATCTGACGGAAGAAAACGTGGGTGGTAGGCTTAGAAGCTTTATGCTCACCAATAGGATATCCCAAAGCAAAGTCATTGCTTTGTGTGGCAAATATTGAGAAGAGCCCAGCCTTACTGAACCGACTGTCAGGACTGGCAACAATCAGTGTGAGGATGCACACAAGGAAAAACACAGACACTTTGGCGATGAGGATGCTCCACAGGAAAGGCCAGATGACATTAGCAAAGTCCAGCAGCACCATATTCTTAAACAGCAACGCCGGGAGGGCAAATTTGGAGACAAAGTTCCCCAACCCTTTGGCCTGAGTGGGGGTGATGATGTTTGCCCTCCCTGCGATGTACCCACAGAGAATGATCCCAAAACACTCCAGGAGAGCCGGGAGCAGCTTGTCGATGGACATGGTGGTGGAGAGAGCAGAGGAGTCCGGGTCTTCCTCCTCATATGAAAAGCTGCTGATTCTGCCCCGTGTCTCCATCGTCTAGATCCTCCCACGGGTGTCAGCTGTCATGCCTGGGTTGTGACCATGCTAATGTGGCCGCGGTTTGGTTTGACACTGCCAGGCACACAGAAATAACACTGCTGTCAAAAGTGGAGTTACGAGCTACAAACAGCTCCGAGGTGAAAAGGTAACTAGAGAGCTCTTACAAGTTAAAGTAACCGCTAATAAGTAAAGTAAAATAAAATAACACGCTGATAATATTCAAACTGTCAAATTAGCTAGCTAATTATCGGTAGTTTAGCATAACTCACCTCTGTGAACGTCCCCTCATGTTATCTGTAGGCTAAGTTTCGGTAGCCATACTAAGCAGCCGACGAGCTAAACTTAAAAACATAGAACGCTACTTTAAGTGTCGTTTTGAATAAAAGTTGGTTGGGGCTAAACTTTGACACGCTGTCTACCTATATTAACATATTTACGTAACTCTGAAGTAGCTGCTTGTGTCTTCTGTCGACATGGTGCCGTTTTTTATAATCACCGATTTGTGTGGAATAGCGAATCCACCAATCACGTCTCGTCCCGGGGCGAGGTGGGCGGGGATTTCTTGACTGACCTGGATTCAGGCTTATGAATAAAAGCCCCCGGGAGTAAACAGCGTTCAGGTAGAGAGGGGAAACTGAAACTGTCCGGGGAACAGTTTAGGGCACAGTGATAGAGATCTATGGCAAGCCGACTGCTTGCCATAGAGATTCAATAGAGTTTCTTTTACTACATTTTTTTTTTTTTTTTTAGAAAATCTGTAAAAGAAAATCCTTCCTTAGATCTACTACAGTTGTGTTTATATTAATGGCACAGTGAAGACAAATCGTATTGATATGCAACAGGTTACAGATTAATGTGGCACTAATGTTAACCTATTCTGTTAAAAATGTAATAATAATAATAATATTACCCACTGTAATAATAATACCACCCACTGTAATACTACCCAATGTAATAATAATACTACCCACTGTAATAATAATAATACCCACTGCAATACTACCTAATGTAATAATAATACTACCCACTGCCCCATTATTCAGGCAAAGGTGAAATCACCTGGGGATAAGGCTTGGAGACAGGTGGCATTCATTGCGAAACACAGCAGTCAGGTGTCCCACTTCAAGAGCTTTTTATGGAGAGATATTTTTTTCAGGCCTTTGTCCATCCAATACTGTTCTAATACAACAGATTACTACTTACTAGTTACTCTGATAAAACTGAATGTAACTTGCTTCATCAACATAATGTACCTGGTTACATGTGGTTATAGTTTGATCAATTTTCTAACCTGTTAAAGTCCAAAAACATACATTTAAAGGCCCTTTCTGATATCAGATGGAAAATATTGTGATTTTGTGCTAATTTTCTTCATCTTTTGTTATTTTTTGGTTTTTGTGCTCCTTTTTTTTTATATATTTATTTCTTGGTGATCTAATGTTCATTTTGTTTCACAAAGTGTAATCTGAGTGAAGGAGACTTGTGGCTTTAACATGTGACTCATTTCAGAATTGTGGGTACATTTCACATGGAGAAAGAAAACAAAAATTGGGAGTGTTTCTTTTTTCTTTGAACTTTTTTATTTCATAGAACACACTTTAAATTTAACTTTTCTAGTATTTGCTGAGCTTAAACCTGTAACATTTGAAACTTTTAATATGAAAAACAATGTAGTTGCAGAAAAATTTGTCAACTCTGTTGCAGACAAATTGGGTACAGTACATAAAATTAACAAATGTCACACAATTTAAAACAGTTTTTCCTTAGAGATATTGTGTCTCTAAATCCATTAAGTAATTTTTTGGTCTGATTAGATAAAACCTTTTTGGTTTGGAGTAAAAATATCAACACATTTAATTGACATGTTGCCACAAGGGTGTGCATTTTCTGTAAACATACCTGTAAAAATGAATAAAATACTTTGAAATTTCATTTAGGAAGAATGGTAGTTAGGACACAGCTTCTAGTAAGTTTGTTAACGATAAAACATACCTGATAATTATTCTTTAAAGCAAAACCTTAAACAAACAGAGGTGACATTATTGTTGACAGAGTTGACATGAATAACGGAGTTGATCACCCATAGTTAAAAACAACAACAACAATAATATTTCTGCCAGACTCTAAAACCTTTAAAAACGTTTCAAAATGTAGAAACGATTTTTAATATATTTCCTGACACAATTTGTGATATCATATGACGCATTCACTCTTCTTTAGTTTAAGTTAAGACTTAGCCTAACTTATGAGAACATGGCCTAACTAGCCTAAAGTCCCACTACTTCATCCATGAGTTATATTTTTCAAGAAATAAGTATTTATTATTAAAGGTGCACTGTACAACTACTTTGAAATCATATTATCAAACAAAGAAGATAGAGGTTTTGATAGAAGGAATAGCAAAACAGGCTTGTCTTTAGAGTTATGGTGGGCATCATATCAATTATGGTGAGAACAAAAAGAGAACATTGCCCATCTAGAAGTCCAAAATTTTTACCAAAATCTGTTGCTAAAAAGTGCACCTTTATTTAAAGCCATGCTTAAATTACAGAATGTGCCTTTAAGACACAACACACTGGACAGTTCAGTTGCATACTATCACACTGACAACCCTAATAAAAAAAACATGAATCTCGATCTATCTGTAACTTACTGTGCAGTTACTTTATAGAATATAATTATAAACTCATGGACCTATGTAGCCATCTAAACATGTACTAATCTAACCTGGATAGCTGTGGTTCAGGGTCTGGTTCTGGACTTGGTGGTGGTTCAGGGTCTGGTTCTGGACTTGGTAGTGGTGTCATCTCTGAAATTGTCTGCTTTCTTTCTCTGCACCTCTGCTGAACCGCTCTCCAATACCTGTGTTTTGTCTTTGCTCCCTTTGACTCAGATCTTCCACTCTGCTTGTCTGCCCTGTACTTCTTCTTTTGTTCCATCTATCTCTGTCTTTTTGTGCATTTTCTGCTCTCCTTACGGGGTCGGTGTCTCCCTTTCCCTGTATTGCCGTTGCCTTTCTGCTGCTGACAGCTTCATCTTCATCTACCTACAACATATGATTCAATTTCCTTAAACTGGAAAGTTATAGTACTGATGTTCCCTTTATAGTATATGAGTCGGCAACCATAATAAATGTGAATATATGTGTGTATATTAAAAAAGTAAAATACCTCAAAATACTCAAATAAGATTAGGAGCATTTGACTCTGTAAGTCACTGCCAAATGTCTGTTATCATTAAACCATTAACAGAGTTGACATAACAGAGTTGACATTTTCTTCCATTTTTGACCTTAACTCCATGTGCTAGATGAAAATGAGATACCACATGGCATGTCTAAAAATAGAATTTTTATAGATTGTATCATATCATTGGTTTTTAAAGGTTTCATGAGTGATTCACCACGATTTAACAATAACGGAGTTGACAAGTAATTAATCTACTATTGGTGTATCCTAAACATTTTGTACAAAATAATGGGAGAAGAAAAATGATATACCTTACTGCCTTCAACATGTTTTCTGCCAGAGGAAGTGACATCACAACATGCAGGTCTCATGTTTTTATATGAATGCTTTAGAGATTTTTATGGAGTTTTAGAACAGAGATAACAGAGTTGACCAGAACGTATAAACACACAAAAAAACATTTATTTGATACTGAAATTTCATATAATACAGAAAATAGATATTCTGTGCATTTTGATTTTATTGATGTCATTAGAGTGAGCACAAAAAAAAAGAAAATTATATTAAATTCATTGTAATTCAAGTTCAATGTATGAATCCTGAGTCGAAGACAGTCAATTGTGGATGGGGTGGGACCTCTTAGGCTAATATTTTCTGTATACACTTTGTCAAAAATAAACAAAAAGCATTAATATTTGTTAAAGTTTGATTCAATTAGTAGTATTATTAAAAACTGATTCAATAAAGATTTGTCTGGGGAGAAAAAACAAAGGGTGAATCTGGGAGACGCGAAACATACCCCCCAATTCTGAAATGACTCATGTGATCAGAATGAATTGTGTGGAATGAGTGAATTTTCAAGCATTTAATTTGTCTGAAAAGAAAGAATCACTTGCATTATAGATGTAAAAAGCTATTAGTTATTTATTTTGGATTTTTTTATGTCTGTGGATGAAGGAACTATATTTAAAGCAGGACCTAGTAGGGATTATTTACATTAGTTGAGTGATGATATTTAATATAAATTAAAAAATAAGATAAGTTAGTGTGTTAATGTTTTCCTTCATAAATTCCAACAGTTTTTGAGGGTGGCAAAAGTGTTGAACACGGAGTCATCTGTTCTTGTTCTATTGGTAGAGCAACAGCTACCTAAACCTTATATTAGACTAATAAAATCATATAATCTAATTATAAAAAAAGCAACAATGCCACTCTTCAAAACATTGTCTAATCTGTGCCCATCACACCATCAGGGTCAGTTTATTTATTCTTTGATTAGATAAGTCTCTCATTGTTATTACTGTTATTATAGTAGACATAGACAGAGGTAGACCTACTTTTAAAAAGCAGTTATGAAGTTTATATCCTGTACAAATATTTCCAGCTTGTAGAGCCAGGCTCCCACCAAAAATAAACAATATAAGTGCACCGGACTGAAATCATTGGATTACTTAAAAATAATATTTTTGTTTGGCTTTGTCTCCAAGCATGCAAATGCAAATAATTTGCATGTGATATGTGCTGTATTTGAATATGAAATTGATAAGTGTCAGGAATACATGCACGTAAACATTTTCTATGTAAATCCATCACTTCACTGGCTGGAAGGATGATATTGCTACTGGTTCTGTTCAATAGGGTAAGAGAAATAAAATAAAATAGTATCCATTAAGCTTAATTCTGGTACGCTGCTAAATTATCCAACCTGAAAACTGAAAATCTGTTTTATTCAGTTGTTCCCAATAAACAAGTCAAGGAAAAGAGTACAATATTCCAGTATGATTCTTCCCAAGTAATCAGCCAAACGAACAAATGTTAAAATATTAAACATAATTTTGCACATAGACACATATGAATAATCAAACAACAAAAAGCACCCAAACAGGAAAAACAAGTGACAGGTAAAACAGGCGTTACAGAAAATGTCAAATGGCAGTGTTTGTATTATACAGTAGCTTTAAAACAAAAGGTAATACATTTCACAATGATTAACAAGCAACAAGTCAAACCAGTAAAAGAACTACAGGACTTCAGAGCATGCTCAGCTCAATGAGGCGACCTGCGAACACGCCTAATGTACCAATGAGACACACAGCCATGAAGACACACAGCAGGATGTGGTCCAGCACCATGGCTACGAATTTCCACTCCTCAGCAGCCTGAAAAAAAGAGAGAATTGATAGAGGATATGACTCATGATGATCAGGACTCATTTCAGATTAATGCTTAGACTCATTAATTATATTTTGACATGTGAAGGATTACATTGTTGGACTCCTCGTCTGACTTCATGGTCTCTGCAATGTATTTGACTCCCTCTATAGCACTGCGGACATCAGGATTCTTGGTGATAGGTGACTGGTAGGGGACAGAGGAGACCTGGTTCCCTGAGATGTCTGAGATCTCAAAATCACCACCATAGATACTTTTATTCTGCTTTTCCTTCCCTGGACGCTTCATTGTTGAGAAGAACATGATGTTGGGGATAGTTTCAATAAAAACCTGCCATAAGAGACAGAAAATATGCACAGGGTCATGACAACAGCAATAACCAAAGTAACAAGTGGTACCAGGCACCACAAACCCCGGCCCTCGACCATGTTGTAGCTTATTTTGGCATGGATCCAGCTGATGTCATCATGTCTATGCATGTGCTGATGTCAGCATATCAGCTGCCTCTATATATGTGCCAAGTCTGAAGTAAATTGAAACAAAATTGATGTTTTTATTGACATGTGAAATTTTGCCTTTTATAAGTAGATGGGAGAAAAAAAAGATGTAAAAAATTCATACAAAATTTTAACTTTGACTTACTTTTCCCAAAATGTAATCACATCTATTCTGGGTCACTGGCAATACATAAACCAAATTTGGTATGAATTCAACTGATAGTTTTGCTGCAACAAACATTTGAAATTTCATCCATTGTAAGTACATGGCCAAAAAAAAAGAATTTAAAAATTCATAAAAAATTTAAACTTTGACCTATTTTTCCCAAAATATAATGGCATTCATTCTGGTCACTGGCAATCCTTATACCAAATTTAGTATGAATTCAACCCACAGTTTTGCTGCTATAGACATTTGAAATTTCGCCCATTATAAGTAAATGGGGGAAAAAAAGATTTGAAACATTTATAAAAAATGTGAACTTTAACCTACTGTTCCCAAATTGTAATGTAATTCTGGGTCACTGGCAATATATAAGCCAAATTTGGTATGAATTCAATCAATAGTTTTGCTGCAAGAGTGTTAACAAACAAATAAAACCGAACCAAAAACAACACCCTTTGCCTCCCCTTCTGTGGGCAGAGTAATAAACAGAAAGGAAAGTCTCTCTGCTACCACTAGATGACAGTATACAGCAAAGGATAAAACACATGAGGCTGTCTCAGAGGTTTACCCAGAGAGAGAGAGTGAGCATGGTTCAGCTGTAGTCATTCTGCTTTTCAATAAAAATGATGAAATGGAGTCTCTGTTGCTATGTGCTCACCTTGCGGACCCAGTCAGGCATTGTATGGGTACTTGGGGAGCGATGGTGGGTGTTGATGACAATGACAGTAATGATGATGGAGGCAATGACGAAGACCATGGTGAAGAGCATGTACTTCCCAATGAGGGGTACAGCGCTGGAAGTGGAGGGGATCAGCTCCACAATGACCAGGAGGAACACAGTCAGGGACAACAAGACGGAGATGCTCAGAGTCATCTTCTCTCCTGAGACACACAACATGCAGTGTTTAGTTATTCACAAAAACAGCAGGAGGTACAGACGCAGTGTAATATAAAAAATGATCCATCAACACCAGGCTGATGCTCGTCAGTCTGGGGTGATAATAAATCATTAGGGGTTCAGCACCAGAGTAGGATAGCCATAAAACGTAGATGTAGGATTCACCAAATTATATCTTTTTTCTTCAGAGTTCAGTGATTTCAGGTGAGATCCAAAATGCTATCAATCAAACACCAAAATGTAATAAGAGAAAATGTTGTTTGGCTGCGCATGTGCAGCATACAGGAGCATCAAAACAAAGTAATTTATGTCAAAACGATTAACAAACAGCATGTCAGACTTTAACACAGAGACAAAGGAATAAATACCGGCAATATTCCCTTGAATAACATATACTCGAGGTCATTTGAACAGACATTACATTAAATTAAATGCATTAAAATCACTTGCTGATTAATTGTCAACCAGTTTTGTGACAATTAAAATCAAACTATATGATGTTGTGTAGAGTATTTTACACTTGTTAAAGTAAAAGATTTCAGTTTATTTCAATTTCCACCTTTGTTTAACCCTTTATCGGGCAAGTGACTATTTTTGGTAGTTTCCACATGCATTACAAAACAGTGACAGCAACAGTTACAGTGAGGACAGTGAGGCAACAGTCTCAGATCCAATGTGGTCTACAGGGTCTGTAAGGTCCACCTCTGCATGAACAGTGAGTGTACCTGCTTTGTTAGGTACCATGAAGTAATGGTACTGATGTAAGGAATGATGTTCAAAGGGAGAATGTGTAATAATGGACACGTGTCTGGATCAGCACTTATGTTGGTCTAATGTTCTAAAAGTGATGTTCGGATGTTATAAAATACATGCCCCTTTAACCTTACATGTGTTCTTCTTGCATTTTTTTATATTGACTCTTGGACTTTTTTTGTTTGTTTGTTTGTTTGTTTTGTTTTGCAGCTTACGAGTAAGGAACCAAATATAGTAACTTCACTGACCTTGATTTTTTACATAACAATAAAAGATTTTGAAACATTTCACAAAAATAACTGTCTTGTTATGTCCTCCAATAACACACTAAGGTTGAAATTTTTACTTTCAGAGTATTTCTATGAGTGCCCTATGAAGGGTTAAACATTTCCAACTGTGGCGTTTGCTATTTATACCAATTACATGCATTTTGTGTCCATTAACAGATGTGATGAAATAGAGTGGCAATAAATCCACTTACAACAAAAAGACATTTACTTCAATACATTGTAATTTCTTCTGCTGAAATTTAGCCTGAAACTTTAGTGAATATAAAATCTAAATGTCTGTTTTGTGATGTATTTTGTAAAGCCAGTTAAATATTGGAGAAATCTGTAAAAATGTGAAATTATAATAGTGATGTTGCAAGAAGTACATTTTATTTAAAGGAAATTAGAATGTTAAATGTGCTCAATACTATAAAATAAAAAGTAGTGTGCTATTTACACACATATACATATATCAGATGTGTTAAATGGGTATAATTGTTGTGATCCTGGGTAAACAGAGTTGCCTCATTAAACAGTCTGCTGGTTCAGACATGAAAACAACACGCAATCTTATTATACTGCCACAAGGGAGAGCTATTTCTATGAACGTCTTATCTTCGAGTCCATTCCCTTCTCTTGGCTTTCCATCAGGAATCGGCTTTTAGAGTTGAAAGCCATTGTTCACTCAAACAACCAAAGTCGCATTCAAAAAAGAGTGGGAACTTTTTGTATCCGTAACACAAACAATAGAGGAAGTAAACAGTGTCTGACACGGTTCCACACAAACAGAATGCAAGACATGTTGTTTCTGTTGCTCAGTAAGAACAGTTATCCCAGAGAGAGCATCTTTTGGCACCAGCTTCTCCTCCTCAGAATCCTGTCAGCAGTCATATCAGAATCAGAGATCAAGTGATGTATAATACATTAAAGCAAAGGCCTGCTTTCAGACATGACAGCACAGAGGGACCCTGGGTAATGAGGCAGACCTACACACTGGGAATGTTGCCAGATGTGCACAGTTGTGGTGGAGCTCCTGAAGCCGCCAAAAAAGGACAGCTCACACTTAAAGAGGCAGATTTGTCCAACATGCTGTCAGCTAAAATTATGATAATAAACAGAAAGTCGGAATAAGGTCTGTTCGATCATTTGCAGTAAAGCACTTCTGTTGTTTTTTTTTTTTTTTACGTGTGCCTTCTGCTGCATAATTATACTGTGCCTCTCCAGATACAGTCGATTATGGATTAAACATGGATGACATTTAACATCATCTATGCTGACTGAAATGCCACACTAGTAAACTTGCTTTTTATCTCACTGTTTTGGACATGTCTCTTTTGTAAATAAAATTTCACAGTGGGACTTGAACTGAAATGAACTGAACTGAACTGAGCTGGATCCTTAAGTCCAACAACATGTCTAGTTTGTAAACCACAGAACGTAAAGGAAAATAATGAGAGAAATTCAGTACATTTGCATTTCTGGCAGTACGTCTGGCAGTCTTAATGGTGTGGAAAAAGGATGGCAACGGGAAATGTAAGTGTTTTGAAATGCACATGGACAGTAATGAAGCATCCAGTTAATACATAGCACAAAATTAACTTTAGGCACAGAGACATACTGTATATAATCAACACAGAATGAGTTGTGTTTTTATTTAGTACTTTACATACTGTATGTAAAATGTGTCATTTTTGTTGCTTATTAAAAAAAGCAGAACCATGAAATTGAACTACTAAGCAGTGAATCCAAAGAGTGAAACCCTTTGTCTTTTTTGTCTAGCCTAGTTATGTAGTTATGATCTCACTGCATGTTATAAATCAACATATTAGGTAAGCAACTGTGCTTATCTCTGTATAACAAAATGAGTATTATATTATTAATGAGTATTAATTGATTTGATTTACTTAATAGGTTTTATGTCGTTTTTGTTCTTTATGCAAAACAAGGATATAATATTCTTTATAGGTTGAGAGGATTTCACAACAAATTCATGAAAAAAAAACATGGTAGATTGTTCTTTTCATGGAGATCAATAGCAAATGCAACATCTACTGAAATAAAATTTTAAATAACTTTTGAACCCCTAATCCTATCAATACATTGGAATAATTCTGACAAAATGCAGTTTTTTTAGCTTTTCAGTGGCATCATTTGGACATTCTGGGGGTCTGTAGAATGTGAAAACAACATGTTCTGCTGCGTTGATTCACCAATAAAACCAATCTAGTTTGAGAATTAACAGTGGTTGTAGAAACTTGTTTTTATGTTGAGTAAATGTTATATTTTGTTTAAAAAAAGTCATTGTTTCTTCACTTTTCTCTGTCTTGATATAACCTTTGAATTTACTTGCTTTTGTGAACATCAAGATAATCACTAAAGAAAGTAAATGAAAACACCTGATGTTGATAAATGACTTATAGAAAGTTAAATGTAGAGGAAAAATTTAGAAGTTTCCACAAAAATAGATATTTAACAGTTAGACCTAAAATAATGGGAAAATCACTAAAATCAAAAATGAACACCTTTGCAAAAGCATCTCTTTCCTATATGTCCAAATCAAAAGAATTAATGTAAAAATTAATAATGTAAAGATTTTTTTCCTGGTAACTGCAAAAAAAACTATCAAGCACTGTAGCTTTAAAAATGTGTAGTAGGATGTTCTTTAACACAGGTGTGTCCCCCAGTCGCCGTCCCTGTCTAGTGTCTCCATGTCTCCACCCCAAGGGCCCCGGTGCAGCTGCACTGTCTGCACTGTCGACATCTATGCCCCTGCTCATAAGTCTCTTTGAAATTAATAAATGTGTAGGAATTATTTACATACCAGAGTCTGTAGGAAGATAGAAAACAAGTCCAGTGAGGAAGGAGAAGAGCATACAGGGAATGATCACGTTGACGATGAAGTAGAGGGGAAGGCGCAGCATGAGGAAGTGGTAGGTGATGTCCAGGTAAGGGGTTTCTGGGCAGCAGGCATAGTAGACCCAGTGCTTCCAGCTGCGGAAATCCTTCATCACCCACTCCCCACTTTCCATGAAGTGACTTAAGTCTGGACGGTCACTGTCCTGTGAGAGGAAGTGAAATAAAAGGGATTAAGTTATGATTTTCCATTCATATCTGCTGTATTTATCTCTATATTTTTTTTTTATTATTCTTTGTTATAGTTCATGTTTTAATTTATAACTGTCTCCTATTTTTAATACTTGTACTGCACACTAAACTGTACAACAGTTTAAAGCAGTGTTTTTCAACCTTGAGGTCAGGACCCCACGTGGGGATGCCTGGAATTCAAATTGGTTCGTCTGAAATTTCTAGAAATTGATAAAAAAAAAAAAAAAAAAAAAAAAATTACAAATAAAAAATATATGGTGAGTTGCGAGAAACAATCACAATACCTAAAAGACATGACAAACTGTGAAGCTGAAACTGAAGCACTGTGGTACTGTTTATCTTTCAAATGTTCATTGTGGTCGGTTTCAGATGCTGCAGCTCTTTGATAATTCACAGTTTGAGTTCTTGTTTGTTCAGCATTAATTGTCAGCCTTGTAAATCCAAGCTGGACTGACTGTACATATCCTGACCAAGGAAAATAAAATTCTCACTTTGTGCAGTAATCTACACCTGGCTTTTCTGCCTCTGTCCATAATAATATATACCCTAAATGGTGTCTAAAATTAACATTTATTTGCAAAATAATATAGCAAACTATGACATGATCAAAAACAAATTAAATTTAGTAACAAAAAAAAATCTCAGTTTTGAATATCTGGGGTCGCCAGAAATTTGTGATGTTAAAATGGGGTCACGAGCCAAAAAAGGTTGGAAACCACTGTTTTAAAGGTTCCATGGACGTGCCTACATGGAGTCTGTGTTATTGGGTTTTTTTTTACAGTATGTGACTGCATTTTTTTGACAGCTGTAGTTTTGCGCACTGGTGCAGATGTAGAGGAACAGACAAGAAGCAATGAAGGATTCAGGATTGAGCGTAAGGATTATTGTGGAAAAAAAACAACCTGAATCCTCTACATAGAAAACAGTATGTGGATGTAAGAAAAGTAGACAGGTGTTGGCTTTAAAGTGTCAACTAAATGTCAACAAATGACAGACTCTAACACAGCTTCATGTACATAAAGAAGCATGTGTGAATCCTCCACACTGAACCTTTATGGAAGGTGATTCAATCACTGATAATTGTGATATATTTCTACATTGTGCTTATTATCATTATTGTGATACACATTTTCCTATTGTCTTTGGATGATTTATGTTTACATTTCAGCCTCAATGTACAAAATGTTTCAATAATGCAATTCTGCAATGTAATTTTACTAAATTCTACTTGCATATTCTATATCATTCTAACTGTTCTGACTTTCCTACCTCTAGATTTCTGAAATATTTTGTCATTTGGCCAATGTTTGTCATGTTATAACCATAAAGAAGACTTTAAAATCAGTAATAACCATATTTTTTTTTAAATCTGTTTGAATAAAAATGAACCAAAATAAACACTAAATGACATCAGGGACTGTATGGGCTTTCTTTTGACTTGCCTTGCTTCTTTTCTTTAAGGTCATTTTCATTTCATTATGTTTTTTATTTCATTTTTTGCACTTGATCTGCTTCTCATACATACTTTAAATCCATTTTTTTTAAAAACTGACTAATTTCTGCAATTTTAAGAAATAATGATTTGATTGATTGTGATAATCATCAGTGATGACAGATATAGAAATCTTTTATGTGATAATGTTTTCAAGCTCTACTTTAAAGTATGGGGTTTTTTTAGTTTGTCTTGGTCTTCCTTTATAGTTTGGCTCATTTCATACTGCGGTGCTTTGAGATGAACTTATTTTTCATGCATTTGAATATATAATGTGTTCCATATGATGCTGTAGCTATATCATTTCTTTCAGTTTCATCAGGTTATTACTGGGTTGACGACGACCAAGTTTCCATCGTACGTCCAGGTTCCAAGCTTCATACTGCAGTTCTGGAGGTCAAAGGGGAAATGCAGCACAATAATTTCACAGTAGCTCTTAAAGATGGCGGGTGGGTTCCATGTGATCATCCCCGTGTGCTCCAGCAGCACTTTGGTCTCATGAACAATGGCGAAGTCACCATCAGCGCTGTGGGCACAGACAAACACAGGAAGCATCAACAGGGAGATGATAAGTTAAATGTTAACACAGGGGGACATCATCAGTGCCTGAGGATGCATCGGCGCTGCAGTCATGAGCGCAGCCAACCAGAGCTCAGCTTGGCACAAGTTGTTGTGGCAGCTGAGCTGGTTGTCAGGGAAAAAACAGCAGTGTGTCAGACACAGCATATGGTGCGAGGGGGGCACCCGCAATACTGAGGCCAGATTTAGCCTGATGAAATGTGAGCTTTCACACACCGCATACTGGAGTATAGGAAAGTGTGATTCAATACATCACTGACAGGTGCTATGTGATTTGTTTCTGGATATATGGATGCTTTAAATCACATGAAGCATTTAACAAAAGGGTTTTAGGAAGAAAAACAAGGAGATGACATGGTTGAGTTACAGTTTGATAACATACTTGTTGTAGAGAACCAGATCAGGTCGCCAAATGTCAGTGGAGGGAATTCTGATCTTTTTGATTCCACCGTAATCCTCTGGGTTCCACTGCAAGTTCACATCTTTCCATTGCTGAAAAAACAGACACGGACACTCAGAACAATACAAAATAGAGAGCAATGTCTGTTCATATCACAAATAATGTAGAGTAGAACCCACCAGACAATAATGGTACTCATTAAACATGCTGGCATGTTTTGTAAAGATAATATATTCCTCAAAGCACAGTTCCTCCTAAGAGAACCTCACTGTAAAATGGTCTTTGTTTGCTTTACATCATCTCAATACCACAGAAGAGTAAAAGGCTTCACTCTATTTACAGTCACTTTAATAACTTCACTTGAAATGGGTTTAATTAATTTCCCTAAAGAGGTGTGGATTGGTGTAAAACAAAGAAGAAATCATTAAAGTATTATAGAACCTAACAGATAATCTTCAAAAATGCATCTAGATTCAGAGCTAAAGTATGATGACAGAGAAAAATAGTACACATATAAGTACTGTGCCCAACATTCCCATAATCGGTATTGTTTCTAATCATAGAACATATAATGTTGAACATGTTTATTTACTTCAGTGGACTTAATTTTTCATATCTGGGATGTTTACAATGAGGCACTTCTGCTTTTCTTTCTATGTATGTCCATTAAAGCTCTTCACAATATGATGTTTCTTTGCAAAAACAAACAAAACTGCATAAACATCCATCTATATCTGTACATATTAATGAATGCATCAACCTGCTTCAGTCGTACGTTGCTGCTGACGATCTGGTTGACCTCATCCTGTAAATGTAGATGCGTTTAGACACTTGATGACAGTGAATCTTCGTCCAGATGGTGTGATATAATTTAACATGAGACCTCACCACACTGATGAGCTGGATGAGCTGAAGGCCCACAGTTACAACCACCGGGTCCTTGAAGTGAGTGACGGGACGGACAACCTTATTGTAGCCGGTGAAAAGGGTTTTGACCAGTCGTGTTTCATCTGTGGAGGCCGTGGCGGCGCCTAAAGCGAACATACATCATGTGTCATGCAGCGTTTTGTTCGTCTACCAATGAGTTCTCCTCTCAGGATTTACAGTGACATGATTCTTATGACCTCAACTGACTTTCTTTGACTGTTTTGGAAAATAGAAACGGTGGGCCAGTGCGGTTGTTGCTTTAAGAACACCTGATACTTGATTTTAGTTTGTTTAACATGAGTTGAAAATAGATGTGACAAGTGTCAGATACTACAGGTGTAAGAATATATAGCAGTGTGAACATACATGTGTAATTTGACCACCTTACTTAAACCTTTGTACGTGCTGCTGATAAGATGCTTTTTTGGGTCATTTCTAAGGTTTAACTCATGTATTTAGAAGCAGTGATTGAATTTTTGTGATTATGAGTGTGTTTTTGAATGAAAACATGTTATGGACTAGTTTCCAGGTTGGTAAAACACCACAAAACAACTGCGTTCTCAAACCTATAAAGCCTTCAGGGAAAAATCAGCATGCATGTGTCTTTGCAGATAAACTCACTGTGTTGATTTGAGGTCTAAATTTGGCAATGGTTTATTTCAACATGTGATAGCCCCCCCCCCCCCCCCCTTGTAACGGTTGTTAATAGAGATATTTTTACGCTATTTCCCCTTACACATCTGACACAAGCCAGAGCAGGATCCCCTTTCATTTTTTGTCTGACCTTGAGAAGAAAGTCATTTTGCAGCAACATGTTGTTTGTGCGGTCCAGTAAACCTGCAGACATTCAGCCCAGTAAAACTGAGAGAAGCGGCTGTGCAGGTGATTAAATGTGGTGAGAGCAAAATGCAAAGAGCGCACATGTCCTTGTCAATCAAATCTGGTTTGCACAAAATTGTAAGTTGCAAAAAAAAAGCTTGTTATTGGTGAAATCATCATCCCACACTGATATGAGATGAGTTTGATTAAATATTGTTTTTTAAAAAAAGAGGATTTAGTGGTTTTATTCCTTAAAATCCTAAGTTTTTTCATGCTGCTATGCTTTAAAAAAACTACATCTTATTAAAAACACACACATTTGTTTGGTTGAAAATAAGTTCTTACCTGCTAGAATTAATAGATGAAAAATGAAAAGTAAAGTAGTCATTGCCAATAAACCCAGGCATCCAAAACCAATATCCGACTTCAACACGTTGAGCGTTGACCACCGCACAATTAAGAAGGTTTGACCCACCTAAAACATTCTTTCAGCGCTGGCAAATGACTTACTGTACCACCTCCAAGCTGTGCACTGGCAGACGTGTTGTTATTGTCTGACAGCGGATGTGAGTGACTGACTGCCAATGCGTGTCATCTGAGAGGGCCACATAGTTTGTCATCTGTTATAAGATCAACATACCAGAGTAATCCTGCACTGAAATATCCCATCGTGAACTTGGCCACACACAACCTCGAGGTGCAAAGACACAACACATGCTCTGTGGCCTCAGTTTGTCTTGTATCGCTCATGTTTCCCAATTTAATAATGAATCTGTATACAGTACGTGATAAATACAAGACTTTTCATGTGTTGGCTCTTGATTAAAATCTATTCTAGACATTAATGACCAGTCTTAGTCTCACCTCCAGGTCCATATAGCAGCTTTACCTCATATGACCTGATAAACTGATGACAGAACATGACCAAAATGCACAGATAAGACCCAAACATCCAAAATCAAACCAAACCATCTACTGATATAAACTGTTTAATTGCTCTTGACCCATTAATTCTATCAATTCATGTAAATAATCGGTGTAAAATGCAGGTTGTCATCTTTTCATAGCCATCAGATATGACCCATTTGCACTGCGAAAATCTAAATCTTACCAAGTGTATTTTTCTCATTTCAAGTCAAAATATCTCATCACACTTCAAATAAGACATAATCACCTAAAGAATAACTTTTCAGTGAGATATAAGAACTTATTTTTAGACAATAGATCTTGAAAATCTTATTTCAAGAAATCTTATCAAGATAATTTTCACTTGTTCCATTGGCAGATTATTTTCACTTAATTCAAGATTTGTTTGTTTGTTTGTTTGTTTTTTGCTTAATTCAAGATTTTTAAAAAATCATCCAATGGAACAAGTGAAAATTATCTTGGTAAGATTTCTTGAAATAAGTTTTTTAAGACCTATTGTCTAAAAATAAGTTCTTTATATCTCACTGAAAAGTTACTCTTTAGGTGATTATGTCTTAGTTTAAGTGTGATGGAATATTGTGACTAGAAATTTAAAAAAAATACACTTGATGAGATTTTGATTTTTTCCAATGATACATTTGCTGACAAAAATCACTTTTTCTTCACTTTTCTCTGTTTCTGATAAAATAGCCATCAAATTTAATCTGCTTTTATGACCATCTACATGATGAGTAAATTAAGTATAGGAAAATACATGATTTTTACTGAAAAAAACAAAACAAAACAAAATACAGAGGATAATATTGTAATAAATGGAGATAAATCACTTAAGAAAGGTTAAATATAAAGAAAAATATAGAGAAAAATTCATTTGGGAACTGCCACAAAAGTAGCACTGGGTCTTTATGGGTTAATCATCACAAATAGACACATTTATTTAGGTATACAGTATATCTGTAATTTATTTATCTTGCAGATTTTACACAGATTCTGTTTTATCTATTTAAGTTCTGTTTTTAGAAGATAAAGAAAGGACAGCTGACACATGATGTAACATTTGCAGACTAAAACATGACATGGAAAATTCCACAAACTCCCAAAAGAATAAGAAAAAGATGAATAGAGCAAATGGAAAAGGAAAAAAGAACATACTGGGTTGAAAAAAGAACAACTTAACAGACTTAAATGAATCATTCAGATGCAAATTTGTTCAGAGAGTTTAAGGAGCTCTGGGGAACACAGTTTTTAACAGTTTAACCCTCAAAGTCCTGAACAACTACAGGCAACCAAACACTTCTACTGATCTAAAATGTTTAATAACTTTTGATCCACTAATCCTATAAATACGTGTAAATAATTTAGATAAAATGCAGTTTCTCATTTTTTCTGCATCATCAGCTATGATCCATTTGGACATCAACAGACTCTGTAGTGAATGTGGAAACACCATCATGTTCTGCACCATTAAATCACTAATAAAATCCATGTAGTTTAACAAATGACAGTAGTTGTAGATGCTTGTTTTTATAATAAATTAAAGAAATATTTAGCTGAAAAAGCCACTTTGTCTTCAGTGTCTTCTCATTGGATATAATAACCTTTGAATTTACCATAAAATCTACAAAATTAGTAAATGAAATATGGAAGAAATGCCTGATTTTCAATGACAAAAGCAAAATACAGAGGATAATATAATACTAAAAGGTAAAAGGTTAGAAATAAGTCCAGGTCTTTAAGGGTTAAAACTGAATTGAAACCATGAGGGGGAGATGCAAAGGTTTTGTTTTGTTTTTTTCATATTTCAGTGCCTTCATATTGTGTGCTCATGCAAAAAAAAAAAAAATCCTCATTTAGGTTGTTTTATGCTGTATATTGAGTTTTGTTTTGTTTTTTTGTTTTGTTTTTTCCCTAAAGCTCTGTCTTTTCAAGCAATGCTGCAACACATAAACAAAGTAGTTATAATAATATTGAAAGTTAGGAATGTATTTTAAACGGAGAAACTCACATGAATGTCAATAAATTATAATATTTTTAAATATCAATGATAATAATATCTAAGGAAACAAAGCAAAATTAGTTCAATTAGAATACTGATCAAAAATAGAAATCACTTTGGAATGGATAAATAATTATTAACTTATGGAGAGAGAGTGGGAATGAAAAAGTTCTAAACAACCTCCTTTTCAGCTGCGAATTCAGGCCCCATGGGATTGACAGTTTCTTTTTCAGAGAATATAGAATATGTTTTATTCTTAACCATCTCCACTCATTTGTAGGTTTTCTTCTTTTGTATGTGTCCAAAATACATTTCGGCTAAAATTTACTTAGGGGGTTAAATGAGTGGCCATTTTTGTCAAAAAAAATTAAAAAAAATTGTCCGAAATGCATAGAACTGTGTTGAAATAATGCTAATACATTTGTGCACAGACTACTGATATTATTTGACAGTGGAAGCTCTATTTTCAGAAATATTGGATTTTGAATAGCACGTGTATGTGAAAACTTTTGCTGGTGGACGGACGTGACATTACCCATGATGATCTGGTCAGTACCAGTACTTTATTAGGAATAAACTTATATACTTACTATTGCTAATTCTCCTCTTATTCATAAGTGTTAGTATTGTGGATCTAAAACAATACCAGCTGACACAAAAACACAAAATGTGGCAGTGGACAGATGTGACATGGTTGTTACGGATCCCATCATACTGATGCTCAGCAGCCATGTCACCGTTTCCACAAATGATCCCTGTGCAAAAACTAGTATCAGAATTATTTATTGTATAGTTTATCATCATACTAAAGAGTAAATACTGATATAGAATTGTTATTTCTTTATAAAAATGCTTATTATTATAAAACTGTTGATTTAAAAAGTGACGTGTCACATTCTTAATGTATTGGCGTAACATAAGCAGGATGGATCAGCACCGTACTCCATATTGCAACCTGTAAAAATAAAACGTGATATGTAGTATATAATGTGGTAAGAAAAATTGGGGAATATAAAAGAATAGAATATTTGTTTTTCAGGTAAATTCAATTAAAATATAACTTTGCCATTTGTTACATGAAAATATAGCATTAATTGTGATGAAACTGGACATTTTTGACCTGAAAACATAGTTCATATGACCATCAACATGGTGCAACAGAACTGAAATCCTGTAAATTTGCATAACTTGCATTTACCAACACAAAGTTCCTTTTGGGGATTCACTTATGTTGATTTCTTATGCACAAAGACATAAATAAGACCTCTAAGCAAATTTTAGCCGATTTCCATTGTAATATCCTAGGATGTGTTATTCTACTTACTTATAAAACATTTCTAGCAGTGTTTCTGTGGCTTTGTTAAATTAAAATACACAGAATATTCAGACTTCTAAACTGCATTGTTCTTATCAGAGGGCAGGTGTTACACCCGTCTCTCCCCTCTTTGCCCACCCCACCCTACGAGGCCTGTGATGGGTCAGGCAACTCAATTTCCTCACATCCCCGGTCCGTTCAATCAGCCAGTCACTCAACCGCTATCCTCATTCATCTCACTTAGAGACAAATGACCATTTTGGCAATGTCTGAATTAAGAGAGATTTGTCTCAACCCACCCCCTTTTTCCAATAAGTCAGACCACCTGAATTTATACCATGAACCACAGCTTATGGTGCCCGGTCAACCAGTTTTTGTTTTTTGTTTTTTTTTAGTCCAGTGTTAAATCTCTGAAGCTCCACACTGTGATTTCAGCCTCAAGAGGAACCATGAACTGTGTTTTATATTTGCTCTACAAGCGATTAAAATGTTCATTGAATCTGAATGGAAGTGTCTGTGTTACATCTGCAGGGGATGGATGAAAACTGGACAAGGTACAGGATGTTCATGCTTCAGTAAAGAGGGATTAGAGTACTCATAGAGAAGATTAGGATGCGCATTGTGTGTGCTATATATCCTCTATTTTATATAATGTTCTTATATAAAAAATCAAATGACCTCTTTTTTTTTCAGTTTTACCAGTTGTTTAATATAATTTTAAAATAATTTCCCCTTTTGGTTCAAAGCAGGGCAGTATTAATGCACAACAGTGAAACAAAAGCAGAGAACGTATGAATTAAACAGTATGAAGTGAGTCTCCCATCATTTCTCTATATCTCAGTCTTTCTAATGTATTCAGGTCAGGCTTCTGCAGGAAAAAAAGCATTATCATCCAGTCAACAGAGAAAGGTCAGTTATCTCATGGATCACAGACTTTCAAATTTAGGCTCATTACTGTGAATATGGCGCATCCACCGCACAATACATTTAGAAGACATTACTCCAGGATGGTGTTATCACAGCATTTTACCCGACAGATAGAGAGCCCGATTGCTTTATTGGTGTGGTTTACCTCCTTTCACAGTCAATGCTTAATGTAGATGAAGGTATGATATATTTAAAATGGATGATAATAGTGGGGGAGGCTAAACGGTTGGATGAAAATCCAATTTTGCCAGACAATCACCAGAGACAAGTCTGAATGTGGCTTACATTAACTCAACGTGATGTGGTCACAAAACCCGAGTGATTATATGTCAAGAAGGGATTGCTTCTCAGGTGCTTTGTGGGGAAATCTGAAGCACAAACATGCATTGTACGGCTGAATAAAAAGCTCCAGACAATATGACATGCAACCTGTCTATACGTGTCTACAGCCCTACTGCAAAAATAGGATTTATACCAAATGTTGATGCGCAATTACATTTTATTTTTATTTATTTATTTTTTTACAAGGTTTAACCTGTGATTTAACGATCCACCAATGGCTGGTTGTGGAAAATTGCTTGGAAAGTCATAACCTGTGGGTAATTAATGTGAAAATGCATGGATTTTGTATGACATTGTTTGCACATACACCCAGTAATTAACCAGCTCCCAAGTGGTGTTGCCTTAGGTGTTGTATGTTTGGTTTTAATCTCACAGCAAATCAGTGTGAGTGACGTGTGGTTGGAAGGGTTTATACACGTCATGTGTTGCGTGACTTCTAGGCAAAACATGTCACTGTAAATATGGAAAGGAAGGACAAACAGTCATTCATTAGGGATGTCATCTTGCAGCCACAAATATGAACTGTTATTTTTAGGTGGCATTAAACAGAAAGAAAATAAGTGATGATATTCTTTTTTTGTTTTCCCAAAGAGACAAAAACAATGCTAATTTGCAAACATATCACACATACAGTCGTGGAATAAATTATTAGACCACCGTTGTTTTCTTTAGTTTCTTGTTCATTTTAATGCCTAGTACAACTAAAGGTACATTTGTTTGGACAAATACAATGATAACAACAAAAACAGCACATAGGAGTTTAATTTAAGAGGTGATTTGGTTTTCTTGATAATAACCAAAATCACTTCAGTTCTTACATCAATAGCTATGTCATTGTACTGCCAAAAACAGTGCTTTTAGGCATTCTATGTTTTCTTTTCCGTTTTAGTCACATGATACCCACAGGAGTTAGTACTTGATTGCATAACCATTGCTTTTGACAGCTTTTGATGGCCTAATCATTTTTTCCACGACTGTATATACACTGTTGTCCATAAAGTTGGAATAATTGCATTTTCAGATACATTCCTCTTTTTATTCCTGTTTATACACACCAGTAATCACCTTTGACCAGGTTCAATGATTACATACTGAGTCCTAGTTACACTTTATATGTCCAGAATAAATCACATTGTCGCAGTCATTTCATGGGAAAACATAAAAATACTGTATTACATCCTTATGGGTTTAATTAGATTTTTCAATATAATTTCCACAACAATCTGGGTACTGTAAAATTATTCAAACATAAGTTAATAGAGTATTTGAGTTACATTTTCTGTTGCTGTATAAGTACTATTGGTTGCAACAAAACACTCAAAAGCTTAATTTGACACAGATTTAATGTTGATGTTCATCATGACAGGTCACATGACTCATGTAACTCTTCATTTCCCCCAGGAAGGTTTAATAAATTAAAGTGATCATGCACATGTTGTGTACAAAACATTACAGTAAAACTTAAATTCACAAATAATGCTGTTTATAACATAATATAAATGTTAAGGTCAGGCATATGCACCAATGTGAACACGGTAAGAGAAAGGCTCAAAAGCCCATGTATCTAGAAACTGCAGGTTACATAAAAACAGTTGAGAAGATAAAAAAATACAGCATCATAAAAATCAGTAGCTTATTTTTACATTGAGTTTCACAGAAATAACTGCTCAGTAGGCAGCCGTGAACTATAACTACTACAGAACAGACGAAACTTAAGTCACAACGCTACATGATTTTGAACACATGCTGGGTTACGACTACAAAGGAACGGAAAACAAAGACCTCGCACCATGCATGCTGGTCTGTCAGTTTATAGAAATCCCCGACAAAAATGGGGAAACAAAGAATAAGTACAAGTGTAAGGTTCAACGTCCACACCCAGTAGAGGGTGGGGTGGGGGGGTAGATGTCTGGTCAGAAATAGTCCATACACAGGGCATTAAAAAATTTATCAATGTAATACAAACAGTCATTCAAGTATTTACACAAGAGAATGATTAGTCAGCTGATCTATAAAAGTCCCATTGTGTGTTTAGAAGAGCACATCTTGATTTTTAATGAGCACCTCCACCACCTGCCTCTGGTAGCGGATGTCGTTGAGTGCAGTTATGGCGTCCAGGTTCGGTGCACGCATGAGGGTGGGCCCGAAAACGATGGCGAGGTTCTCAGCATTCATCAGGTTGAAGTTTTCATTTTGTGTCACCCTGGAAATACACATCAGGTTAGAAAAACGCACTGATCCCAGAAACAAATCAGTTTCTTTAGTTTAACTGGAGGCTGACCTTTTCAAGTGCGCCATGAGGTACTTCAGAGTCTCACTGTGTGACTGAGGCAGCAGAGCGAGAGCCTCACGGAAGGCTTCAAGCTTCTTTTCTGGGTCTGTGAGTTCTGGAAACAGAAAACAGCATACTGTTCAGGTGGGCAGAATATATTCGCTGACACCGGCGAATAAAATCAGGGACTAAAAAACTGTGGTTATTTCCTGTGAGGTAATAAAAACCATTAGTCTCTGAGAGGAAATCTGGTGGAGTCAGCTGTATAAGGCTGCATTTTAACAGTTCTGCTCATAAAAAAGCTTTTACTACACTAACAACAAAGGATTGTGTTCTGCAGTGAGATAATTACACCTTGAAAACCTATAATTAAATAACACCTCAATTTCACTTCAAAAGCAAATTTACTATAATTTTAACCAGAAATGTCAAATATCAAAATCTCAAAAACCAAACATGATTAATTTCTGATGATTATTCAATATTTGTCAATATTCTACAAGGATTTACTATTTTTCTTTGACTCTTGTTTGACTTTATCCAGAAAAGCAACTTCTGCAAAAAACATGCTAATGCATTAATGCCTATAAAGTGATTTGTTTTATGACTCAATGAAGCAAAGACTGCAAAGCTAAACAATCACTGTTTGGCCTCCTACCCCCCATTGGGGCAGTAAAATCTAAATAATTTGTCGAATTGTGACTTACTTGCAGCCTCGATAAATCTGGGGTATGCGTCATATGAGATGACGGGAACAGGCAGCTCCCTGAGGTACATTTTCAGAGCTCCTGTGATGATATTGATGTCTTCATAGGCGTTCACTGAGATGTCTGTCTTCTCACCATCTGTAAAATAAGTAAGAGGAGAAAAGAGGAGCTTTTACACAAAAGAGGGTAACATCAGCACTTTCACATCACACTGTGAACTCAGGAATAAAGAGATCCTGTAACCGCGGGTAGAAAAAAAAATCTACTCTTGCTCTGTATCTTGCAAAGTGGTTGCTATCATTCGCCTCGCCTCTTTTATTCTGACTTTTCCTGAGTTATGCATGCTTTCCAGAGCAGGCCATGGCCTACTTGTGCTGGCAGACTGAACATCACAGTGCTGTGAGCTGGAATGACACTCTGTCATGGATGATCTCCCACATGCGGATCTGGCTAAGAGTTTAGCCCACTGCTGCAGGGTTTTTCTTACAGTTAAAATTCACACTGGTCAGGGCCAAGACAGGCTCATTCTCACTAAGTCCGCTACTGAATCCCAACACAGCAGAAGAGTTTTTTTTTTTTTCTACAGATAAGGCTCAGACTACATTCATGGATTGTATCCCCTGAGACTGCCCCTGTCCATACTGTGAAACCCTGCATAAGATGGACATGTCAGGATAGAATCTACACAACCAGATGGACAGTAATCCCTTCAAAAAATGTGTCAGTTTCCCATTAATCTCAAATGTTCTGTGTGTGTTATGTAAGCATATGTAAGCACGCAATGTCAGTCGTCGTGTTGTAAGCTGACATTAATCTATGAAAGACACACAAACCTTTGTCAAATGCTGTCTTGACTTCTTCGACCGAATCACTGAATCCAGATATTCTGTAGAGGCCTTCAGACTTGAGTCCTTGGAAAAAAACAAACAAACAAAAAAAAAATACATGAAATAAACAATCTTTCAGACACTGTCAAGGCTGTCAGCGGTAATGTAGAAAAATTCACCTGCATGTATCGCCTTGGGTAATTTAGGAAATGCCATTAAAACTCTTAAATATGCATAAAAAAAATTAAGGATAGAATAGCCACAATGTGACACAATGGAATAACATGGGTAGATGCAAATAGTTTTCTGCATCACTGGGCAAAATAATAAAGACATAAATCAAACTTAGCTACAGATGTGTATTAGAAGGCAGACAATGAGTTTCCTACATAGCTGAATGATTTAACTGAAATTCAATCAGCTAAGGCAGCAGGAAACAGAGTAATGTATTTCTCATTACGCTTTTACAATTACCAGACTCTCATCAGCTGTCTCAATCACAACTGCACCCGAAGAACATTAACTCAGTAATAAAATCTGACTGACTTGTGGTCTAAAAGTTCAACAAACAGGCTTGAATTTGGGAAGTGAGAGAGGAAAAATAGTCTTATCAGCCATGTTTCCCATTTTATCATCATCATCATCATCATCATCTTATTTTAAGAACATATATCTAATGTTGTTTTAATCAGATGTTCTGGTTAATATTGAGTTATAGCAGTAACAAACTAAAACAATGTTTTGCATATTTATGAATGAGCATTTCAATTCATCAGCATTAAGTCACTGTAACATAGCTGTGTTTTCATTGCTTGTAATAAATAATCTAATAAGCTAAACTGTATCAGCCATCACTGGTCAGCTATTGACAAATAAGACAACATTTCACCAGTGGCACAGGATTATTTTACCGGTTTTGTTGTATTAATAGTTGTTTCATAAATTTGTATGATTTTATTCAGAGGTATTGTGCTGAAAGCTGTTTTTTAATGAAGATTTCTTTGTTTTTCTTGTGCAAAAGTGGGGAAAATGGCAGCAAAAGCTAAATAAACACAAAGAAACTAACAAAGATTTTGGGATTAGCCAAGCAATGAATACTGGTTTTGGTATCAGTTTTATTTTCACTGTTGGTATTGTCCAAGAATTTCACAATTGGTGCATTTTATTCAGATTTTAAGAAACATTGATAAGTAAAATTTAATAGATTTTGATATAGAGTTTTGCTCATTTTTGTCTTCTTTTTGCTGTCTTTTTCTGCAGTGTATAGATGATGCTCTATATAATGGAAGAAAACCGGAAATTCTCAAAGGGTTGAGAATTTAGCTTTTCTGTTAATAAAAGCAAAACATCTGATACTGATTAACTGACCAGACATAGGCTTGACTGACTTATTTTCCTTTTAATGTCCCAGTTGCATGATTTCAGCTCATGTCCTTTAGAGAAAAATATCCACTTAGCTAATTGGAATTGTTGCCACCCAGTTTTATAGCTTTACAGCACATCAAATTTGCATTTATCATGTCTCAGGGAATATTATCTTTTTAACCTGCAGGTCGTTTGAGTCACACACTGACCTCTTGACTCGATTTCTCGTATGCACATGTCCACCACCATGGGTCGGGCTGTATTATAAGCTTTCACCAGGGTCGTGAGGTCGCAGCTGTACACTCTACGGATGTGTCTCAGGTCGGGTTTACAGTCGTTGGGAACCAGATTTGAGCATTGTTTGTGGACATTCAAGCCGCAGTCTGTAGAGAGAAGCACAGCAGGTTTAATCCACATATTCATGTAGCTTGAAAACAGAATAATAGTGATAGTGATGTCTGATATGAGCTTTTCCAACCAAATAAACAGGGATTTCCTGAAGTACTAGCATTGTATATCTGAACTGAAGGCTATTAATCATTTTCACATCACTATGTTAATAGTGTTTGGTTGGACTGTCATGTGTTTTGGCTTGCAGAACAGCATTAATCCCCTTGATCAATATTTGGCCCCTTCAATGTCACAAAACCACTGGAGAGCCCTTCTCTTTCTGCCAGTTGTGGCATTGGAGTGTCCTTGAGCACTGGATAAAACCAAAGTCACCTCTGGATGCAACCATTTATTCATCAAAATAGCATAAGAAAACAGTAATAAAGCATAGGAAATTACATTCATCCATCAATGATTTCTTGCTGTTCAAAAGAAAGACTGATTTGCTCTATTTTTAATGATATTTTCTGCTTTAGGATGTAGCTCGCTGGGTGTTCAAGCAGCACATTAGTCGGTGTAAGTATCCCCCATTGCACTTTGTCTTTAGTCACAGTGGATGAGGCCTGAGGCACAGCTGTTCGAGGGCAGGATTCACCTTGTCGGGAACAGAGGAGCCCGTGAAGAGCAGATGCAGGGAAAGAGAGAGACCCCAGCCCTGCTTTGTAACAGAGATGCCTGAAAGGAACTGGAAGAGCACTGAAAACACTGTGGCCTGCAGGAGGGACAGTCAACGCTGCTGCGCGCTCCATTCTTTTCCAAATCCGAGCTCATACACAAAGGCTGTGGAAGCAGCAATTCAGGCGCTGTAGGCTACACTAGACCTAGTTTCCCAGCCTAAAATGGGGCAGCTCTTCAAGCGCTCAGATCTTTTCAGCATTTTCCAAGTTCTGAGAGGTTCTCTTTTGACAAATGACGCGTGGTTTTGATTCTCAAGTCATAAAAAAATTATAAAGAACGTTTTGGTCCCTTGGAATAATTGCCAATTTTCAATTTTAAACAAAAAAAAAAACAACTTGAAAGGAAAAGCCCTATGCTTCTGAAGGGCTGCAGACAATATTTTGATTAATATGGGTCCCTGGAGAAATTCAGGCAACCTGCATTTATATGCATTGATGCAGAAATGTAATTACTTTAAGAGATGATTCTCTTAAGGATATGAGACAGGCGCTGTAATAGAACAGGCTCTGTCATCACATGCAGGTTTGCTGGGCTGCTGTTGTCTTTATGTGTGCACATTCATGGCCCTGGGTCCCAGGTGGGGCGGGTGAGGGTGAAGCAGTGGCCCCCATGGGACCCAAGGAGCCAGGAGACTGAGGATGCTGCTTTACTGCACCGTCAACCCTGTCTCTGTTGCTATGGTGAAGAGATTTCACCGCGGATGGGCTTTACTCAGTTTTGGCTAAAGGGCTCTGAGGAGAGGTTTAATGGTGGTTTCTAATCAGCACATTAGCACCACGTCTAACTCCACTACTCTGGACACCATCTGAAACCAGCTCACCTGAAACCGACTGGAACTTGAAAAATATAGGACCAGTCTTATTTGTAAAATGGTTTTAGGTTTTCTGCCGAGCATTTAAGTTAAATAGGGGTTGAGCTGCATGACCTAGCTCTTTGGTTGAAGCCGCTGAATTTTAATGTGTGTGGAAACAGAGCTCTTTCCCCACGCTCCGAGCTCTGCTCCTCATTAAAGAGACATGCCAGCTTTGTTTTCCTTCATGGGCATGATGGGATGAGGCTGGGGGGCGTACTCTGATGAGGAAATGTGGCACAACAAGCACTAGCAGAGGCTGGCTTTCTGGCACTCGGCCAAAAACAGTTCACACATACAATAAAAAAGGGGGTGGGAGAACATTTTTTCGTATGCAAATTTGATCATCTTGTGAGACTTTACTGCCCTAGATTCTAGTAGCTGTGGTCGAATGTGAAGGAATGGCAAAAAAAAAAAAAAAAAAAAAAAAATCTAAAAGGAATGGCTGTGAACATATGTGGCTTCTTCTATTGTTGTCAGCTTTTAAAACCAGCACATTAATATTTAATAGCAAAGCTGTGTGGCACACTTTGTTTCATCTATAAAATATCAAAGACACACATCACAATATATCATAACACTGTTAGGTGATGTGAAACAAATTCTCATAAAAGCTACAGTTAAACAGTAATCTGAAGAGAAAATAAAAATTATCATGCTGTTATTGTTGGGAGATTGCAACAATAGGTCTGATTTGATGTGGGTATGTTTAATTAAGGAATACAACAGAGACTAAAATTATTAAAACTTTAAATATAGGACATAATGACTGAATTAATTTACAAAATCATAGAGAAAGAACAGCCTTCTTTGTCAGATGCATGAAAATATAGATACTCATTACTCTTCATTCGTTTAGAACCCATAACCATGTTACTGAAATAAGGGCATATATTATTTTTCTGCTTGTTTGAACCAATTTTTCCGGAGAAAAGTAGAGCAAAGTGTTGTAACATCACCTTAAGTATGTGTTACATCACGATAACAGGGCCCTCGTTTCATTTTATTATACAACTAAGCTGGCACACAAACCGTTGGAGGGATTTCATTCACACTAATACTCAATAATCCATCACCAGATGCACTGAAAACCAACTAACCTATAAACTGTAATGCTCACTTTGTACCCAGTGATTATAAATGGAAAATGCTGTGAAATGATCAGGCAGTTTATGTAAGAGTTAAGGTGTACCTGCACATTTGACCCCCTGGGCCATGAGTCCCCACATGAAGCTGGCGCAGTGTTCACACCAGTGAGGCCCCCGAAAGGTATGAACCTAAAACACAGAAGAGGACAGTGACAGATATTAGCCATGAAGTGCAGTGACAAGGAAAAGACAGAGCAGTGGGAAGCTGCAGGTATTTACTCCAGAGACGCCTCATCCTCCTCTTTCGTTGGCCCGGACACCCATAGGTGTTGCCATCTTAAATGAGGCAGAAGGGGAGGATTATGTGTGTGGAGGTGGATTGTTGTTTTAACACACCTTCAAACTGACACCACTGAGGTGGATGCAGCTGTGACTACGACCTGCTGAGGCTTTGCCATCATCGCACACTAGGTTTTGACACTTCACTTCACACTTGTGAGTTGTCAGGGAAATTTACTGTAGAAACACTACAGAGTCGCCTTTGCTTGTGCAGAAAGGAAAACCCCATGCTGCACCAGGTAACAACAGCCCAGCCAATCAGGGAGGCCTCTGGGAATGAGAGCCAGCCACAGCTCCCCATGTTTCCTGATAGAAGAGGCTGTTAGGTTAAAAAAGAACTGTAATTTTCTGAAGAGTATCGCTCTGCATAAACGGTGATGTTGTAAAATCACTACTAATGTCTTCCAGAAAGTTATCAGATGGTAAAAACAGTAATTAAAGTGTCAACATCTGATCAGTTTGCATTAACAAATTCAACGCATTCCAGGATGTTGTTACACTGCCTTATGAGTAATATTTGGACATGTATTTATACTGTTTTAATCACGAATCCAAATAAAATGGATAAAATGGCTTTAAAACAGAAACTGCACCTTTAAAATGTCGATATGCAATATTCAGCAATTTTTGAGAACAAAGCCGCCAAAAAGAGATGGTGAGCATCAGCAGTTTGAGATCCTTTGAAGGTAATTATTTTCTTCCTGCTCCCCATCCCATTAACTAGACAAACTAGGAGAGTGAGGCTGAGCCAAACAGGGAAACACTCCTCCACTGTTTCCCCTCTCCATCAGCCTAATCTGTCCATCTGGTGCTCAAACTAACCACAGAGGTCCACAGACCACCCAACAGATTTTCTTTTGATAAAGGCTCACTGGCCAGACCAAAACAGCTCTGTGTTTTATCCCCTTCTCCCCCTCAGGAACACTCTCTCTTCTCCCATCACTCACAGAGGAAACCCCCCCCCCCCCCCCCCCCCCCCGGCCACACATGATGAAATTAAACAACATTGTACAGATCACAACACTTAGCACCAGTCCTTCAGGCAAAACTCACCTTAAAGTTGTGGACTTTCTCAGATTTTGATGTCCGGTCGCTTTCTTTCAGTGTGGCTCTGCGGACCAGTGAGGTGAGCTGTGAATAGGCAAATAGTTTCAGCGGTTGCCAGAAAGTGGCTGGAGGTTTCTGTGGCCCCATCCTCATCCCCAGAGCCGCCGCCAAAATATCCTCCTGATTGGCCTCACGCTTGGCCTTTTGCACCAGGGACTTCTCTTCCTTGCAAACCTCGTAGGACTCTCTAGATGGCATTCTGCTTCTGCTGCTGCTTCTGCTGCAGTCTCCCAAAGCCAGATGAAGACACAAACCCAACTGAAAAGTCCAAAACGATTAAAGAAAAACTCCTTGATGCTCAGGGCAAGTCCACTTCAGATACTGTCACTTGCATTGTGCCAGTATTAGAGACGTCACAATTGAAATTTTAAAAAAATTCACACTATAAGAAGAGTCTGAAAATCACTGAGTATGATGAAAAAGGATGTAACAGTAGTCCTTAGTAAATCCTCTCACAGGAGTGACAGTAGATGGAGTGCAGCCTCTGTGATAGGAGTGCCAGTTTTTATACAAAAGAGGTGGATGCTCATGTGGTTCTCAGAAAACGTGTATGCAGATGAGCTGAGTGTTGGCGCTAATCCTCTCCTCCCGGCGCAGAGCTGATATTCTCTCTGGAACACAGACACAGTACTGTGTGTGTGGATGCTGACTGAGGGGGAGGAGAACGGGGGCGGACCCTGTAGTAGTCACAGCAGATTAAATAGATCCCACCAGCCAATCACAGCATGAAGACGCAGGCTTTATAGTAGCCACCACCCCGCCCCCACTCCCACAGCCATCTCCATCAGATATCCAAGCAGGGGGAGCCTGGCAAGGATGAAATGAGAGTGGGATGATAATGAGCAATGAATGAGTCATGCATCAAGAGTGGGCTACTGCTGCTGCTGTTACTGCTACTGCTGCCTGGAGAAGTTGCGACAGCAGTGGGCCGTTGGAGAGGGGAGCTATTTTCAAAATCACGTTACCACAGAAACCGGCGGGGATCACAAAGAGCAGATGCACAAAAGCATCCCAGCATGCACGCAAAATATGAGATCATTGATGTTTACGCAGGATGTAACACTCTGTAATGCTGTGCCAAAAAAAAACTAACTCAACTAAATATCACGAAAAGAAAGAATGATGAAGAGAAACTGTGAAAAATATCATTTCTATTTTAATGTATAGAGAAAAGAACTGATTAAACATTCCTGTATGTCGTCACCTTCCAGTCATTTTTTCAGATTTTCCAGGAAACAAACTAACAAACAAACTTTACCAGATATTGAGTATTTGGTGATTTAGGTAAATAAGACATTTTTGTTTGTTTTGTTTTAGGAAGGTGGTGATATTATAATAACACAATTCAATAATACACTTTAAGTTTAATATAACAGCCAGATTATATATTTCTGCTAAAAAATCCCTTTCAAAGTTGTTTATTTATGACTGTGTTTTCTTATTTATCCCTTTTACTATAGGGACCTGACAACAAGAAGCAAAAATCAGCAGACAGGAACGACACAACTACACACTAGACAAAGGTTTTTATGTTTCATCTCATTATATTATGATAATATATACAGTTAAGTATTCAATGGCCTGCCTTATGTTTGTACCAGACATGATCTGGGAGCTGGGAGCTTTCCCTTTCTTTTTTTCCCCTCCTTTTCTTTTTTTTATTTCTTGTTTTGAACATGAATATTCTTGACATTCCCTCTGATGCAAGTGTGTGCCGTGCGTATGCAAACCAAGAATCAAATATAGCATCTTGATGGCAGTGTGGGAGAAAATCTCTGCAGCCTGCTTCTGTAATTCACACTGCACGTCAAATGTGATTATGCTCCCACGGCTCAGGCTGTTAAAGTGCAGCTTTAGAGGAGGTGGCTGCTGTAACAGTGGGGAGGAAGTGACTGGGCAGAGTACTGACTGTCCTTCAGAAATCAATAAAGACTGTTATAGCTTTTGCTGCCCCCACCTCAGCACAATGAGAGTATGAACCACAGAGGGAGGCAGGAGGATCAGTGCAGTTATGTAGCGTGGCGTCCTAAACTTTGGTGTCCGACTGCGACTGAATCATAACATAAAAGACATAGAACAGTGGTCTTTGAAAGCAGCGCTCCTCTCTTGTGCTCAGTGGAAGTCTCTGCTCAGGAGGATACCTGAGAGCGGTATAGATAAGAGGCTGTAAGGGCCTTTCATATGCACCAGTACATCCACTCTGACCCTGGGCACTTCAGATGGTTTTGCAGCATAATTGCATTGCCTGCTGTTAAGTGCATAAGGAGTAGCTGACTCCCAGGATGTGGTTTACTTTGAACACAGCTCTAATTGACACTGATTGATTTGCTTGTTTCCCAAACATGTCCAGAGATGGGGCTCCTGAGGACGGACGTATGTCTGGCTGTTTATACAGTATGTTTTACAGCGCCTGAGTCCAGCCTTTGTATCCGAGCTTATCACTTTGTTTGGATCAGACAACATAAACAATGAGATATTGATTTGGTCTGGAAACTATAGCAGAGCCTCAAAACTTACTTGTGTTTATTCAAACCATTTCTTCACTCTCTCACACTCTTTTTAAGCCATTAAGCTGAAGATATGCTGAGTATTTCTGTGGCTTACAGAGGATGTTACATAAGGAAATGCTTTGCTAATGCACTGCTGACCCACCGCAACCAATAAAAAGACCCATTATGTGGATGGCAGTGTTGGCTCCCATGATCTGACTGAAAACTCTGAGGGCTGTTAAGTCAGATTAAACTTTTTATCTAAGATGAATGGCTAAAAAAAGGCACTTATCACTACCTTATCACACGAATGCACTACATTAATGTTAAAGGCTGTACTTCATCCTTGAGAAAAGCTGCAAATCATGAAGTTATATAATGTTATATAATCACAGAATGGTGACAGGGTGAGAACTAGTATTCTAAAGTTGTAGCTAGGTATCGTAGACTTGTATATGGCATTAAATGTGTAAAATTACAAGAAAATTTTATCCTGACATGGATTTTTGGAGTTGCTTCTGTATGATGGAGCTGTTTAACCCTATAACACCAAATGTATCATATTTGATACGTGAGTTTTGAAGCCCTCTACATGATGAGTGTGATATTTTTTTTCTTGAAAAACCTGATGTATACAATTAGGTACATGCAATACACAGATAATCCACCAGGGCAGAGGAATTTGTTCACCAGAGGCCTTTCCAGTGACACTACATGATTGTCATTAATGAGGAAGAAGGCGGAATTTTGCCAGTTTTGAAAAGGAATTACCAATTTGTGAGACATGTTTGTGTTATATTATGTTTTTGTTTATTCAAAAATAATAATATTTGAGCATTGAGACCCGATGCATCAAATATGACCCAAAATTGAAACCCACACATGGAAATTGATATTTGAAAAAAAAAAAAAAAAATTGGGGGTTGTTTAGAAGGCAAGGCAAGGCAGGTTTATTTTTATAGCACATTTCATGTACAAGACAATTCAAAGTGCTTTACATAAAACATTAAAAGTACTACAGCAGAAGCAATAAAACATATAGGCATGAGAAAAACAAACAAACAAAAATATCAGATAAATAGATAAACAAATAGAACAGACAAACAGATAAAACAGATAAAAACTTTTAGCTTAAAAGGAACAGTGCCGATCTGAACTGATGAATAAAAACTCTATTCAAATGCAGCTGAGAACAGGTGGGTCTTTAACCTGGATTTAAATAAACTGAGTGTTTCAGCTGATCTGAGGAGTAATAAAGGTCCAGTTTTACAGAACTGGAATTTTCTGTCAATGATTTAATGGTTCAGGCTTTACAGGGTTAAAATGAGGCAAACAGCACCTGAAAAACCTTCAATTTTGATTATTACATCAGGAAGGACTATACGGTGGATATTCAAGCACAAAATGAACCACAGATACACAGACTGAATGTACTGAAGCTCTGCCACCACATAAGCATACGGTGCAGCTCAAATTGCTGCTGTTTTGCTGGGCTTGCAAGAAACCTGCAGCAAATTACACCATATTTTACCGGGACAAATAGATTACCTGGATGTGGCTGGAACAGTCTGTGCTGTGACAGTGATGTATGGGCGGCTGCTATCACCGCTCGCTATTCAAACAGGAAGGTCAGAACATACGTAGGAGATGCTCTTTACAATGCATGGGCACAAGACGGTGTGATGTTATAACCGCAGCTGCAGACAGTCTGAACTGTGACTTTATTTCTGCCTGTGATCTCAGTCTGGAAAAATAACAAAATCTGCATAAAGATGTTGCAATGGGCAAATCTGGGTCACACTGATATAAAAATACATTTCAGAGGAGTATTTGCTCGGTGAACTAGTCATGTTTGATTAATGATATTAGAACCAGAGTGGAGAAGGTTATTTTCAATAATATAACAGGTTAGTACTGAAAAACTGTTTCAAAGTCATGTCACTTATTAGATTTGACTACTTTAGCACCAAAAGCATCAATTTATAACAATATGAATAAACAGTAGAGTTTATTCATATTCTTGCAATTTATTGAAATAAGCATAACTTACCCTAGTACTAGAACTGCAACAGTTAATCGATTATCAGTTACTTGCTAATCAATAACTATTTTCATTTTATATTTGAGTAATTTGTAAAGGAATAAAATATAAAAATTCTCAGATTCCATCTACTTACATATGATTTTTTTTTTTTTTTTTTAGGTTTTTTCCTCCTCTGTGGCATTTAACTGAATATTTTTGGGTTGTGACCACATAAGACATTTAAATATATTACATTAAGCCTCAGGAAATGCTTTTTTTTTTTTTTTTTTTTTTTTTTTTTACCATTTTCTGACATTTTATAGACAAACCAATTACTCAGTTAATTGAAAATATAATTAGCTGATTAATCAACACTATCACTGATCATTAGTTGCAGCCCTGGTATCCCATTCAGGCTCCTTTTCATTGAGCTGAGTTTAATAACTGTGGACATTCACATATGAGCCCATGTAAGGAAAGTAGCAAATAATCAAACACTTGTGAAAATAAAACTAGATAAGTACAAACAAAGTGCAAAATCATAAAATATATCTAAACAGAATAATGTAGTTCATATAGGGAAGTTGGGTGAATTACTTTCTATCCCATATCTTTATCCCAGAAATTACTTTCACCTAATTATTTATTAAATAAAATGAATATGACATCAAATAAATAAACATGGATTAATAATTTATTGAGCTTTATGTGCACAGCATGATACACATAAGGAGGAGATCATGTATTTCAACTCTTATCAAAAGTTGCTCAACATAACTCAATTAAAGATGGGAATGTTTTGGTTTTAAAGCACAAATAAGTATAGCTACAAGTGTAGTGTACATATATACTGTTTTCTAAAAAAAATTATATTCATATGTCCACTTTGTATTCACCAATACTTCAGATTCCACTACATACTGTTTCTCACCATTTAGTTTGTACTTTCATTACATGCATTGTATTTATTCACCAACACTGACAAACAAGTAACAGATTATTCTACACATGTAGGAAATATGATATAAATTCAATATCAGATGGAACAATACACCATGGAAGTAAGTCAGTAAATCAGCTGATCACATGTTGACCTGAAACAGTTTAAATAATTTCATTATAGCTTCAATTTTTTACCTTTAAACAAAACAATGAAGGCATCACAACCAAAACTACCCCCAAAGCTTCAGCAGCCAAGTAGAAATACCAGTTATATCAAGACTGAGACCAAGTCATGACTGAAACCAGAGAGTATTGAAACTGAGAAATGACTCAGAATGACTGAGATCAAGACAAAAGCAGGGCGAGGCTGAGGTAAGACCAAGACCAAACCTAAGACTAAGATCAAACCTAAGACCAAGACCAAACCTAAGACTAAGATCAAACCTAAGACCAAGACCAAACCTAAGACCAAGATCAAACCTAAGACCAAGATCAAACCTAAGACCAAGATCAAACCAAACCTAAGACCAAGACCAAGATCAAACCTAAGACCAAGACCAAGATCAAACCAAACCTAAGACCAAGATCAAACCTAAAGACGAAGACACACCAACCCGATTTTCGGTGGTCTTACGTTGTCGGACAGTCTGGTGAGGTCGGTGACATTAGTCTGGTTGGTGTGTTCTGTGCGATCGGCCATTGTTAATGCCATCGCCAGTCCGATTCAACGTGTATAATCGGCCACTACCCGTTGTTCAGCTGGACCAATCTGATTGGTGGAGGGATAGTCCTTGACTAGTGAATCGGTGAACGAGAAGTTTACATAGGAATACAGCTATGCCAAGGTACTTCACACTATCATTGTCTTGTATAATAGGCCATTAACTGTTTGTATTGTATCTGAATGAGTGCCAGTCAGTGTTTTCAATGGAATTCATTCATTCCATGAAGGGACCGCTGTTAGCATAGTGTGACTTCTCCTTAGTTTTCACCTGTGACATCTTTCTTCTTCCACAAGAAGAAGCTCGAGAGCTGACAACACCAGTATCTTCTTATTACTACCCATGTGTTCAACAAGTACAACAACAACAACCTTTCTTGACTACTCAACACTCTCCGCTGACAACATAGACTGATGACAGGGAGCTCTGTGTTTTGGTCTAGAGAGATGTTCCGTCATTTTCTGGTTTTACATCTCACACAAGCGCAGAACGTATGCTGAAGTCAGATTTGGTGTGTTCTTCACACTTTTTGGACCGCGCTGGGGAGACGGGAACCGACTGATCAGTTGGGCTACCTTTGTGGTGATGATCAGCAATCAGGTTGGTGTGTCTTCGCCTTAAGACCAAGACCAACATGAAACCTAAGACCAAAACTAAGATCAAACCTAAGACCAAGATGAAACCTAAGACCGAGATCAAGATCAAACCTAATGCTGCCTTCACATGCTATCGGGAAGATGATCCTTTCCACTTGTGAATTTAAATCATGAGTGCATTGTGTTCAAGTGCCTTTGGTGTCATAGCAAAATAAAAAATGGCTGACAAAATGTATTTATTTTCATTTTTACAGCATTTATTTTCCAGTTCGCTAGTGGAAAATAAGTTCATGTGCCATTTTTGAGTTTGTAACTAGTATTCACCATAATTACCATAGCACAGGAAGGCAGGATAAGACCAAGACCAAGACCAGATGTAGAGCAGTGGTATTGTTATTAAGTTTTCTCAAATATTACACAGGTTACGCTATGATATAACCAAACCAGATCATAGCATAACATTGAAATGAAAAATAAACCATTGTAAAGGTGATTAAACTTCAAAAGGGGTATAAGATAAGATAAGATAATCCATCATTAATCTTGCACAGGGAAATATACCATGTTACAGCAGTAAAAAAACTATCACAGCAGTCAAACTATAAATATAAAAGTTTATATTAAAGTTTACATTGTATAATACTTAATGATGTTCCTGCAGTTGTATAGACACACACACACACACACACCATATATATATCACATATATATTGTGCAGCAGCCATTAATTTAGTCTTTTCTTTACTACAAAGTTGTCTCTTTGGGAATCACCTGCTTTTATAAGTAACGACAGGGTATTACATCAAATGACAAATGAATGTGAAAGTAATTAAAAGGCTTTAGTGGTAGTTTATCTCTGTGTGTCTCTTCAGAACACTGTTTCACCAAACAACAGTCTGAATACCAGCTTTTAGAGCCTGATGAATGAGTCATTGTCAAATGGCTATTTTGGCAACAGGGTGATGATGACAGGATGATTCAGTTAATGCTTGAAGTACTTAGCAGTATTGACATGTTTTGACAAAATAAAAGAGGAATGCATGTAGAAAATAACAGGATTCAGCTAAATGCCTTTCAGCGACAAAGAATTGTACTTAGAGACGGAATTAACAAAACATAAAAGGTTCAAAATATACAGAACTGGGTGAAAAGAGTAGACCCATGATGTGATTGGTATGGACATATAGTCAGGTTTATATCTCCAGAATTATAAAATAATCCTACTGACATCTCTGAAGTTTTATTTTTTAAACATAAGCATACTTTTTAATATTATTTCCATTAAGAAACACTTTTATTTCTGTTTTCAGCTGATTAAATGAACATAAGATGAAGTGTTTTAATTGCAAACAAAGCCAAATAAATTCCTTTACCTCTCACACACATACATAAGGTTAATACTAGTCTTTAAATACTAAAAGGCATATTTCTCTTTAACATAATAGTGCCTGCTCCAGCTTTTTATCAGTCCATACTATTATTGAAATGTCAGTACCAGCACTAATAACCATAACCAGTGAAAGAAACCATATAAATATAGTAAATGCAAACATAGGTATTATGCATTACACTGATTTATAAATGTCTGTGAAAGGCCACTAATGCCTGTAAATGCATGTAAATCTTCCTGTGTGAGCATCCTGTGTCAAATGCAGAACATCACATGCTGTTCTTTTAATCATAAAACAGCGACAGTGTTTTTTTCACCCTTACATAACTGTACCTTAACAGACTCCTCTGCTTCTCTAGAAAGGGAAAGGCTTTGATGACTTGACAGAGAGGTTTCATAATTCACTTTTACATAATCAAATTTGGTCCCATTCACAACAGGCCAAAGGTCAAAGGCCATCGACTTTCACATCACATTGAACTGAAATGATGTGACGAACAAAGCATCACTGACTCTGACGCTGTTACGTCCACTTCAGCTGCAGCGGGAACGGCATTCAGGGCAAGTATTCAGGTCTGTTATCCAAGTAAAAGTACTAATACTACACTGTGATAATACCAACGTACAAGTGAAAGTTACGTATTTAAAAATGTAAAAAATGTGCAAATATTAGGAGAATAGAATAGAATAGAATAGAATAGAATAGAATAGAATAGAATAGAATAGAATAGAAAAGATTAGACTAGATTAGACTAGAATAGAATAGAATAGAATAGAATAGAATAGAATAGAATAGAATAGAATAGAATAGAATAGAATAGAATAGAATAGCCTTTATTGTCATTGTGTGTACAACAAACTAGGAGTGCTACTCCAGTCAGTGCAACAATATGAACAAAACACCAGTGCTACAGAAAATAATAATAGAGTAAATATAAAGTTACAAAAACTAACAATGACATAAGAAAATAGAATATACAGGGTGGGGAAGCAAAATTTACAATTAACATTTAGTTGTTTTTTCTCAGCAGGCACTACGTCAATTGTTTTGAAACCAAACATATATTGATGTCATAATCATACCTAACACTATTATCCATACCTTTTCAGAAACTTTTGCCCATATGAGTAATCAGGAAAGCCAACGTCAAAGAGTGTGTGATTTGCTGAATGCACTCATCACACCAAAGGAGATTTCAAAAATAGTTGGAGTGTCCATAAAGACTGTTTATAATGGAAAGAAGAGAATGACTATGAGCAAAACTACTAGGAGAAAGTCTGGAAGATACTATTAAAGAAGAATGGGAGAAGTTGTCACCCAAATATTTGAGGAACACTTGCGCAAGTTTCAGGAAGCGTGTGAAGGCAGTTATTGAGAAAGAAGGAGGACACATAGAATAAAAACATTTTCTATTATGTAAATTTTCTTGTGGCAAATAAATTCTCATGACTTTCAATAAACTAATTGGTCATACACTGTCTTTCAATCCCTGCCTCAAAATATTGTAAATTTTATTTCCCCACCCTGTGTATACATATATATATATATATATATATATATATATATATATATATATATATATATATATATATATATATATATATATATATATATATATATATATATATACACACACACAATTTTACAAAGTAACATACGAATGGAGCCAAGTAGAAAAAAAAAATTGACAAAATATGAATAGACACAAATTTACAGTATCATTATTTGGTAAAATGTCGTTGGACTGTGTTTTACTTTTAATTATGATATTTTTGGATTAATTTCACTGCTGCAGATGTAGAACACTGAGCTCATTTTAATAACTACATACAGGGAGTATAGTTGTAGTACGAGTGGGAGATGTTTCTGTAGTCACAATGGAACATCAAATCCTAAAGTTTATCAAATGCAACAAATATGGAAATACACTCATGGCCAAAGGTTTTGGGAATAACACAATAGGACTCTTTGCTTTAATGTGATTTATTACCCCGCCCCTGGAAAGGGGAGGCAATGGGTATTGTTTTTGATTTAGTTTGTTTCATTGTTTTTTTGTTACCTCCACAAGGAGGTTATGTTTTTGCCGGCGTTGGGCTGTCTGTCTGTCTGTCTTTCTGTCTGTGTGCAAGATAACTCAAAAAGTTATGGACGGATTTGGATGAAAATTTCAGGAAATGCTGATACTGGCACAAGGAACAAATGATTAAATTTTGGTGGTGATCAGGGGGGGCACTTATCTGCCTTGGCAGAGGTCTGCGCTCTCCGAGTGCTTTTCTAGTTAACACTTTAGCAGCAAAATTGTAGGTTGAATTCATACCAAATTGGGTTTATAGATTGCCAGTGACCCAGAATAGATGTGATTAAATTTTGGGAAAAGTAAGTCAAAGCTAAAAAATTTTTTTATGAATTTTTAAAATCTTTCTTTTTTTCCCCCATTTACTCATAATGGCCGAAATTTGTCTATGCTGTCTATGTCTATGCTGACATCAGCACACGCATAGACATGATGATGTTAGCTGGACTGATGCCAAAATAAGCTACAATACAATACATATGGGGTTTGTTGTGTCTGGCACCACTTGTCTGGTATTACATTTCTTTGAACTCTATATCATACTTTTAATTGTTTTTCAATGTATCTCAGAGGCATGTGGAAATGAAAAAAAACAAACACATTCAGGCGGAATATTTTGCCAAAGCAAAACTTGAGGCACTCCTAAAATCTTTGGCCACGAGTGTACATGATTTTCACAGGACATGAGGGGAATTAAGACTACAGAATTAGAACTGTTAGGAAAATGTCTGGAAGTGAGAAGTAATATCTGCCTCAGACAAATTTGATTTGGTACTTCGGATATGTGAATGTTTTGTATTCATCCTTGCCTTGGGAAATAAGGTTGTAGCTAAATGTGGTGCAACACATCTTGTCTTTCTGTCTCCCATGAAGATGGAATAATTGTGTTTCCAGACACATTTTGCTTTTTATTCCTATTTATACACATCAGTAATTTAATTTACCAGGTGCAATGATTACATACTGAGTCCCAGTTACACTTTATCTACAAAAAATAAATCACAATGTCACAATCGTTTCATGAGAAAAGGTAAAAATATTTTAACTTTATGGGCAAAATTGTACATTTGTCTACATGGTCTCTATTACTAACTAACTAATCAAATAAAATAAACCAGGACTTTTACTAAAAAATGCTTTATTGTGTCATTTTGCTGCTAAAACTGAAGTATGATTTTTTTCAAGTCTGCCTATAATTCAGTATTTTTACTTAATCCCATAGGACTTTTACTTTTAAGCGTCTGAATCCTTCTATTAAATCTTACATCTTTGTGCTATTGCATAAAGTCATGGTCAAGGTTATGGAAATGCACAATACTCTGAGTGTTTTTTATTGTTTTGGACCTCTGAGGTTCTTTGAGCACTGACACTTTCCTGCTCTCAAACCTTTTTCTTTGTGAAAACTGTTGTTTCAGTGCATTACTGTGCATGCTACTCGTGACACTCTGCTCCTACAGCTCTGTTTTCCAGTGTTTCGGGGCAGGTGGTCTGGACTCACACCGCCAGCAGGGCCTGTCTTTCTGATCTGTAATATGCTCAGCGTCTGCTCTGGCTGAAAAGGACACAAACCTGTGGAGCGCTGACCATATTGTGCTTTATCATGTTTCAGTCGCTTTAGAGGAACAGCATCTGTTTAGAGTCGAGCTTCCCTGGAGAACAATGTTTCTGAGCCGGTGGACTTCCTTTATACACTGCTGATTGTCTGAGCAGCTCAAATTAGCTGACTGGTCCCATGAGGAGACAATGTTAATAGATATTTTAGAGGAGCTGATGTATGAACAGTATGATTAGTGCGGTTTACTATGCTGCAGCGACAACATATTGCACACTGAGCAGCAGAGCAAACACTTCTGGAGAGAGAAACAGTGTCATACGCTTGTAAATAATGCTAGGTGGAGAGACTAAGTGGCACCACTGAGAGCACAAAATCACATGTAATCGTATCTGAAAGGGCTTAATCTTCAGCAGGATGAAGCTCTGCAACACTGGGGAGAGGTAACCTGCAGACCTAATCATCCCTGAAAATATCCTGGGCTCGGCTCATGAAAATGCCTGACAGTTTTAGAAACAGCGGCACGAACGCTGCTGCAGTGTGACAAGAGGATAGAGTAAAAATAACCAACAATCCTGCTCATGAAAATGCGTCCTCTTCAACTGGAACAGTCGGTTAAATACTACTAATAGATGATGATTATTAAGATGGGTATGTTATCCTAGAATGAGTCTTTGGATGTATTTATCATTTCATCTTGCCTGTGTTGTTTATTTGATGTGACTGTGTTCATTCTACTGGTTCCTTTTATTTCCGTTCACTGGGGCAGGGGTGTGGTATCACCTTATTTTACCCACTCATACATAATGAATGTGAGTGCAGCTCTCATATGTTCCATTGTCTATTACATTTTGCTTGAGTTAGTCCCAGTGTAATTTTGCCTTTTAATAAACATCATAATATATACTTGGACTTGAGTGTGAATTTCTGTTTTCACAATTGAGTGCTTCTATGGAACTGGGTTCATTTTGGTACCTGGCAGCTTTTTAGACCCAATAATAAAAGAGAAATTTAGACATATTTCCCCCCAGCATGTACTTAATGATGACCTCAGATAAATGCAAAAAAAAATTATACCCCTGCACTGAGACGTCCCAAAATTAGTGAATTTTTAATAACATATTGGGGCCAAAAATAGGACCAAAACTGGGACAGGAAAAGCTACCTATAGGTGTCAGTGCATTTGATCTGGAAAACATGGCTTGAAATGGTCTGATATATTGCTATAAATAAAGACACTGTGTTAAATTTAATGATCCTAGTGGTTTTTCTAATCCAGACATGTGGGTTTTTCATGAATCGGCAGTCTCATTCCAGGTTTCGTGTGTAACTCATCGTGTCCACTCACGTTACATGCGGAACCTGCCCATTTAAACACATATAAATTGTGAATGATTTTGCAACAGTGGCCATTTTTGTGAAACACTCTGCCTTGCATAATTAGCTCAATTACCAAAATGTATCTGTGAGAGAATAATGAGAAATTCGGAAAAATAGTAGCGCATAATTTTTGTGTCTTTTTTACCGTGTTACATGCAGATGTTTGCATTAAAATATTATAAAAATGTGTTTTATCTGAAAAATAGTTTCTCTTTTATCTCAGTAATTATTTATTTTTTAAATAGACCTAAAGTGCTTCCAAACTTGCTTCATAACATTAGTCTACATCTTGTTTGAATTTTTAGCCCCTATGTCCTGTTTTTAGGGACCAGTTTCATAGAAGCACCCAATTACAAACCCATTTAGTGTCTTAGCAGCTTTTTCATTCATAGTCGGTTCAGGAGTGGAAATGAGGTTTTTTTTTTTTTATGTATTTGATCACACAGTGTTATTTTTGTCACATAAAAAAGTCAAAGTCAGTACTATACAACAGCAAATACAGACCAATCAATCGGTTTTGCTGATTAATAGGACATTTTACAATATATCGTCTCAGTAGAAGTTGGCTCTGATAGTGGCTAATTGTAAATATCATGTATGTCAACTGGAATTGCTGACTTTTAAGGAAAATAATAGCCGAAAAGATTAAATTTGCACTTGTAATCAAATCCATTTTAATGTTCAAGTCTAATGTATTGTGTAGGTATTTATTACTTTGGCTTAGATGTTCAATTCAACAGTTGTCTAGATTCTAATAAAGTCAAAAATGGTACATTTCCAACAGGGCTGGTTTATTTATTTATTTATTTTTGGTGCAATGGTAATATCAGCAAATTAATCTGTCAACTCTTAGCTTAGAAACTACCTCTAAAATCCATTACTGGTCTGTTCTAACGGTGACTGAATGAAGCTCTCAGTAATGAGTGTGACTCACAGAGCTGATCCCTTTAACGTGGACCTGGACCGCTGGACAACGTTACTGTGGTTTATTATAGTAGTACATTAGCTAATATATGGCACTGCAATAAAACTTGTTATTCACTTGGATTCATGAGAAAACTACATGACTTGTTAGGTTCAACTCTACTGTTGGCTTGTTCACAAATAGGACTCATTGAAGTAAATGTTATTATGTCATTAAGTCATTATGCTCATAATATGACAGTAATGAAATAGAGTTTACTGTTGTAATAAATACAAGTGAATAACACATCTTATTACAGTGCTGTATCTAACACAAGGTACAAAGAAAATAAACCAGACTAATGGTATTTATTGTTTCAGTTCCTTTTTAACCCATAAAGACCAAAACATCCACTTTTAATGTAATCCAAGTACTGATGTTAAATGTTTAATACCTGCGGATCCACTAATCCTTACAATCCATGTAAACAATTGGTGTAAAATACAGTTATTCATCTTTTCATGGTCATCAGATATGACCCATTTGGACGTTCAGAGGCTCTGTAGTTACCGTGGAAACGTTGTCATCTTCTACAACATTGATTCACCAGTAAAACCTATGGAGTTGGATCAATGACAGTGGATGAAGACACTGGGTTTATGTTCAGTTAATGATAGATTTGACTGAAAAAAAATCACTTTTTTCTTCAGTTTTCTCTCCTCCTGATAATATGACAATTAACTTTAAACTGAGCTTTTATGAACATCTACATGATCAGTAAATTAAATATAACAAAATACTTAACTTTCACTGAAAATTTGGAAAATACAGAGGATAATATTACAATAAATGGTGATAAATCACTCAAGAAAGGTTAAATAGAGAGAAAAATTAATTTGGGAACTGACACAAAAGTCGCACTGGGTCTTTACGGGTAAAGGAATGTTAAGTTAAAGAAAAGAACTGGAAAGACAAACCTTTAGCATATTTCATCAGTTTGTGTTCGTCACATGTCCACCATGAAACAGTGAATACTTACTGTGTTCACCCTGATATGCAGAGAATAGAAACTTTTTTAATCATATCATGATGTTCTAAAAAATGGACACTGGTAAAAGCCACTGCATGTGGTTCCTTCTGTAACTATACAATAGAGATTTGGTTGTTTGTGTTTATTCTACATAGTACATAGCATGTGTTTATACAAATACATGATAAATATGTAAATATATTTTACAGCAGCATGCCTTGTGATAAACAGTACTGTAAATGTATTTGCATTTCATCAGATGTTTGGTTAAAACATTGTAACACAGTCCTATGCTATTAAAATTCTGGATGAAAACATACATTTAATGCAGTGAAAATGAACTACATTAACAGATAAGAATGTTGTTTTAACACTGGTATAAACATCTCAGGTCATCTCTTCTTTCTTCTGTCATTTTCAAACATATTTTAATCAATATGATTTTTATTCTTTTCATAAAGTACAAATCTGTTTTCATAAAACACTCTTGTGCTTATTTATAATTCTTGTCATCTTGCCTGTTATAATTAAAAGTGTGAAAACTTGGTGAATAGACATTGCACTTGCACTTTACAGCTCAACTGCCTCATCCCCACATCCACAGGGTTTCACTTCACACGTAAAGTGAAACTCAACACTCCTCTCTTTTCTAATCATCCACAAGATGAAGTCGGAGTATGTGTGATTCTTATTAGCGTTTGTCACGTTTTCAGCGTCACCTTTTGCAAGCAGACAAAAAACATTTCACTAAAAGATTTTTATAGCAACTCCTGATTAAACTTGTCTTTTCACAAGAAGACTGTTAGTTTTCAATCCTGACTGTTCACATCATGGTGAACTGTAAAAAGAAAGAAAGAAAACTAAAAGCACAGTTCTATTTACATTAATACATGTTTACTATAAATTGTTTTATTTTAAAGTCACAGTATTAGATATTTAGGTGAACAAAATGGTATAAATGGTGTTTATTGTTCATAGTTATGTTTTAAGTTGTGTATAGTCACACAAAATTGAAAATTTTTATGTTTTTATTACCTAGAACAAGTTGTTCCTATTTATGGAGGGAGCAACTCGCCTCAATGAATCCACCACTAAGCTTCTACCGTGGCTCAGACTGGACTTTTTTTTTTGTTTTATAGGGGATGGCATCCAGCATTAACGTACATCCACTCTCCCACTATGTTTGTGAATGTCATTATATTAATAAAAACTCTACAAGGGACAAAAAAAACACCGATTTTTGCGAGCTAGTTACAATCATCCATCTTTAAAGGCCTTAAAAGAGTGACCAAAAAAACAACATGAAAGTACAAAACATTCTTGACCAAATCTGTTCACATCAGTGGCTATTTGAGTGTTACAGTTAGGATACTTTTTCAGTAAATAATGTAAATACACCCCATACCCCTCAGTGAACCTTGTACTCAAATTTTTCTGGGTTTTTTTCTGAGTCACTTATGACAGCAGTTTACTGACAAAGTTAAACTGTCAGAGACAGGTTGTAAATAACTGGCGCCAGGCACAACAAACCCCGCCCCTCGCACATATTGTAGCTTATTTTGGCATGGATCCAGCTGATGTCATCATGTCTATGTGTGTGGTGATGTCAGCATATCAATTACCTCTATATATGTGCCAAGTCTGAAGTAAATTGAAACAAAATTGATGTTTTTATAGACATTTGAAACTTCAGCCATTATAATAGGAGAAAAAAAGATTTAAAAAATTAATTAAAAACTTGAACTTTGACTTACTGTTCCCAAAATGTAAGGACATGTTTTCCAGGTCACTGCCAGTCTATAAACTCAATTTGGTATGAATTCAACCAATAGTTTTGCTGCTACAGATGTGAAATTTTGCCCATTATAAGTAAATGGGGAAAAAAAAAAAAAAGATTTTAAAAATTCATTAAAAAAATGTTAAAATTCAACCAATAGTTTTACTGCTAGAGTGTTAACAAACAAAGACACAAACAAACCAAACCAAAAACAACACACCTTGCTTCCCCGAAAACCCTCAACCTTATTTAAGAGACAGTGTGTGGAGTTTGACAATATTGCTTTGTATTTTACTGATAATGTGCTGTAGTCTATCCTGGCTCCCATTGGCCAGGACCATTAACACCTATGGGTAATTTAGCTTAACTAATTAATCTACTAGGTTTAATGTCTATGCATGGTAGGAGGAAGCCAAAGTACCAAAAGGACCCATGGAGTCACAGGAAGAACATATGAAGTCAACCCAGCGTTGGAATCGAGCCCAGGACCTTTTTGCTGTGATAATAGTGTTACCGCTAAACCACTGTGTGCAGTACATATGTTCTTTTATTATGTTTATGAATTTGTCAGTCACCCTATCTTTATTGTTGCCATGACTACATCCTGACTATAGCACGATAGACTGATAACGGCCTGATCACAATCAAGGTGTACAAGTATATTTGCATCAGTTATTAATCAGTATTGCAAAAAGATACCCCAAAACCATTCCCAAAATGTTTCTTTGGCCATCTTATTACTAGATCTTGCAATCCTCCAAATTTGAAGAAAATCGGATAAAAACTGATAAAAGGGTGACTGAATGAGCATGAAAACATGTGCACAATTTTATTGTTATAAGAGAGCACAATTATTGTAGATAATGTTTTGTAACACAATAAATAATTACTACTCAACTCCTGTGTCTTTTTTTATTACAAAATACACACATCACATTGCTTTTCATTTATTGATCATTTTTGTTGAACAGCTGTTTGATTATCAATTCTTATTTTCAGTATTAAGACAATCAACCATTTTGTTATGAAAACCCTTCTTTTACAGTCCTTTAATTGGAATAATAGAATGGGAACCTCTTATTTAAGTATTATTATGACTAAATATGCACAACTAGACAGATTTTGGTATGCTCCCTGGCTGCAGAAAATTTGGTAACAATGTGGCAAACGGATGTTTACGTTGAACTGCATGTTTACAATGCCGCGTTGTTCACCAAAATTCATGGAGTGTCCGCACACCAATATACTTCCATCAATAATATGGACTATATGCCTTATAGATATATTGTTATAACTTGTACACAAATGTTTATTTACTCCTGTACCAAGAAGACTTACAGATCTAACAGAGATGTGACCATGTGGTAAGCCAGATTTCCATTCCAACCTTGTAGAGTCCATACACCAAGTAGTGTCCGTACACCATATTCAAAATATGTGGGTCTAATTTTATTGTTTCTGTCAATATATGGAATTTTTCAGCATGCATGCTTTGAACATGACATCTACGCAATAAACAATGCATGATTATCCTGAGTGCTGACACATTTGTATGTCTTTGTAGGCATTAAATATGGAGGCTATTAGGCTGGAGTGTCTGTACACCCAATAACTTCTGATCTGACAGGGGTACAAGCCTGCAAAATTTTTAGTAGACACCATAATACAAAAATATTTTGGACTTTAAAAGAGAAACATCAGACAAATAAAATGGCCTGTCTGATTTTTTGATAGAGCAATATTATTTTTATCTATCTGTGCATCCTTCCTGTTACCCTTGATTGTGATCAGGCCATAAACATGATTATTGTGAAATCAAATAAAAAAGACATATATACATGTGAGTAACTGGAATTCCACTTAAAATGCGAGGTGCTTTTCTGTTTTGCTGGTGTCATGATAACTAGAAATGCAAAATGATTGACACTGATTGCTGCTTGAATAAAAAAAAAAAAAAAAAAAAAAAAAAAAAAAAACACAGTTAGAAATGTATGTATATATGTATTTATACCTCTCACAATCAATGCATTTGGCTGGAGGCAGTTTTCAAATCAGCCAGCCATGAATATCAAATCATTCAAAATTAGGCAAAACAGAGCGACTGGTGGACATCTGGTCAGCCCTGTGTGTGGAGGATACTCTCACTGCTTGTTAGCATATCAAAGACTGAAATGTGTTTCTCAGACAGTACAAGAACAGAGCCTGAAAAAAACAGAAACGATGATAATGTTGTGTCTGAACATTTTGGGATACATAATGCTTATATAATATCAGCACCGAGAAGCTCCACTCTCCCCACTCTCACTATTATCTAACCTTGTTTATGAGTCTTCTGCCCAGTGAGAATACATAACAGAGGAATGTTTGCTGCAGAGGTAATTCATCTGCAAAGACCGCCCTGAACCAAACCATCCTCTGAATTTATTTCAAGCTATGTGGAATTGTCGGTTTCTGCGTAATCTCTTCTTGCACCGTTAAGCAAGAACAATCTCTCTCATTGTTGACACGCTGCCTCGCTCGCCCCTGGCTCGATGACCATTTTCAGAGAGCTGCATTTTCCCTCAGAGGCCTGTCTCTGTTCGACTCAGACCTCATTTACCATCCTTTGTCAGCACCAGAAGAGTAAACAACTTGTATTCGGTGGTAAAAGTTCAACACAAATAAGCAAACGCCTGTGGCCTAACTCGTCTACAAATAAATGAAAGAGTGTGACCCTGTTTGTCGGCAACACCGGAGGTCTTTACAAAGCCTCTTTCTGATAAATTAATGGAAACTCTGCTGCAAGTAGTTTTAGAACACCAGGATGAGTTCAGAGCTGACGCATCTGTCTATATTATATATCTGTTGTCCGACTAGGCGATACAAGTCTCAGTAATATATGTATGAATGTGACGCAACAAACTAAAAATGGAAGGTTTATGAATCATCATCTGATATTTTAAGGGTTTTCCTCACATAGGTGGATTCCTGAGGACTTATTGGCTGTGATGTTGGAATCATCCTACTATATAATGCACATTCTGTGTCTGAACAATCGATGTTGCAGCACAGGAGGGCGTTTGTACGGAGTTTCCTCAGTCTTCACAGGCCTGATCGCCGCCAAACTCGCCAAATGAATAGAAACATTACCTGACTATCTACTAGGCACAATTTTATTTCTGTATTCAAATGTTGTGAGGTATGCTGGGCGATTTTACCCTCTGTCTACCTTGAATTCTTCATCCCTGCTGCCATATTCCATTTTCGGAAGTGGTTGTGCTGCCATTCATGAAATTTCTACTGCTAGCAGACGATGCTACAATGTGAAGGCTGCAGTTCACTACCGCTGTATGAATTTAATCATGCTTGACAGGCCAAACAAATACATGCTCTTCCCTTCATGCCTCACATGTTGGCTCAAATTATTACCTGCACAATGCATGATTAAATGGTAGTTTACAAATGGATAGTGGTGTCAGACAAGTTCTACTTATCATGTTATTGTACAATGGCACCACAGGTACAATGCCGCTAGTTTGTAATAATAAGAATTAGTTTTTGGATTATTAGCCAACCCAATCACCTTCATATTGTCTCTATATGGAGAAAAATGCATGTTTCTTTTAACTGTGAAGACAATATTAGGTAAATTACCCACTACCCCTTCACTCATTTCTCAGCTGCTATTTTAGGGCATGTAGGTGCCAATTTGGTCATTGACATATCAACTTTTTTGTAGCTGTGTCCAGAGCCGTATGATGTAGGCAAGGTAGGCCTTGTCTAGGGCCCCCTCGCTAAAGAGGGCCCCCTATGGCCGCATGGTCATTTATCTGTACAACCTATTAAAAATCATCCATTGTAAACAAACCACCACAGTGAGGCAGCACTAACCCTCTCCTGTACTGTTTTGTGACCGGGCCCGCCCAAACTAGAGGGATTCCCCCTATGCATAACAAAGGCTATGAGGGTCATGTAGAAGTGACCTCCGTCCTTGCGCACCCCCCATCACACCCCCCACTCTCTGTCAGTGGAGGAACAAACGGTCTGTCCACACTGAGCACGGCGGCAGCCATTTTAAAAGAACAGCAATGATGAAGAGCTCCTACCCTTCAGGGTTTGCAAAAAGACAAAAAAAGAAAGAAGAAAAGGAAAAACGCCAACGACACAGCGGTAAGTATTAAGTGAACCATTGTTTTCGCCAAATAGGCTACAACTGTGTGATATGTTTGAAACTGTATGAACAAAAGCCCTCACATCAGTGACCAAACACACAGATAGATGTTAGCATGAGAGGGAGAGGATTCAGTTCAACAACTAATCATATACACACAACACAACTGTGTTCTGTTGGAAGAATTTAAGGAGAGAATAAACACAACTTCTCCATCGGCCTTTTCTACTGTTGTACAGCGTTCCAAAACTTCTTTTGAGCTAAATAATTTGGATGTGGAGGACCGAAGTATGACAGCATTAAAAGTATTTAGTCATTAAAAGCCAAAGCTAAGCCTACTGAAGTGTTTTCACTTACTCTGGACGGTTGTCTGCCTCCTGCTGCGGTCACCCACACAACTTTATTCCAAACAAAATGGTCTGCTCCTATGAATCCCATCCAGTTTGGCCAAATAATCCATCCAGTTCAATGGACATTTTCGGTTAGCTAGCAATTTCCGTTGGTGATCTGTCCATCCCATTAGGAGAAAAATGTCCCTTTTCCATTGCGTTTGTCCGTCTCATCATTTGTCCTTGTGTTGCAGCTGGTTTAGACACAGAAGAGGACTAGAGTAGGACGGCAGCAAAAGTTTGTATTTTCAAGCCAACATTTGTTAAAGTCCCTCACATCAGCTCTGCGCCCTCACTGCGGAACTGAGTTCTGTTCACGTTCAAGGAGGCACACGTAAACAATGCATGAGGCATTCAGGAACAATTAGAATAATTAGGAAATTGCAATACTTTTCAAAATCGTCAAATATTCAGAATATTCAAATACAACATAAAAAAAAATTAATGGCGGTGTCTGTGAACCATGTCTGTGAACCATGTAATCACAATCCTACATTTTAAACTCTGTAATTATCTGTATTTCCCACTCTAGGTAGAGGAGCTTTTCAGCTTTGAAACAAATAAAGTTTTACCTGAGATCGTCCATGAGCCAAGAAAGACTGAGAGGACTGGCACTTATATCAATAGAGCGCAATATCAGGAAGTCATTGAATATGGAAGATTTGGTCACTGCTTTTGTGTGAGCTAAAGTCCATAAATGTTTCTAAAACTCTTAATTTTTAATGGTTATTCTTTAACAGCAATCCTTGTTGTACCATGTTGTTAAAGATAGTGTGTGTTATTTCACTGTTTTAATACATCTCTTAACACATATATTGTGTAGTTCAAGAGAAAAGCACTTTGTTCCAAAAAGTCTTGGCATGTATAGTTCTTTTTAAGAATGATGATAATAATAAAAAAATAATAATAATAATAATAATAATAATAATAATAATAATAATAATTTTTTACCATGTTTTTGACTTGTTAACAAAAATAAACATTAATATAACCAAATTGTGTCATTCCCATCAACAGTGCCTAATTGAAGACACTGTGTCCTTTACTACACTCTAGTGGATACTCTGTGTAGCGTAATACAGAGCAATTCATGACTCATTAAATGCACCAAAAAACAGGAAATTGCATCTGGATTTTATTTTTCTTCTTCGGTGATTCGACCACCATATCTTCGCATATTAGGGGCCTCATTTTACTTTCTTGCCTAGGGCCCCCAGATATCTTGAAATGGCCCTGGCTGTGTCCATATTTGGATAAATCAGATGATGCTGCAGAGTAATGTCTGAGCTAATGCTAAACGCTAGCATATTGACTTGGTTAATTGGTCATCAAGCATTTGCATCACAAAGTCAATTGATGGTCTTGTTAGTGTAACTTACAGCTGTCTGTCAGGGAAAAATGTGTTTAATTCAATAAACAGAAGCTCTGGAATTGGTCCCTGAGCATCTTCAGTGGCATCTCTCACTGCTCCTAATGTGTTCCATGTGCTGATGCTGATAGATACAGTCGGCAATGACATCACAAGTGGGGGTGGGGATGTCCGAGGGGGAAAACAATCCTTCCCCCCGTCCGCTATAATGTAAAAGCACGGAATTTGAACTTGTTTTGCTAATGCTAACAAGTTGTTTTTCTTCTTAAAAATGACTCAAAATGATAAATTAAACATCAAAACAGTTGGTGACTGATTCAAAAGTTGGAAATAAATCAATCGTCTAATTGTAGTTGGTCCATTAAGGTTCTTTTAGCTTTGCACAGAAACAGGCAACAGAAATGTCCTTCAGAGGGCTACACTTTATTTTATGCTTTAAGTACATTAGAGCCAGCACTTTTTTTTTTTTTTTCCATATACCGTACTCACTAAAGAACTTTAATCAGTACTTCTACTTTTACCAGACTTTTGTACACAAGTAGCCTATCTGTACTTCAATTTAGGTACTGAATGTGCACTTTAGTACGTGTTCCGAGGAAGTCTACACAAATTACAAATGTAGTACAAAGCTCACTAGCATTCAAACAATTAATCTATTATTCCTGTTATTATCTATTATACCCCTAACAGTCTATGATTGTTTGGAAATGGTTCACATTACTTTAAACTGACCTGAAATGAAGTGCTGACTACAGACATACACGTCTTGTTGTTGCTCTATTATCTGCCAAACTCCTCTCTTCTGATAGGTTGAAGCCATTTTGTCCTCCTTTGTGGTTCTATTTTATTATATGGTAAAATGTAAAACTTTAATTGATGATTTTTTTTTGTTTTTGTTTTTGTTTATTTGCAGTACAAAAGGGCACACAGCAACTCTTTGGCATTACGGCTAATGGCAGAGACTGGGTTGCTTTCCCCTGACAGCTCTAACCATATGTGATGTTTGTGGGCGTTCCTGTTCTTGCTGACTGTATGTATGCTAATGCTAATGCTAGTTGCACTGTGTGTACTGCAGTGGCTAAAATGCAGATAACAAATTTCCCGACAGAGATAATATAGCAAGTAAAAATAAATAAGAATTTTTAATGACTTAAGAAACAGATGATAAGGGAAAAGCAGTCATGGAAAACATGAACACTGATCTTGTGTTTAGTTCTTGCAAGAGACATAAAAACACACATTGACCCATATTGTCACCGTAGTGCAGTAGTAGGCCTACTTCATGTATATATACTGTACACTGTGCAGTTTGTAGTGGTAGCCCTATATGTATTTTTTTCTTTTTTATATTTTAGTTTTCTTATTTATGATTCAACTTATCCTGTCATGATTTGTTCTTATTTTTCACACATACTGTTTTCATCTTTATGTTGTTATTGATTGTCTGTTTGGGTACAAGAATTTCCTCTGGGATTAACAAAGTTTGATCTCATCTTATTTAACACAATGTTTCCTCTTTGTTTAACTCTGACTCCACTATGTAATAGCAGCAGATACAACTCACCGACCGTGCAGACCGAAGTACCTGAAGTGGACAGAACGATGGTGGATAAAGTCGCTCTAATACCCCCATTATTGCTTTCCTGGCTAGGGAATAGTAGAGAACTGCAATTTCAGAAGTACCACTATAGAAAAGCATTAGGTTTGTTTGCACAAAGACCTAAATGTAATAAAAATGTGGAAAAAGTCACTGCATATCTGGACAAATCGATATCTATCATGGCTTATATGTACCAGAGCTGCATGTTTACTTAGTGACAGTCACCAGGAACATACAATAATAATAATAATAATAATAATAATAATAATAATAATAATAATAATAATAATAATAAAAATAATAATAAAATAATAATAATAATAGTTATAACTCTGCATTTTTGTGGAATGACACTAATTCTCTGGTAGGATCTGCAGGTTATTTAGTCAGTTTGCTGGAATAAATTCATCCTTGCTATATTTGAGTCCAGATAAGAAAATAGAACAAAACATCTATCCATTTATAACAATAAAATCTTGGAAATCACTCCAAAAAGGTTTCTGACTTTAGGGCGATTGAAATATTTCTGAAAGCCCTTCTTGGAACACAAACAGTAATTAGCCATCACTTCATTTAATGGGCAAATTCTAAAACAGTGATTAGCTTGTCTTTGTTGTCTTGATTAATTCATGCAGTTGCTTGAAAGCAAGCAGCTGCATGTCTGCTAATCAACGGCAACAATCATCACAGCAACACAATTGTCAACACTATCTGTTGTGAGGGAAGATGTTGCACAAAAATGCTCCTAGTAATTGCACCAGGATGAGAATGAGTCACTAAAATGGATGGACAGTGGGAAAATCAGGTTAAATACGAAGGGAAAGCGGTCATTTATTATGTGTTTTATATATATATATATATATATATATATATATATATATATATATATATATATATATATATATATATATATATATATATATATATATATAGTCATGTCAGATGCTAAGAAATGGTTTGACTGTGAAAAAATAATCCACAATCAATTCATTTTGAAACAAAATTGAGAAAGATGGCTCTGCATATTCTTGAAAATCCCATCCATTTTCTGCTAAATACAAGTTTCTTCCCCTCAATTAAAAGACCTGTCATTTCTGTTTTATTGTTTGCAGGAACATGTTGAGTTTCTTTATACAAATGTCAGTTTTCTATAATTTTGAGGTTATAAACTGACACAGACGCACCAGCTATAATTTGTGAAATGTGCCTTCTTGACAGCTTGTTTTGTTATTTGTAAATACATTTAAATAGTGCATGATTACAATTCATGTTTGAGGATAATAAGGTTTTTTGTGTATTTATGCAGTGTGATTTAATTAACGGAGCTGAGACAATAGACATAGATACTCATCAGCATAACAATATTGTCACACAGGTTTCTGTGAGACTCATCTGACAAAGAAGACAATGAATATTTATCACAAAGAAAATCAACGATGATTTATAAAATGATTCAGTATTTTTTATTATATTTCTCAATATTTTTTTGACTCTCATACTCTTTCTGTGGCTCTTAGCTCCATTCATTTCTCCTAAAGATGCTATTAATCAATTACAAAATGGTAAAGAAGTGTTATTTAATGAAACAAGTGAGGTCTGTGATTTTTAGGAAACACTGAGAGGCTATTTGTAGCCACAAATTAAAGCACTTTGATTTTCTGTTGAGATCAGCTGTAGGACCATGCAATTTATTAATGTGTTTTGACAATAATGGACCCCCAAGGAAAACCCTGAATTACACACTTATCATAAGACATAGAGGAAGTCTCATTGATGTATTTAGTCTTTGTATTGTTTTTCATTTAATTCCATTTTTGTGCTGTTTTTTTGTGTTGTATGTGTCTTCTCTTGTTTATTTTTTTATTTTATTTTTTAGAACAAACACGATGCAACACATAAAACAGAAATATATATATTAACAACCAAGAGGAAACCTGATGGCAGAGGACAAGGCAACAAAATGAATGAATAACTCAAAAAAAGAAGAGCATAAAGCAAAATAACTGAAAACACAGAAGAAATAAAGGGATAGAGTCCCATCCCTGATAGTTGTGACCCTATGGGACCCATCATTGGAAACAAAATATTATACACTAAATGGCAAGAAGCTACTAATTTTCTTTTTTCCATTTGAAATCAAGAAAAGTCAAGAAAGATGCAGCTTTTGGTAAAATAAAAAAATGAGATTAAAAAAAAAGGATGCAAATGTAGATAAAACATAGATATAAAGGTATCAGACTGTTTAAATACCGTATGTAAATGTAATGACTTGACATCCAAAAGTTGCAGAGGTGATGTTATCATAACTGTCTCTTTATAGTCTGTTTAGAATCACTGAATATCTCAACAGCTCCAACAAGATCAGACTTCTAGTAATTTTCACCCAATTTAACACTTTTTCATCAAACTCGAAGAACAAGGTGAAATATGCTGAGGTAGTGTTAATTTTGATAGATAGATAGATAGATAGATAGATAGATAGATAGATAGATAGATAGATAGATAGATAGATAGATAGATAGATAGATAGATAGATAGATAGATAGATAGATAGATAGATAGATAGATAGATAGATAGATAGATAGACCACAAAATGCAACTTTATTGACTTGTAAATTTATCTTTTAATATGTCAGACATCCTATATGTAAATGGGCATCAAGGGGCATCAAGAAGGAGTGGGACTTTATCTGTAAGGAAAGGAGATTCCTAATTAGTAACTGTTTATTTTACAGTCCCCTAAGTTGAACCTACCAAACCTATGGTGAATTGTGACTATTTGGTAGACAGACACTGCTGGAAACACAACCATTACCTATCTGCTCAAAAAGGTAAGGTAACAGTAGGCGGTGTGGTGGTGTAGTGGCTAGTACTTCCACCTCACAACCAGAAGGTGAAGATTTAGAGTTGGTTCCCAAGTACCTTTAATAACAGCTGACTGCTAATTACGGATGTAACGATTACCGGTATAATGATAAACCGCGGTAAAATTGCAGACAGTTAGTATTACCGTTTAAATTCTAGTTATCATGATAATCGTGTTTGATTACCGCACTTTTCTGGAGGAAATGCCTATGTAAAGATCTGCTTTCATGTCAAATATTTGAGTATAGTTTGACTTCATTACGATTTTGATTTTATATACCTAATATTTGGAACCAGTATTCACTTTTAAAGTCTTTGAACAGGTTCGTTAAGCATCTTTGTGTTATTTATGCAATAAATTATATACATTTTTCAAATCGGATTTTATATTTTTTAGTGTTTTCTGTCTTTTTATGTTTTTATAGTAGGTTAAAGTGAAAAAAATAATAGGCAGATGATATAAATGAAGTTGTGCTGAAAAAAAAGATGCCAAACATGGGTACAGTAAACATTTCTGTATATAGTAAATAAAAGCAAAATCAAAAGTACTGAAAAATGGAAAAAATAGGCTCAGACCACTAAGGGTTAATACGTCAATTTTTTTTCTGCCAAGAGAAAGTGCATTGTGCCTATTATTTTATTTGTTTTTGTTGTTGTTGTTGTTGTTTTTCAAAATACAACTTGGTTAAATTATTTCAGTGTGTGTATTAGTACTTTTGGAACATTTTGAGCACGATTTCAAAAATACCGTGATGATAATAATGATAACTGTGATAATTTTGGTCACAATAACTGTGATACAGAATTTTCATATCGTTACATCCCTACTGCTAATGTGTGCCCTGTGTTAAAGCTAATGCTGTGTATTGGGATGGGTAAAATATAGAAACAAAATCCCACTGTGGGGATAATAAACAAGTGTTCTTTTAAATACAGGGTACGTACTTGTGACTGGTTTATGGTGGTCGTTTCTTAGATAAAACAGTGTACTTTTCAGAAAATTTGGTGGCCAGTTCTTAGAAACACCTTCAGTAATATCATTTCATATTGAAATGTATGCATAAAAGGTATGATGTATTGATATGACTCAAAGATAACTAATAGAAAAATTATTCAACTGTCTGAAAGGTGAATCTAATAAACACCTTTGTAAAGATGCACAGCCATGAAGAAAAAGTAATTTATTGGAAAATGGTGTCTGAATTTATAGATTTTCTTCAGCTGTTTATGTATTCAGTTGAGTGAATGTGTAGTGTTTTTTCTCTTACAGCTGTGGTTTACCTACATTTTTACCCAGCAATATCCTATAATTTAGCAACTATTTACTAGATGATAATGTAATTAGGGGGCTGTAAAAGGAAGGGATACCCAGTAATTATTCAGATTTTTATATTTGAGTTGATCTTTTGAGTAGTTCTGCTGCATGTCACTGAGTAAGACAATAAAAACTCTTTCTCACATGCTCACAGTTGACTTTGATTTGGTTATGCAAACAGTGGATGCCTGTCATATGACACTGAAAAACAGCAAACAACAGTCTGTTGAATACAGCTCTGTACTGTCTTAACAGCTTTGTCTTCAGAGGAGTCTGTGTTGCCTCTGCAGGCCTGTCAGGATCCCTGTTTCACCTCAATAATACGGTTTACAAGCGTGAGAAGCATAAGACAGATTTTAATATCCCCAATAAAAGGAGTGACCTCACAGTCCCTGGTGTCATCTGATAAACCACAGTAATCACGCTCTCCTTCATGTGTGATGAGAAGTGCCCTCATTAGCTCAGCGCTGCTCTTAAACATTTGATAGTTAAACCCTGGGTTAGCAGCCTTTTCTGTAATCCCATTAACTTCATCAAGCTCAGCCCAGTTTAAGTGTTGGAGAAAATGGGTGTGAGGAGACTGTGCAGGAGCTCGCTGAGACAGAACTAATTCTGTCAAATTGTGTGCATCTTGAACATATTTCCAAAGTCCACATGAGGATTTCTGAAATCCACATCAGAGTGATGCTGTTTTTAAACCCATTTGGTAGATTTATGGAAATCCCATTAAAGGGTGACTGACTCGAGTTACACTGTGCAAAGTGGAAGATACAGCTGTTGTGACAAAAAAATGTCTTGCTCATTTTTAATGGCTCATGAGGAATATAAAAACGCAGCAGCACAATCATCGACTGAGGGACGACTATGTATTCGTAATGGTTATTGATGAAATGTGAAAGATTTATTAACATTATAAAAGGCATTTCAGTAGAAGAGAAACGGTAAAGTGAAAAAAAAAAAATGCTTTCAAGAGGGATGCAGACACTGTGCATAGACAGAAGATCTTGTCTGATAAAGAGCTTTTAACACTTGGTTCATTCTCAGGCTAGATATAATACAGTAGATTTCTTTAAATAGATTTTCATGCAGTTCATGTAAGTGTATTAGTATTACCCTGCATCATTATGATACTGTCATTTATGAGTCAGTAGCACACTGACCCGTGGGGATCCATGGGTTCTAGATGGGGCAGTTTTTATGCTGCTGTGTATTCATGCATGCTGTACCGAATTTGTCCAGCAATCACCGCCAAAGCCTTCTGGGTATAGCAACATAACTGTGAGGCTATTGTATTCCAAAATTACTAATATCTCCCAAAATATTGGTCCTACCAACTTGCCATTTTTGCTACTCTGTTCCGAGACCAAAAATACATAAGTATGCCAAACTGCAGCAGTCAGCTCTTTCCGGATTTTGTGTGAATTGCAAGACACACATACACACACACATGCACACATGCACACATGCATAAAGAGGCCACTTGATTTTTATAATATAGATACTGGTCACAATGTTCATCACACTAACTATTTCAAATGGTGTCAAAATCAATAATCTTTTAAAAGAGATATATGTAGGATTGATATTCCAAACTATCAATAGTATGGGGAGGTTGCATCAATACATTAACCCTTTATCTCCATATTGTCTCTAACAAGATTGTGGTAGATTCTGCTGGACCTGCTGCCTGATGCAACATGCCAAAAAAAAAAACAAAAAAAAAAACAAGTCTGCAGGGTCATCTTATGGGATCCACCCTTCATCAGTGTTCTGCACATTTAAGTCCAGAACATCTTAGAGTGACGGGGCAGTGGACAGTGGACCGTGGACAGTGGACAGTGGACAGAGACGTCCCCCTGCAGCTGAACTTAGGTTTTATGTCTTTGGGTTGTGACTGAATCACATACAGTTGGAAACTCAGTGTTCACTCACATCTGTATCACGGTATCATCATGTTTTCTCAGTCAAAATAACGCTGTCTTATCATCTTCACGTGCCGCATCAGCTGATAGTTTACATTTGACAGAAAACAGCCACAGTTAAACCACAAGCCACTTATTTTCTGTACAGTTTGTGTTGTCAATAACTGCTCTAAAGACCTGTTATTAATAATATTATTGATGAAAGTTTTTTCTTCACAGTTCTGATCATCAACGACATGTGAGACCAACAAAGTGACTCACTACTCCCTCTAGTGGTCAAGTACATCCACAGTGACAGTTAAAATTCAATTCACATCTCTGCAATACAATATACAGACATTTTTTTTTTACATAACGTTAGAACTATTTTTTCTTGACACTGTGCTCATACTTTTTTATTCTGGCTCATATATTAAAGTATCAGTCATACATATCGCTCCTTTATGTCCTACCTTGTACAGAGGTGTGTGAAAATGAAAAGAATTCAGATGTGGCTGATAGTGTTTCTGCAGTTTCTGTTTGCAGAGGCAGAAGTGGAACGGATCCAGAACCACTTTATCTCCCCACATTACAATGATGTACTTGTATACACACCTACAACATAGAATAACAAGATGTCAACTGTTATTAATGTCATAATAAAAGGCAACAGTTAATGCATACAGTCAGAAAACTGCAGGCAAACAAATGCATCTTCAAGTTCTGTTTTTTTAAAAGAAACAAAGGGTTAATTTGTTAAGAACATGCTGCAAGGGAACATTTGCTCAGTATTCATGTTCCTATTATGACCAACGTGGAATATAACTGGGTTAGACACTTGGTTGCAGTATTAGTCTGAATTTTATGAAGCAGATTAAAGCTTTAGCACATTTTTTGGCATCAAAAAAATCCTTCTTTGTGTGTCTGACAGGAAATAAGACGTCTGCACTTTCCCTGGACTCTGTTTAATCAGTGGAGAAAATCAAGTGTGACATGACATTTTGACAGAATAGCACAAAACACGACTCTACTTGGGTCAGTGCATCTTTTGATAATTGGATTTTCTTTTCAGAAATGGAAGAAAAACTAGTGGTTAATTGATTTTCATTGTAAAACAGAGGAATTAAAATTGAATTTCAAGGTGTTTTCTTTTTAGTGACAAAACAGATAAACCATATTTAAAAAAACGAATTGATTTCCATTTTTTCTTTCTAATAACTAAAAAGAAATGGAAAAAAGGACCAAAAACTGCTATTTTTTTTCATTTTCTGAGACTGGATGTTGTCATCTTCAAGGAAAGAGCGCTAATGGTTAGGTCACAAAGATTCTTACGAACAATGGGTTTGTACGAGTCTTCCAGTTCATATGAAATCTGGAGTTTGTAGACATTCGTGGAGGGAGCATGTCTACGATGTCCAGATTTTGTGCAAACTGGAAGATTTGTATAAACCTATTGTTCGTAAGAATCTTTGTGATCAAGCCATTGGCATTCTTTCCTTGAAAATGACAACATCTGGTCTCAGAAAATAAAAAAAACCAACTGTTTTTGGTCTGTTTTTCCATTTCTGTCAGATAGTAACTTTCTTTTTTGTTATTAGAAAGAGAAAACGAAAATCAATAAACCACTAGCTTTTCTTTTGTTCCTGAAAAGAAAATCCAATTACCAAAAGATACACTGACCTACTTGACTACGCAGTTTCTTAATTTTACACCATGGCTCATCACAGAGGCAACATGGCAGCTCCAAGGACCAGGATATTTTGGCTTTGACATGAAACCTGCATTGTGGCATCTATTTTTCTGTTTGGTCTTTTGTTTTTTGGACAGAGAGGAGAGAGCTGCAGAAGGAGGGGATATATTTTAAAATGTGGACTTTTTCCTATTGATTTTAATGCATTTCTTAGGACAAGCCATGCAGTCGCTAAGAATACAACTAATTTTTAAGCTTGTAGCAATAAAAACTCCTGAGAGTCACTCAGTCAATATACGCACCAAGTTTAATAAAGACTGATGTGTCTGTGGGTGAGTTATGGCGGTCATTCTCTCTCTCACACACTGAGACCCAGGCGAAAACAATACCCCGTTCGCCTTCGTGCGCTGGGAATAAAACAGCAATAAAACAGCGGAGGGTGTCTTGATTGATTGAATTCATGGTAACAATAGAAGAGCCGCTGTATTTCTTTGCATCCCATGTGCAGTACTCACCTAGTCTGAAAGGTCATTTCAGTGGAGTCTGCACTCTTCAAGCATGACGGTGAATCAAATCTGAAACAACTGATTCATACATTAAGAGGCCGTGGGGCTAAGCATCATTTAGAAGCCAATGGGTGTAGATATCTGCCATAAATCTGTATTTTTACAGAAACATGCAAAGCAGAGAGAAAACAGTTAGTTCATTGTGCAGGAAGGGGGGGGTTTGTATTTAACCTTGAATGTGTTTGTAATGGAGCTTTGTGGCTGCTGTAATAAATGAACAGAACGGCATCAGCAGAGGTCTGAAAGCTGCTTACTTTGTACCACACATCAAATTAGAAAGACAACACATACTGAGGCTTAATTGTCAACGATTAGTGAATGAACGCTGAGAAGGATTTATTCTGATTCAGTTTAATGGGTTTGCTCATCTTGAATTGTGTGTTTATCCAAAACAGAAACAAATACCCTATAATTAAAAGGAGAAATATTTACTGGTGCTTGAACTGTTTGTAATAATTTTTGATGAGAAAAGTGAGCAAAAACTGAGCATCCAATGAGAGACAATAAAGAATCTATCATGATAACCACGAGGCACAAAACTGTTCAGAGAACCAGCTCAATAAAACTCAGTGTACAATATGGCCCACCATGAAATGATCGACGGCGTAATGAAGAAGCTAATGAGGGGGATCAAGATCGCTGCAGAGCCAATAAATCAACACAACTGTGCCTGCTATGATACGGGAGCAATCAGTAACACTGGTCAGTAGGCAGGGAGCGGAGGGGGGGAGGGGCCCCCGAGTTATTGAAGGGGGGAGGGGGGCCGACATGAGGGTCGACAATGTAATGCAAGTCAATGTCAAGAGCTCAACTGAGGATGTTTTATGGCTTTTTGAACGTCACAGCAGCATTTTATAGGCAGCATATAAAACATCTTCAACCTGGCCATGAACTCCTCAGCTAAAAAACTTCATTTTTAATGCAAACGAATATATAATTACTGCACACTGTAAAAATGACTGCAGAATTAACACCAAAAAGTTGTAAAATTGCAACATAAAAAGACTGTAAGTGACAATACAATGCAAAGTTGTTTATTTGAAAAGATTTTTGTGTTAACGATTAAATCAAATATAGCTGTAGTTTTTACAGGAAGCGTATGTGAACAAAACCAGATTTGTATGTTGGAATGATGTATTACTATTGTTTTTAGAAAATAAAACTGTAAATTGAAAAAAATGTGGTGCCATTTAAATTGCAAAGACCATAATGTTGAAATAACGTCGTATTTGCTTTTTTATATATACATAAAAAAGTTATAAAAAAGTAAACATTTAACAATGTAACATTTTAAACTTGTAAACTAATGAGTTGGTAGAGCGGCTCGTCCAATAGCCAAAGGGTTGATGGTTCGAATCCTGGCTCCGATTATCCATATGTCAAAGTGCCCATGGAAGACACTGAACCCTAAATTGTTCCCAGTCGGACCTGGTGGATTTGGGAAGCACTTTGGACACTATGAAGGTGTAGAAAATGTCCTAAATAAGTGCAGTCCATTTACCAGTAAAATCTACATGTTTAAAATGTTAAATCTACATGTTACTCCGTAAATATGTTTACAGTTGGATGTGTTTTCTACAGTATTGTTCTGGAAACCACAGCTGCCAGTGTTTTTTCCGCAAAAACAACAGGATTTTTTTTTTACAGTGCATTTCACAACATTTTCTTTTGGCACCACTCAAATCCAATCAATAGATAGATCCCCGCTGAAGTGTCTGACAATCAATAAGGCTTTGCACTGATCAGCATTTAGTGATGAAGATTCCCCCATGTAAGCAACGTCCAAGCAAAAGGTCAATTGGCACTTCAGCAGAGAGATACAGTGACAGCACATTTTGAAATCATTTAAAAATAAAAAGTCCTCACACTGAGATCAGGGGACGGCCTTTCGACTTCGGTCACGTGTGAATCAATATTCATGCATGATGAAACAAGACAAATATCAAGACGGGTTTGACTTCAAATGTAATACAGTCATTGAGAAAGAAGGAAATGTTTGAGGAGGAGGAGGAAAATAGGAGAAAAACATAGGAAAAAATTTAGAGAATCTGACATTTCCAGGTCAGAGGAGGACAAGATACTCTAAAATGAAAGGAGCTTTTGTTGGTCATTTTTAGCCAAAGTAGAACTGAGTCAAGCAAAAATAAAAAAAAAATAAAAATAAAAAAACAAAATAAAAGGAATCATTTGAAGTAAAGTGTTTGGATTGTAATATTTATTTCTTTGCCAATTCCAAGTCCCAATATCAGCATTATGTTAGTCTGATTCCTATAATATCTCTAGTCTGTGCCCTTCTGTGTTTCTGAAGAGGTCAATTTTGCAACATTTGTAGCTTCTTCAAATTCTGGAAAGTGAAGAGAAGAAATATTACTGAAAATGCATTTGTTATGAGCAACCAAAACACATGTACATATTGGTGGAAAAGAGCTCAGACATCTACAGGAGATATTACATTAATATTTTGACAACTTCAGAATCTTTGCATGTGAAATACTGATTTTCCTCTAAAATAGAAAAATCCTGAAGCCAGAAATGACTCAGTCACTTGCAGAGTTTATATCAATCAAAAAACCAGAGAGAAATGCAGTTCATATACGTACTTCACTAGTCCAACAGCCTGCTCACAGTATTACATTTTGTAATGGTCAGACAGAAAAACGTAATTTTCCGCCAGTGAAAATCATCATAGGCTCCTTAATGCTGATGACAAATCCCCCAAAAACAAACCCATGAGATTCAGCAGTAGACCTTGTGTGGTCTACAGTTTATTTTCAGGCCTTTTAATAATTTAGAAATGCACTCGAACAGCTGCCAAGCTGTGGCTCAGTAGCCTATTTTCACTACTAGTGCACACTACAGCTTATAATTTGAGCTACAATAAGATCTATATATACTTTACATGATGGAAAATACTGTACTTGAATTATATACAGGGCAGTAATTACATTTTTACAGTGGAAACAGGAAATAAAATTCAATAAATAACAACAGTTCCATCTCAATACTTAATATTTTCTGTTGTAGTAGATGATAATCTGCATGGGAAATAAAAGAACTGATAATATGGTTGAAAATAATTCAGCTATAGTGATCAGGTTGAGATGTACATTTTTCACCTGTGGTTTGTACCCAGGGATCAGTGTGAGTTCAGATTCAAGGGACTGCAGTGATCTGAGGCAGTATTTTTTCAACAAGGTGCAGGAACACAGCCTCAAGAAGGTCTATTGAACTCGTCTTGGTTCTTAAAAGACCTTGTAAAGAGCAACTTCAAGTGTATCAGAGCTAATTAGCACAATATCAGCGACACATCCTAGTGAAGAGCAGCTACAGACAGTGACTGTCAGCATTCTGGTGTCCTCGGCATAGGGAGGGAGTGAACCGTGATAAAATATTGATCCAAATATCAATTTCACAAGGGAAACAGATAGAGTAAGAGCCACACATACAGTAATAGAGCCACCGCTGAATAGACCTTCATGCATTCTAATGTCACAGAGACTGATGGAGGAGACGTCCTGGTGCCTCCAGACGCAGCAGGGGGGCCGGTGCCCAGGGGGGAGGGGGGGTGATGGTGTTGTGAACGATGCCCACTGGGGATTTATCTCCACCCGTGCACTTGGCGATGGCTGTGCTGATATACCCAGCTAAACCATTAAATAGATGCACGTCCCTGCTGACAGATGCCCAGTCGGCCTCTAATGAAGAGCAAACACAAACACACAGTGTATGAGAGGATGAGGACGATGCCAAATGAAAATAATGGGCTGTTATCAGTATTTGTAGAAAAAACATACTACATCTCATCTAGAGTTCAATTAAACCCACACCGTGTATGAATTAAATATTTTATTCCTTACATTTGAATGACAATAGAGGCCATCTTTGCCAGTTGCTGCAGGCAGCTTGCATTGGGTCCCATGTTTGGTTTGGGATGTAACCAGTATATTTACATAATCTGAATTAAATGTAAATCAAGCTGCTTGATCTCCGTCTCCCTGGATTTGAGGGGTTAAAGTCTGTGCTCAGAAACAGTGCTGCTCTGCAGGGGGAAGGAGTCCTTATTGTTGAACAATCTGGAGCTAAAGGCCTGGAGCACCTTCTTTTCAGCAACCTAGGCACTTTTAATATTTAGCCCTGATGCCCCTGAAGGACAGAGGGCAGCCATTTTGTATTTATGATACAATTCATATAAATGAGACTGTTTGGCCTTAATCCTTGCCTAATTAAATGCCAGTCTGCTGAGGCAGACTGCTAAGGGCCAACACGTAATACCTGTCGAATTAAGGGAACAGCTGGAGCAGGCTGCCTGTCAGCAGATCAGCAACACATTATTATCATGTTCATTTACAGAGAGGCTGAAACAGGGAAACTCCCAGCGCTGCTCTACTTCTGCTGCCATTCTTTCCCAATTAGCCTCTGCTGTGTATGCGATAGCTCCATCCATGTGTGGCTCAGAGTTTTACAAAGTATGGAGTCTGCTGCAGCAAAAGGAAAATTCACTGATAATGCTTTTCATTCCACAAAGAACGTCTGGATTGTGTTCATGACACAGGACGCAGACAGATTTTCTTCCTGCAGCAGTATCTATAAAACTGTGCTTCCTCTATGCATTCATTACTGAAAAACCTCATCAAATTAACATTAAAATCATTATGGAATGAATAATGAATAACTCAGAGCTGTTTGCCAGGGGGAATTTAATTAATCAAACAATCAGAATTAATAGTCTGCATGTGGAGGTGAGAGAAATGAAAAATATCACAGGGATGCTTCACTTTCCCTCTTTTGATTTAACATCAAAGATACAGAAACGTGCTGTAAAGCATCCAGTTCCAGCTCGGTAAATAAAGCACATCAGGCCAAAAGTTGTTGTTGTTCATGAATGCTGTGACCTACATAGTAACATTTACCATTCTCCCTTCTGTGATCAGCAGCTAATCAAGGCTGCCCTAGTTAGACACAGTCACTGTGTTGGCAGCAGCATCCAGCCTCTGTAACAGGAGCTGATCAGGTCTGAGTGTATGATGTGAATGTTATCTGTATTTATAATCCACTGATGTGGAGGATTTTAAAGATACTCGAAGTATTATTTAAAAAAAAAACAACAACAACATTTGCTTTAAATCTCATGTGCTGAGAGGGATATATTAGATATAGAAGATATAGATACAGATATATAAAATATAGATTTTTTTTTTTTCAAATATTTACATTAAATCTCATATTCTCCTAAAGTGAGTGGATGTTCCACTTCACTGCTGTTTATTTAATGATGATTCTCATAATGTATAGATAAATAACATGTCTGCTGTTTGAGCCGTAGGTTTGGATGGGACGCCATCTGCTGGAGATTTGGTGCCAGTGGATAAATAAATTAGTGAAAACTGAAGTTGGTTTGATTTTTCTCGGTTTGTTACAGTGTTTCCAACCTGAATTATAACCTTTTTATACTCCCTCACTGTTACTACTTCTATATAATATATATCCAGTGGTAGAATCGATTTCAAGTAAATCAGATGTACTTAAATTTCACAGGATTTCCATTTCATTTCTACTCAGCTACATCTCAGAGGCATGTATTGTACTTTTTACTCCACTACATATGTTCAGCAACTTTAGTTTCATTTCTGATTACAGTTTTTCATCTCCTTCTTGTCCAGTGAAAAATCTGAATGGAAGGCAAAGCAAGTTTATTTGTACAGCACAATTCACCCACAGGGTGAGTCAGTGTTTTACAAAAATAAAATACAAGTTAAAGTTATAAATACATAGAATACAGATTAAAAGCAGATAAATGTAAAATATTATCTAGTCTGGTCTATGTTTAGAGTAAATAAAGTTCTTCTACATGACAAGTGCTGCTTGTTCTTATCCAGTGAAAGCCACTTAAAATGTGTTGATTTTGCATCTTTTCATAAAATACTTAAAGGCTTTTACTCTTCTAGACATATAAACAAACAAAACATAAAACCGCGAGAGGAGAAACTCAAAGCTCATGAAACAGATGCACCAGGAATGACAGAAGGAATCAAATGTAGAGTTTTATATTTTACTAATCATGCAGCCTGCTCACACTGGTCATTTTAGGTAACAACTTAAACTATGAGTTACTCTTTTTGCTCCTTCCTAAACAACAGTATATGATGTAATTAAAGTAGTTACAGCAGTAAAATGTAAAGTACATGTAAATATGTAGGTAGCTATAAGATGAATAAAAACATCATACATGACTTTAAAATGGGATGACAGGTGCGCTTACTGCACAATGGCTAATTTAACTTTTCATACTAAAGGGACACTCTTCTGTTCATACTTACATACTTTTACTTAACCCTTAAAGAAATACAACTATTTTAGTGGTGTCTTTAAAACGAATTTCCGTCTACATTTGACCTTTCCTAAGTGATTCATTTACCACTGTTTACTATTATAATATCCTCTGTATTTGGCTTTTTTTTTTTTTTTTTTTTTTTTTTTTGGTAAAAAGCAGGGATTTTCCTGTTTAATTTACTGACCATGTAGATGAACTATTTACTGATTGCTAAATGTAACTGCCATTAATTACATTATGTACTGTTCCATACTTTCTTATGCACAAATACACACAAACAAACAAATCCCAAAGTACAGCATTCAGTTAATGCTCTTGTACTACAATTATATTTTATGTATAGGTCTGAGACGAATAAAGCATGTGAACAGATCTATTAAAACTCCTACAATACAGGACTTTAATAGAAATATAAGAAGGGTAAAAATGGGGGGAAAAAAGTAAGATATAGGCCTCCAAGAGCTGAATGAATCAGAAAATAAAATCTTGAGCTTCAAGTGGTGAGTCCTAGTCAGCGGTTGAATATTTACTGTTAAAGTCTGTGTTTGACCTGCAGGTTGTATTCCCCCTATCTGCACAAAAGACAGTTCAGTGGACATGTGGTCACATATAACAGACAGAATTATTAACATTCACAAACACAATATTTACAGAAACAGACTGTTTTATCACTAAAATGATCGGCTTTACATCGTCCACAAGGTGGCAGAAGACACCACAACATGTTTTTGGTTCAGCAGCTGCAGCATCAGCAGATTTGTCCTTAAGCATCACTCTGAGGATTCATTTCACATCAGTATTCAGGGAATTTATGGAAAGATCTAATACAATAACTACAGTGAAATGTCCTGTTGTATCAGCTGTTAAAGCATATGGAGATGTATATGATGAGACGAGGTATCAGAACAAGACATACTTAAGGTGAAGCCATATTGTTTTTGTTTTACCTGCTGTTCTGTCAGATCAATCAGAATAAAATGGAGGCACAGATGTAATTTAAAGAGATATTAAAAGGTTTATTACAACAACTTATCAATTCAAATTTTATACAGAACTTCCACAAGTTACAAGTACACTTTCAACACAGTATCACACCCCTTTTTGCGGTTAAGCCGAGGTAAAACAAAGAACTGAAGCTTTCAGGAACTCAGAGCCACAACTCAAGTTGAAACAACTTGTCTAATGATATTTATCTGACTGAGACATTATTGAATAAACGGTTTAATTCTCGCAGAGAATTATTATCTCATGCAAACAGCACATAACAATTAAATAAAAAAAAAAAAAATCATATCTTAAGAAAACAATGTGTTAGCTTCTCATTAAACTACACAGTAGTAAGCCAGTACAGACTAAGAGAAAAGGCAAATGGAGTTCATGGTGTGATTTGTATCCTACTATTATTTCAAAGATGAAATGCTTACAATTCTTACAAGCAGTAGTAGTGTTACTCTAATATACATCCTCTTTTACTTGTTGAACGCTGGAGCAGCATGTGATTCCAGTTCACATGTGAATGTTTTCATTTATGACCTATTCCTAATGATTGAAAATCCAAATGGGGTCAACAGGGCTCAGCTACAGAATCCAGACTACCCTATAAAAAAAAAAAAAAAAAAAAAAAAAAAAGTACATAACACCTAGAAAGATCACGTACAACGTACCATTGATGTTATTTACAATGTTTTCTAAAAACATCACCTAGAATTGCAATCAGTGAGAACACCACCATGTCCTGTATTGGTCAGTGTTCTGCATCAGTCACTTATAAAGCAAAGACAGTACACAAAGCCAGATGTCTCCTCTACTGAGACCCTGAATCTCAAAGAACAGTGATCAACTTATTCAAGAGAATCGGCATTAAAAATGTACTGAAGGAGTTTGTACAAAACATTAATGGCACTGAATGAGTCAACATCACCATGATTGAGTAATGAAAAAGGGTACTGCGGTCCTACAATCACTGCATCAGGAACAATCAGACTACACATGGAATGTTAATGAGAAAACACAGCAAACCTCCTTAAGACTATTTTACAGGCGGAGGAGAGCTCAAACATTCATGATGCAACTACAGCTGATCTCACACACACAAAAAAAAGTCAGATTCAACCATTTACATTTGTGACAGTAATCAAATCTACTAAAGGCTGCCAGTACAGAACCAGTGGACTGTCAAACCCTACAAAGGTAAACCCGTTGTCTCTCAAAATGTGCAAAATGGAAACAAAGATAAAAAAAAAGTGACCGCTCTTCACCTACTTTCATCATTAACATAGTGCTTATAAAAGTCATGAAAACAACAAAAAACAAAAAAAAAAAAAGCAAATAAAAATTCACATGAGCCACAACACACTTTGGTAAAGTCTAACAATTCACTGATCGACCTTCAGGATGATCGCTTTCAAATAAAAAAATATATAAGATTAATAAATAAGTCACACAAATACAAAAACATTTTAGAACCACTTGGTTTACATTTTCATGTTACACCTAAAGTGCCAGTTCTTCTGTCTTCATTAATTCAAAGAAAACATCTCAAAAGCATTGCCTACAAAGGACAAAACGCACCAAACAGAAATAAGCAATAAATAAATCCGATCCAAACTGAAGCTAAAACAGAATTCCTTCGTCTGTCGGAGACTCAAAGAGGCAACGGCACTTCAGTTTGGGCCGATCAACTCCCCGACGGCAGCGACTGGGGGGGGGCCCTCTGTGGCCGTGGCTCCTCTGTGCTCTGGTCTGAGGTGGTAGCGGTGGCTGTGCTGGACGGGGCGGAGACGGCTGGGGTCATGGAGGAGGAGCTGACCCCGTTGGAGGTGCTGACGGAGCTGTGCTGGATGGCCTCGTTCTGGGGGCTGCCAGGGACCGACATCTCCTCGCAGCTCTCCTCCTTTTCAGAGACTGGGACAAAAATGACACAGAAAGTAACCGCTGGAGCAACTTATACCATAGACCAGGGGTGTCAAACTCATATTAGTTCAGGGGCCACATTCAGCTAAATGTGATCTGCAGTGGGCCGAACCAGTAAAATAATAACATAATAATATATAAATAATGTCAACTCCAAACTTTTCTTTATATTTTACAGTAAAAAAAAAAAAAAGTTAAATTACATTATGAAAATGTTTACATGTATAAACTATCCCTTCAAAAAATGTGAATAACATGAACAAACTGAAAAAAAATTGTAATTTTAACATTATTATGCTTTAGTTTGTCATTTCCACATGTACATTATAACTTACAGATCACAGTGGATCTACAGATACACAAAATATTTAGTAACAGGTGGAATTTTATTAAAATTGCACTTATTTCTCTTAAGACATTTCAGGTTGTTCATATTTGTTCAGATTATTCAGATATTTTGTGAAATTATACTTTATTTTAGTGTAAATACACGGAAATATTTACATTTACAAAGAGACTAATATAAAGTTGTGAGTATTTATAGGTTATTATGAGATTGAATTGGTCTAAATGTGGAACCTGAACTAAAAGGATTGTCAGTATCTTCAGTGTAATTTTTTCATTTCACAAATTCATCCCAGAGGCCGGACTGGACCCTTTGGCGGGCCAGATTTGGCCCCTGGGCCGCATGTTTGACACCTGTGCCATAGACCGATGGGGAAATGACGTTCAGTCGTACAGTTTGGAGCGCAGAACCAATTAACAGTTGGGGAAGCAAATGTTTGGACACCCCATGTATTTGTGATATATTACATTAACAATCCCTCTGAAGTCATCAGACTCTGGCAAGTATTGTTCCATTCTCCAAACCCACATGTTCCCTTCTGCACATGCTCTGCTCCACTGAAGTCAAAACTGGATGTTTTAAGATAATACAATACATTCAGGGCACAATATGTTGAAACTGTCAAGAAAATAGTTTTGTTTTTTTGTTAAAAATAAACACACACACATACAAAAATGTGTTCGTGTCTGTCTGATGCAGCCACACCTTTTGAAACAAAAAAAAAAAAAAGATTTTCCCACAAAAATTTCATAATACTTGAGAATGTGTAGAACTTTAAGGACGTCTGAAAACTTTTTTTCATGACTGTTTATGTTATGCATTATATCTCTGAAAAGGTGGCGTCTACTGTCATGTTTTAAGGGTTAATATTAGAGATAGGTGATATGAATAAAAATATTGTCGTAATAAAAATGTTCACATCAGCTGATATTGATATTCACTCCAATATTAAAATCATTATTTAATATAAGTTTAAAGGCTCATTTGAAGTTAAACCCGAGTGAAAGCTGAATAAATAAGATTAAAGTATTCTATGTTCAGAACATGACAATAAGCAGAACAGAGCAATGAAAACCATAAAACACACCTAAATCTGCATGAGTTGAATTAAGTTTCAGCTGATATTTAAACAAAACACTAAAGAGAATAGAAAAATGTATATTGTAAATAAGTACCTCTATTCTCTATTGTTTTATCTAACTGTCTGTACACACCTTTTTTATGCTGTGTATCCGTCTTCCTCTAAGGCTCTTAGTGAAGTTTATACCAAAGGTTCTTCCTGATAAAGGTTTTTTTGGGAGTTTTTCCTCATTTACACAAAGGTTATTGTATATTATACTGTTCTAAAGCCCTTTGAGCTGCATTTTGGATTTGTGACATTGGACTATATTAATAAAACTGGACTGAAATGCAATCATAACTGTTCATGTTGCAGCGCTTTACAGATGTCATTCTTATGTTTATGAGACCTGACGAAACAGTGAGTGTAAAGAGAAGAAAACATTTATGACTTGGCTAAACGAATCAGTCCTTCAATGTGTCAAACACAAAGATTTACAAAAAATTTCAGAAATGATTTGTTACTGTCAGACAGTGTCACTAAATTCACAGTTATTCATGTGTACCACTGTAATCCTTAACCAGCAAAACATAGGCATCACCTCTTCTGGGTTTTTACATCTGTTTCAGGAAATATAATGCGAAATACATAATTCAATCATGGTGGGAAATAAAATGGCCGCCATCGATGTCACATGGTCTCTTTTTTTTTTCTTGATTTTCTGAAAATGTTCACGGCACCAAGTTTCACTCCTTCACAAACATTTCACCTCAGCTTTGGCACACGTCACCTGATGTAAAGACTAAAACAGCCTTCCTGCCGTTTTAATGAACTGCTTTTACCTGATACATTAAAGAAACGCTAAGGAAGGGTTTGTCAAGCAGGCCTCGTCAGACGTAAAGCTGCTCTTTGCATGTGCTGTACGCAAACTGTTTCATTAATCCCCATAATGCTACTTCTGCACCCTTTCCTTTAATTAAAGCTCCAATGTCAATTTAAACCCACATCATAAGGGTGCATTACATTCTGGGGCATGTGGCAGTGTTTCCCATCCCTAACTGCATTCTCATTTGTTTTTTGTTACCTTGCCAACTACTGCAGCGACAGATGATTACAGCACCTGATTTTAATGATGCTCACACTGGAGAGTAGGGAAGACTTGGAGTCGAAATGCCACCAGCTGTTAGGCAGTTGCATTGAATTAATTGGATCCTGATGGAAAAAAAAGACTCTACTCTCATGCTCTGTTTCATAAAGGAATAAGGAGCACAATGATAATTAATATTGCTAATGATATGAAGTCACTTGTTATGGCACTTTGTAATTAATGACTGGGTATTGGAGAATGTAAAATACAGATTCCGTAGCAAGAGATGCAATTAAAATGCAACACAAATGTCTTCACGTTAGAGACTTCATCTGCCTTCTTGACTGGACTTTGACCATGTGATTTAGTGCAACAGAATGTCAAAGCGCTATAAACTCCAGAGCTTTTTTTTTTTTTTTTTTACTACGCAGAAGGTCAAGCTCAGAATAAATCAGCTTGGTGGTTTTGTTCCATGTTCAAGTGTGCATTATCACTCCTAATGGCATTAAGGGGTGGCTGGCTGATACATCATAATACCCTCGATTTCTGTTTTCTCCGCAGCCAGAGCGCTTCTTTCTGCTCTCTCGGTTTCTGAAGTGGGGTTCGCTGGAAGCAGATGGACAGCTTGGCGTGCCAAGTGAAAACATGTCCTGGCTTGTTTGCGGGGCAGTCTGGGTAATTTCTTCCCACCTGCCATTGCTACGCCTGGGCAGGACGACGAAGGGTATTACCAGGTCTGGAGGGCAGCGTAGCCTTGTGGGATATGTAACACCGAGGAAAACATTGATGAGGCCTTCACATGGGTGAGCGCCACGAAGCAGCCAGATTGAAATAAAATACATTTTCTAATTAATCTGACACATTAAAGCCTCTCTGTTCACTCAAAGGTTATCATCGTTAACAAAGACCAAATAAAGAAAACTGGGTGTGAACACATTTTCTGTAATCGAATGCTACATATAAAAAAAATGCTAAAACAAAAAATTATGACACAGAAAATGTCTTTGACAATTTCTGAGCTCAATTCATAGAGCAGCCTAGTAACACTAAACACACACTGACACACATCTTTAATAGTTGTCTTCTGTGGAAGTGAGTACACTATTATATAATGCTATGATGTCTTCTTGTGTTCATTGTGTTGTAAAATGGATAATTTTCAACATAGTTTTTAAATTAATGAAATTTCTTGTTGATGAAAACAAGACAGTGAATGAACAAATAACTGATGATGACAAAACTATGTGAAAATAAAAATCAAGATGAAAATGTTAAGGAGGGATGATTGGGAATTCACATCTCATCTGAAGTTCGATGTAGCTACACAAGTGAATCACAATAATGGAATAATAGAAATTTCTTCAAAGACTATATAATGAATCACATTTTTAGACTAATCTTTGAACAACATATTACACTAGAAATAAACCTGTATTAAATTCAGTATAGTTGGACTAAAACTGGACTGTGAGTAAATGTATCTGGTATTTTAATCCAAAGACTACAAATAAAAATCAAATTTAAGTCACAAGTAATAAAAATAACTAAAGTAATAAAATAGCAATAGCAATAAATAGTAATAAATAAATGTAAAACAAAAAGTTTGAATGAAATAAAGATAATATTGAATAAAAAGTCAGAACTATTATAACCTTGGCTCATTAACAGGAGTTGGCTGTTCATTCTAGCCTCGTCTAAAATCTGCTCCACCAGTCAACTGTGAGCCAAACTCCAGTGTCTGGATGGGGTTATATTTTTCCAAACAGTCTAAAAGTGCTCCAAATGTCATCTTTCACGAAGGTCTAGAAACACAGGACAGACGTCCTTAACAAACATAAGAAAGATGACTCAATTCATCTGCGCATCCGGGCTCAAAACAGTCCAGACGACACCAAATGAGACCTGGCCCTGACAGCCCACTGTAGCCTGGAAACCATCAGTCCCATAATGCACATGACGTGTGTCAGTGGGACGGTTAGCAATAAGGGATGCATAATGAACAGCCGAGCCTGGTGGACACCCCACAACGAGAACGCTCTGCAGTCTTGTCAAGCTTGCTGCTTTAATGGACTCATTTCAGAGGCAATCATTGTCAATACAAGTCAGCGGAGGCGTTTAGAGCATGGTGAAGAAGTGGCTTGGAGCGTGCTCGTGCTCAGTGCACACCGGCTCATCAGTGAGAAGGTGAGTTATGGCCATAAAATCTAAATGACAGAACCCAGATCTTGGGGAAAAAAGAAATATAGATGGTCTAATTCTAAATGAGACCATGTGATGGACAAGTGCTGGTGTGAAAACCACAAAAGCACAGGCTAACAACAGGAAATTTACATGAGGTGGAAGCAGATTCCTCAGTATTTTCACATATTCAAAGAGATCGTGACTGTATGTACGTACTGTAAGACACATTTTTACTGCCATAGGTTGAGGCTAGAAATGCAAAGATCAGACTTTGAGACAAATGGTTTGAACATGATACCAAGAGCATACAGTAGACATTTAGCTTCATCTAACAAATGTTTATTTAGGCATCAGATGAAGACAAACCAATTGCTTTCTTGTAAACACCACCTGTGGCCTCTTGCGACCAATGAGAATTTGTCTCCACCAAAGCAGCACATAAATATTTTAACTTCTGCAAACTTTCTGAAAAGAGAAAGGGACCATGTGTGTCAACAGCCCTTTCCGGTCGGTCATAAGTAAGGATTGTAGATGTTAGCTGTGGCTCATTTTCCAAGTGTTTCACTGGAAGCCTCGGGCTGAGAATAATGGAGCATTACTCACTGTGATAGCCAGATTTCTTCTGCATGGCGGTTACAGGGCAATCTTTATGAGCCAGAAGAAGCTGCTTCAGCTGAGCCACTTCGTTTCTCAGCAGGGTGACTTCATTCTTTGGGAGACAGAAGACATACAGCAGGACTTAATAAAGTGGTCAGTGTGGAGAACAGAGTATCTCAGATGGAAACATAAGGAAATCAGACAATGTGCACATGCAGCAGACACTTTTACCACTTTATTAATTTAAAAAACTGTGATCAAAACAACAAATGAAGCCACCTTTGCTCTCAGATTAGCAAACTTGTGAAGGTGATACACAAATGACCTTTTCATGGCCCATGTGCATTGGCTAATGCAGTCAAATGTTACAGTCTGATTTGATGGTTTACATATAGTTAATACAAGTGGCTACATCAAGATTTAAGCTCAACAATATGCAAATAAAAAAATCCAAAGTGCACTCTTTACGACATTTGCAGTAAATGCTCATTACCACATACACACTGGGATGGGCTTGAATGGGCCTTTATCTTCCCTCTACATGAATAGCTGTGTTTTTATCTTCCAGGGTATATTAATGTCAATTATTAATGGGATCACAAGGTTAAATTCTCAAGACCTCTTTTGTACAGTAAGCCCACATGGTGGATATATTACTGCAGATAAACTCATATTTTCTCCCACAAGAAACAGCAAACACTGAGAAAGGTAACACCATAATGAATGAATTCAGAATAAAGTATGATGCACTTCTTCATTTATGTTTTTCCTGCACAATAATTATGGGCCTTCACTGGCTACCCACCAGCACATTTGTCAGAGGTGAGCTGTTCGGATTGTCAGTGCAACTTTGTAGATGCTGCTGAGATTTACACTCTCATGTCGTTACAGCTCCCAAGGGAGCTCAGGATTTCTGCATGTCGTAAAAGAGAGCCACATTACGCTGAAGGTGACTTTAACTGGATTTAGAGCGGCCAGGGGCCCACAGAACACCCTGTGGCAGATTTAAGCTCCTTCTCTTCTCCTTTAAAGGACTACGGGCGGCTTAATCTATTAGTCTAAAAGCAGCCAATTTATTTGATTCCATCTGTTTAGGCTTGCTGGCGTTGGCAGGGCTGAGCTATTGTAAGACAGATTTAAACACAGCTGGAAGGAGAGTATGTATCACATGTAGCCAACGCCATATTCGCTGCACTTCCACCATGACTGCTGCCACTTACAGCCAATATAAGATGAGGCGTTCCCTTAAAACTCTCACTCTGTACAGAAACACACAGGACAGACTGGCAGTTAAAATATTAATCATTTACTTCGAAACACTGCAGCATGGATTAAAACTGTTGGTGACACAAAAACATAGAAGGTTAAGTTGAATCATGAGACATTCATCAAAGGTAAGAGTCTATCATACCTGGGATTTTATTCAGAACTATAACTGGACTTTTGAGAGCTAGGCATGTTTCTAACTTTGTGAATTAATCGAAATCTAGCAAATGGGCCTTGGGTGATGCTGCGAGCCCTGTGAGCTGCCTGGTCTGACACCTCATTAAAAAGCCAGTTAAGGATGATGTTAAAATAATTGTGCATCATTAGAGGCAGTTTCACTGATCAGCTGGGCCATGTCAGCATGGGGGTTTTTACAAAAACTGCACTGCTGATTAATGCCTTCGTATAAAGCGGCCTTTTTATTCTCTACCACATGTTGTTCCCTTCCTTGTAGTTAACAGCGATGCTCGTTCTGTTTATAACCCCATTCACTCACCTATCATTCCCCTTTCATCTACCTTCATTTAAATAAAATCTCAGCCAACGCACCCCTGACAGGTAGTGATAACTTGTTTTTGAACCAGGTATTAGCAACATGAACCGATTTCTTTTCCACTGCTGTCTTTCCCCTCCTCCACCCCTCCACATCTTACTCTGCCTTCATAGAAAAATAAGACAGTGAGCAAATAAACACCACATCTCATTTAATTGTCTGGAACACCGATGTGCCGCACCCCGGCTCACACTTATCAACAGAGACAGCAGATACATGAACTGTTTCGAACTTGTCAGCATCAGATCCTAATTGCTTCCAGTGAAATGAAGGTTCAAAAAGACACCTTTCCCTAGGAGATTTTTGAGGCCATTCAGTAAACTGCTGAGACAGAAGCGAAGACACGCTTGTGTGCGGCTGACATCTGGAGGATACATCTTTATTGACAGGGACATATCGATGTAAAGGGCTCACACACCGCTGCTGTCACACGGCAGCTCTTCTTAATCGGCTTTAATGACTTCATCACCACAGAAGGGAAAAGTCTGCGCACACACCCACCGCAAACAACCACCAACAGACAAGTATTCATATGTACACAAATCAACACATGGATATGTCTGAGCACAAAGAAAAAGACACGAAGTTGCTAGAGGGAAATGCGGTGGCTTAAAGGAAGAGGTAAAAGATCACCTGTAGTTGTCCGTTCATGGAGCTCAGGTCTTCAGCCTTCTTCTCCAGGGACTGGACCCACACTTTCCGTTTCTGCCTACAGCGTGACGCCGCAGCCCTGTTACGCTCCAGGAACTTGCGCCTCTTCTCGTCGGGATCTTCACTTGTGGTTCTGCGCCGCCGACCTCCTGTGCTCGGAGGATTTTGCGCTGGGGGCGCTGGAGAGGCCTGTAAAGGAACAGTCTGATTTATTTTATTTAATCTTTATTTAATTGGGCAGTCTCACAGAGATTGCAAAGTCTTTTAAACGAGAGACGTGAGACCAAGAAACAGACAGACAGAAACAACACAATTATACAATAAACAAGGTATTAATAAAAACAGTTACAAGAATCATAATAAAGATCAGATGATAAAGCTTTAAGCTCTTCAAGGGGGCTATAGAATGCTGCTTTAAGGTAAGTTTGCAGTTCATTCCATTTAAAAAGCGTATAGTACCTGAAACATTAGTGCATTTATGAGTGATATCTGAGGTGACGTAATTATGCAAGTACTGTAGTTTAAAAGATTTAAGGGAGGAAAGAAAAGAGCTGAATAAAAATCACAATTGAAATAAATAGTAGAACATAACATGCCTACACTCAGTAGAAGTTAATTTTGGAGGCACCAATTATGTACTGTGATGCAGACATCATAATCAGATTATCAGAAGTAAGACTGCTGCAAATATTCATACTTCTACTTCTAGAGCACTGCACTCAAAAGGCTGATGTCTGCATCTGGAGCTGTACTGTATTTGAATGGCTTATAATTCAACTAACCATAATGAAATCAAATCATGGGACGAGTGAAAATCGACACCCCTGGAACCACAACTTACCGGAGTCTCTGTGGTGGAGGTCGCCGGCTGCTGGAGGGAATGAGGAGAAGGTTCTTCGCTTGTGGGCAGGTGAGGGGCTGGGGCTGGGGCCGGGGTGGCGGTTGGAGCTGGAGCAGGGGCCGGGGTCGGGGAAGGAGAAGCTGGAGCCGGAGCAGTAGTGTGGGTCACAGCGCTGCTCTGGACTTCACTACCATCTCCATTGGTTACCTGAGGAAGCTGCTGGCTTAACGTGGCTTTCAGTTTCTGGGAAAAAAAAAAATTCCACCATATGGACAACAGTCACACCAACAGGCAACACCAACACTGCCAACACCAGACTTAGTACGAGCATGTAAGATTAATGAACAGATTGTGATATCGTGCTTCAATAAAGCTCCTTTTTATGGGAAAAACTGATACCATTTATTTTCCAGACTGTGTAAAATCCATCAGTACAAGTCAGCGCACCATTGTGTGTTTTTAATCCAAAATTAAGGAAAAAAGAACATAGAATTTAAAAAGCAAATAAAAACCTTAAATGCTAAAAAAAAAAAAAAAAAAAAAAAAAAAAAAAAGAAAGGCTCGGACATGTAGCCTGGGTCAATAGAGTAAATATATTTTACAAACTAGACAAACTATTTATTAGCTATTTTTAGGTTTATCATTTGCAATTAATGACTGGGGGAAAAAAATTTCCCACCTAGATTTTTTTATTTATTCTTTTTAATGGCGAGTTCAGTTCTGTATTTCTACATTATTTAGGCATGGATTACTTATCCAAGTTTAGCTTTTCCCTGCTACAAATTATATTTATTACATCTGCCTTCTTGAAATTTGTCCTCCTTTTGTGCACTCTATACCATGTCAACCACTGGGGCACCTTGTGTGGTTTATATTCATTCTATAACTTTTCTCTGGATACCAAACATTAAGGGGCATTCTCAGCTCAAATGACTAAAACTATTTATTGAACACTGACTAGGTGGGACAACATAAGACACATAAACACTACCCATTCACAGAAACGACTTCTGTGCACATTCGTGTCCATGAGTCACAAGCCAATTCCTCCAGAATCAAACACTGAGCAAACAAGGTGAAAGTGAATGAGCCTTTCGAAGCAATAACAAAGTGAGAGGGAATACATTTACATGAGAAAACAGAGGGCCACATTATTCTAACAACTACCTTTGCCAGACCAATCTATCTACCAAATTAGTTTATCGTGTAATACCCTTCCAGAAGCTCTTCTGGCAGAAACAAGATATTATTCTCTTGGAATGGCCCATAGAAAGAGGGAAAAGCCAGTCAGATTCATATTTCATCTCTGCCATGGAAACCTCATCAGTGTAATAACCCTCCATCTCATGGGTGTTATTCAACCATCTGCTACTATATTACTTATCTTTATTTTGCAACTAATTAACAGCATAATCTTCTAAATTCAGCAAGTTAATTATCATTATTGTGGTCTTTGCAGCATCATCAGTCCTTGTAAAGTGCCGTCTCTGCGCCCCCTGAGAGCCGGGTGGGGGTGGGGAGCAGGCAGGTTGAGCGGGGGTCTGTTTTCTTGACGCGGGCTCATTAGGTGTTTGCTGATGAGCCGAGTGTGGTGGGAGGCACCGGGAGTAAGAGGGGGGATGCAGGTCAGGCAGGATTCTGCTGAACAAAAGGTTCCATGCAGGGTGAGGCTGACTTAATGTGCCTTGCTGAGCGTGTGCCAGGATGCCCCCAGCTGGCTTTTACTGGTAGCCCCCCTCCGGTTGGCCCCAGTGACGGCGTGCTGAGCACAACGCTGTCTCCGCGTTTGTCATCTCAGTACCCCATGATCCCTGACAACCCCTCTCTCAAACCCCCCTACATTTCCTCCTCTTCCTCACCAGTTGGGATCAATCCTACCCTCCCAACACACACCTCCTCTCTGCAGTTTATCTGTTAATTTTCACAGGCGTAGCATGCTGCGAACACTTACAGGTTCTGTGATCCGTGCTTCATCACATTGCCACTGATCTCCTTCACAACACTTCATATCCCTGGCCTTCAGCTTTCAGTTTTTATACTGCAAGATACCGGACTACTATGACTGTAACTAATACAGAAACACATCTTAAATATATTAAACTTAATACCTCACCTTTTTATTGGCTGGCCTTTTCAAGTAGGTAGACTTCGATATTAAAAGGTAAATGTAATGGTGATTAGTACTGATGCACAGATTGTGAAACCCCGGGCCAATAGCTGCTGATGATATGTGTAATATTTTTTCTTTGTTTTATTGTTGTGGTTGTTATCTATTCTGCCTTTATGCCAGGGAAACAACTATAAAAATATATATTATAAAAAATAACTGAACTGTATTAAAGTCTGTCATCCCGACAATCGTCAAATGACCACAAATGTAATCAACCTTTAATACAAAAAAAACACATAAATCAGAAACTACCTTCCGAGAATATAATGTTATTTGCTGCTTGTTGATAGCACCTGGCATCAGATACTGATGTTCTACAGATGTATCAGTGCATTCCTAGCAATTATGCATCCGTATAATATAATTAGAATCTTTCATTTTTTAAATACAGCTTACCCAGCCTTTTATTGTGCCCTAATCTGGTCAAACAAAGTGCCAACCCCCTTATTATGAAGCTCTCTGATTACTGTGAGTGTTATTAGGTCTCTCAAATGAGAAATAACAGGCCCAACATGAAAAATAATATTTTATGGAAAAGAAGGGAGGAAGGAATACCAGCTTGGCTTCTGATTGGGCGGGCTGTGGCGAGGGAGGTCCTGGGATCCCGGGGACGTTAGGCACTACGGTGACAGGTCTGACAAGCTGAAGGCAGAGACATAGACACAGATGAGCACAGAGAAAATGAGTCTTCTTCAGTTAAAGTCGGGCAGCACTCGCCTAACACAGACACACAACCAAACACGGCAGGCTCTCGGAGTTTGCTCATATCTCAGCCTCATTAGGTTGGATGGCCTGTTATTTTGTGGAGGCAGCGCCACATGGAGATGCAGTGCGCACGCTAATGAACCTCTGCCTGCCTGCACAAGAGCATATGGACAGGGAAGTTGAAGAGAGGATGGAGAGACACAAGTCAGAAGGCCAAACCCAGGCCTCCTCTCTCTCAGCCGCTGACAATGAGACAGAGGGAGGTGGGGAGGAGTAAAACAAGAAGGGGGGGGGGGCAATCAAGTGAATGGTAGGCCCACTGGTGGCTTCTGTTCTCCATCTACTTCCAGCTCTCCCAGTCCCAACAGACTGGAAAGATAAAGCCTGTGTCTTCCTGTGCTGCTATCAGAAAATGATCATCTGCTGTTTAATGCCGAACACAAACAATTAGGACTACAGCAAACAACAAAACAAGTCTCTACATGGGGAAGTTCAGAAAATTTCAATAAGACCTTAATTTTCTGCAAAGTTCCTATAAAAGATACTGTCATGGTTAGTGGTTCTAATTGAACTGCAAAGCACGTTAGTAGTATCATCTATCTGGACTGCCAGAAATCAAGAACGTTAATTCTCATTGTACAAGGACAAATAGCGTTGAAGCATCCTGGAGAGCAGCCTGCTGTGTCTCAGCCAATTCCTGTGTCTTTGCCACACTGATACACACTTGTACTCTGACGTCCATGACTTCACTCAGACTCTTCTGCTTCTAATCGACTGCCAGATATTCTGTGCCAAACTTGTAAATAGTCCCACTGTCCAAGTGGAGCAAAGATGATATGTGACGACAATCAATCACAAGACCATATTTTATTTATGTTGTGAGTTAATGTGAATGTCACTTTTATCCAAACACTGTTTGAAATAAAAACAACTTACAAAAGAAGCATTTGCCATTAAAATGATGAAAGCAGTTTACATTTTAAAGATGCTCAAGGGCAGCATTTCAAAGCAGTGCTATCAGCAAAGCAGAAGTTTTTTTAAGCCCATACACTTGTATAAAATAGTAATGTAAAATTCCTTGATCCTTGAGCAGAAACCACTTATTTTAACATAATTTCATATAAAAGTGTCTTTATATTTTGTTCTGGAGATTTTGATCATAACAAAAACAGCTACTAAAAGGATCCATGATTTCAGAATATCTTTTCATTTGCTCTTTTTAAGAATTCTGTAGGTCATCACTAAATAAGAAGAGGTGAAAAAGGTGCTGGAAAACAATGTAAATTAAAATGTCTACAATCCTTACAATTTAGCAAACTCTGTCCAATGAAGGTCATGTGGTATGCTAGAGAGCACCAAAGAGGGCACTTACTTTCCTGTTTTTACATGCATGCTTAATTCTCACTCACCAAATTAAAAGAAAGAAAAGCCACATTTCTTAATGGTGCTTTAACACATCATAACACAATGCATGACAGCAGCAGAAACAGAACACTCACAGGGATTGTAGTTGGAATATGTACACTTGAACTTGTGATTGATGCAGGTATAGCAACTGGCATGGTCTGGCCGTTGGGCAGTTGTAAGAGCACAGGAAAGGTGCCAGACACTGGCCTGGAGAAGGAAAACAGAATTTCCAGTGAGGATAAAAAGCACGAAAGGAAAAATTATTTTATGATGAACAAATTAAAACTAATTTTGTCACAACTAAATGGTAAGGACGGCTACTACTTTGTTACAATCAGGCAACAGCTGATGGGAACTGAAAAAAGTGAAAGCAAAAACCAAGTGCAACTGAAATGAGAGTCAAAAGAAACACACCTGTTGCATAAGCAATGGAAAAAAGAAACTATGCTGCTATACAAGACTCTGTAAATGACATCAGTTTTGCTCAGTTTTAGACTTTGCGTTTGGATGATACTTTCACTAATTCAAAACATGTCTGTACCGAATCAAGTTTATCTGGCTTTTGAACCTTATACTGTGATTTTTAAGTACATGTTAGTGCATGTACACGTTTTATTCCCTTTAGTTCTGCCTGGCTTGATCTCATCTACACAACAGCTAACAATGTTTTTCATTAACTCACCTTTCAGAAAACCTAAAAACAAAATGGTATTTACTACACCACATGCTAGTAAGATGTGAGTGGATCAAACACGATAAATCATTTAGTGATTTTTGTTTTAAATGACTTCAGCTCCCATGAGGTATCGGTCATCAATCATCTGAAAACATCATGATATAATTTTGCAGAAATGTAGATGCAGTTGTAAACTAATATTTGAGCAAAGCTGATGTTTTCTGAAGATGGGACTAAAGCCAAAAGAAAAAAAGAAAATGGTGAAACTTAAATCCTGCCGAGTGCAAAAATCAAAAACAACACAAGCACATTCCTCACAAAATATGAGAAACTGCACAAAAAAAAAAAAAAAACATAACAACAAAAGCTAATTGGATAGAACTCATTTTTAAAATGGGACATTTTCAGTTACTTACACTATAGGCCTATTAGTGGATGGGACTTGGGTAATAACAGAGCTAGATGTTGGCGATGGGAGAGCTTGCTGTATTACAACATTAGCTTCTGAGGTTGCTAGAAGTACATTGGGAACTTGGAGGGATGCAGGATGGACTATAGTGGATGTTGGCAGTGAGGTTGGCTGCAAAGATAAATCCTGAAAACATCATACAAAACTTTAGCTGGTGACAATCACACCAAACTGTCTTCTTTGATTAATAGTTGGACCAAAAGATCTATAGAGCCTTCATTCATCCATTTTGCAGTACCATTAAGAGTTTTTTTTCCTATACTGACAAAAATCTAAGAATTAATGTAACATAAATCTAATCAGTAACTATACTCATATCAGTAGATCAACACATTCCAGAACATATTATCAATTACAAAAGGCAAACAACTTGTATTGATTCACAGTGACGTCTCTGCCACAGAGAGCATACTGAGAGCGTTTACCTTGTCGTCATTTGTAGTAGATTCAGGGTGGGGCAAAGGACTGTCTCGATGTGCCTCCATAGGTGTGGGGTCCTCAGTTTTGTTTCTCATAATAGGTGTAGCAAGAGGTGACAAATCCAAAGGCAACTGTAGACCAAAACATTAAAACCGATGACGAATGTAAGACATAAGGGTCAGGTCAAGCAGTGACATGGTTACATATATCATGTTCAATGGGCTCTAATGTTTTACATATATAACTTATACCAATGTGTGTTACATAGTTCAGTAGGTATTTGTGAGTACTTAAACATAGTAAGGATTGATCACATAAATGAACATTTTTGACCAAAAATATTTTAAAATGTGCTCAGTAACACGGTCTCATCAGAATGTCACTGATTTTGACAAGGTTTACGCCAAAGTGCTTCACACGCAGTTCCCGCAGGAAATTCACTTAAATTTGCCTATGACGTGTTCTGCACTGATGTCAAAATTTTGGAAAATATACTGGAAACTTTTGGACTTATTGACACAGATTTAAAGTAACACGGTTTTAATAGCCATAGTGACAATTTCAATTCTTGATCCTATAATGATGTAAGGACCAATGTGTCTAGAAAACAAGTCAAATATTTTTAATACAAGCATTTATTATACATGCCAGTAATAAGCTAACAAATGAGTGCATAAAGAAAAGGACAAGAGAAACTTTGATTTTCCTCATAGATGTGTATGTGACCTGACCCATAAGACATATTTTTGGGAATGCCTATTAGTTTCTGGGATCTACATAGAAGACAAAACAAGACACTGAAACACTGAAGACAATATGACCAAATGTACAATTAATGTGACAAGAAGAACCTTTTTAATGTCATCCTCAGTTGCTTTTTTGAAGTCATGGTCAAATGGACTTGCAAGTTCATTGAAGAGTCCGACTTCCTCACAGTTCTTCAAAAAGCGTGTTGGTGTAGGGGTTTGGTCTGTAAATCAGGAAAACCTTTGGTAAAAACACTATGTAAAAAATATGAATAACATCAAACTCTCTTGAACAGGAGGCTCTTACCAGCAATAATGACACTGTCATTCCTTGCTGGGCCAAACTTCAGGGTCATCTCATGCTTGTGTTTGTGGACGGCCAAGTGGTCTTCATTTGTGAATCTCTATATATGATCAAAGGAGAAAACAGAAAGAAAAAAAATGACAAAAAAAAGGAGAGACAAGGCTTTGTATCACATGATTATTCTGTCGTCTTTTATCTGGACACAGGAAATTAGTGTTCCCTTATGTGATAAAAAAGCTGTTCAAGCATCAGTCACTGCATCACATTAAAAGCTTTCATCAGAACTGTGATCTGCATGTGCTTCTAATATTTCATCCACTGCATTTATACCAACGTGGGTAGGATGAATATATTGTGCTTAGTTTAGCCTTCAATCGCACAATTAATGTTTGTTCCTGGCTGTTTTTCGGGGGCATGAACAACAGTTCTGACTCTATAGTTTAAAGTTTTATTTACTTTTATAGGTAAACACTAACCTATCGTATCAACATAGACTCACTACCAAGATAATTTCTCAGCAGAATTTCATGTGTGGACTGGTGAATTAAATAAATCTAGACTATAATGCAAAGAAACACTTGGTCATAACTATTGTAGACTTAAATACAGTGGTGGAAGAAAAGTTACTGGACACCACATGCATTTGTGATATATTAAATTAAGAATCACTCTTAAGTCATAAAACTCTGCCAAATATTGATCCATTCTCCAAACACATATACTCCCTTCTGTACGTGCTCCATTCTGTCAAGGTCAAAACTGGAATTTTTAGCATGAAATACATCCAGGGCATGACACTGAACTTGTCAAGAATTTAGTTTTATTTTTTCTTTTTAACAAAAATAAAATATGTTGGACTTATTTGCGTCTCTCTGATGAAGCCACACCATTTGAAACACAAAGAAAGACTTTTCAGCAAATATTTCATGATATTATTTCTGACTGTGTAAAACTTTAGGGGTGTCCGAAAACTTCCCCCCACTACTGTAATTTTAAAAAGTTCAAGCATATGAAAAATTGGAAAATTTATAGAAGAAGGTGTAAATTACAAAGAATTTAGCTGATTTTGATGGTCAAAAGCACTAAGACTGCCTGAGCATAAAACCAGTCCATGCAGACTAAGTGGAAATAATAAAATATATGACATATACAGGGTGGGGAAGCAAAATTTACAATGAACATTTAGTTGTTTTTTCTCAGCAGGCACTACGTCAATTGTTTTGAAACCAAATATATATTGATGTCATAATCATACCTAACACTATTATCCATACCTTTTCAGAAACTTTTGCCCATATGAGTAATCAGGAAAGCAAACGTCAAAGAGTGTGTGATTTGCTGAATGCACTCGTCACACCAAAGGAGATTTCAAAAATAGCTGGAGTGTCCATAAAGACTGTTTATAATGTAAAGAAGAGAATGACTATGAGCAAAACTATTACGAGAAAGTCTGGAAGATACTATTAAAGAAGAATGGGAGAAGTTCTCACCCCAATATTTGAGGAACACTTGCGCAAGTTTCAGGAAGCGTGTGAAGGCAGTTATTGAGAAAGAAGGAGGACACATAGAATAAAAACATTTTCTATTATGTAAATTTTCTTGTGGCAAATAAATTGTCATGACTTTCAATAAACTAATTGGTCATACACTGTCTTTCAATCCCTGCCTCAAAATATTGTAAATTTTGCTTCCCCACCCTGTATACCCTACTGTAAATACAGCTGAATGTCTTACCTGTCCACAGCCAGGAGCAGTGCATTGGAAAGGTTTATCATCACTCATATTAAGGGATTGCTGTTATGTCACCCTAAAATAAAGAAAAAACAGTCAACTGAAGATTAATGCTGTGTCAGGAGCTTTCATGGTACAAACAGCGCTTTAGGTGAAAGACAATTCAGGATGAACAGCCGGCTAAGAGGCTACAGCTTTATCCATTTACAGTGAACAGAGGAGATACTGACACAAACTGTGACAAAGTAGAGGTGAGGGTCTTGGAAAATGAGAGCTAGCTAGCGATAGAAATTTGGACAAAGCATATGGATGATGGGCGGCTGCTCTCACTTGGTTGTTTACACCTCAGCCTCACAGAAACCGCTACATTCACGGTCCGTTTATTGTTGGTCTAAATACGTGACTGAGATGGAGCTAAGTTAACCTGCTTGGACACCTCTAACGCTGTTTATGTCAGGAATATTAACGCATATCATGGCAAATACAAACGCTGAGGTTAGACAGGAGCGATGCTGTTCCAGTCGATTCCATGAACTAACGTTAGCCTGAGCCCTGCGTTATAACATACAACCGACGCCATATTTGGATCTAATTATCAGTGTAAACACAGAGGATGTCAACCTTTACTTCGAGGTCCTTATATTACACCTGGTCACAAGCCCCTCGCTGTCCTACGCATTATGCCTTTTACAACATCTTTGTACCCGTTCGCGTTCAGTTTAAGTGGACACTTACCCCACAGCCACAACCCTTCAAGCCAAAATCCCACGTCTGTACAAAATATCTCGCGAGAGCTCCTTGAGGGCTTCCGTAAACGTCACAGTCATATGTAATTCCAAGTCGATTTTGGACTTTGTGATATTTGTATTATTTGCATCTCATAATTGTATTCACTTCCCTCATATCTTCTTGATTTATTCATATTTCAATATTTTAATTAAAAAGCACATTTTCACTGCATGCATACGAATGTAAAGTTGTCACTTCAACTGTTTCTTTTAAGTTGTCTAATATTACATGTCAGCAGCTAATACTTCTAAGTAGGGCTGCTTGATTATTATTCACACAAATAAAAAGATCATAATCAAACCTAACCCTGCATTTATCTATCACTTCAGATAGGATTTGCCCTCATGGAATCCCACACATCCAAGAAATTTCAACATTGTGATACCATCATAGTAGGGAAAACGCAAAACATATACTTTAAAAACAAAATGTATGAAGCACTGCACAGTAATATCTCCAAATATGTTTTGTTGTTTGCCGACACCATACTATTGTTGTTCATATTTCATTTTCAAATAAAACAAAATCTCAGTTACTTCTTAATAATTAGTTTTGCTCCAGCTACTTACTCACTGCATGTACATCTGCGTAAACTGATAATTCAGACACTTGGATTTAACCATTGTGAGGGACATGCATTTCATCTTCTGGTTATTGGGTTATAGATGAGGTGTGCCCTTAAATAACTTAGCCTAACATTTGAGGATACATCTGACAGAAAAGCTCAACAAACTTGGGGTGCGCCAATAAAGTTTTGATTCATAAATCACTTCAAACAATTGACAGTTCAGTTAATCCATTTTCAACTGATGTCATTGTCATTCTTATGAAGGCACTTATGGCAATAAAATTATATTAAACAGTTAAAAGCAACCCATCAGAAATAAATCAAAACTCATTGTTTATCTTAATTAAATCATCTAGATTTATTCAATGCCATTTACAAAAGCAAGCACTCACGTGCTGCCTAATTACAGTACTGTCTATCTGCAGCTGAATCTGGAATAATGAAAGTGGACCCCAAAAAGCTGGCATGTGATGTACTGAAAAAACAAGGCTGATTCATGGTAGGTCTATGCAGCTGCTCCACTGAAATGACATTTGTGAAAGCTGCCTGCTTTCGGTTTTGTTAGCACATTATCCCAGACAGAAAAATTACTGCCATTCTTAAATAGTCAAATACATGTATTTTAATCACGTAATTTCTTACATTTGTACAATACATGTCTTGCTTATTTTGACAGTGTCTGAAAGACTTGAAAATGTACAGTTTCATGACACCAACACGGAACAATTTTGGTAGCCACAATAAAATATGTAGTCACATCTGTAATGAAAGTGTATAGCAGTTTTACATCGCAAACAGGATAAGGAAAGCCACCATCAAACAGAACAGTCCCATAGCTTCAGACAGGGCAAATCCCAGGATGGCATATGAGAAAAGTTGCTGCTTCAGAGATGGGTTCCTGCAAACAAGAAGGAATTGTCAGTTCACGTACAGAAGAACAGTAAAAACAGACCAGGAACATGCTCATCTACAAGTGATTTCTACATGTTGTGGCCAACACAAACCTAGCATAACCGATGATGAGACTGCCAAACACGGTCCCAATTCCAGCACCAGATCCAGCTACTCCGACTGTGGCAGCTCCAGCACCAATGAACTTGGCTGCGGTGTCAATGTCCCTGCTCACAGCACTGGTCTGGAAGCCCCTCAGTGCAACCTGGGTGAGGGGGCTCTGTGGCATCACAGCAACAGTGTTCTAGGTCAACAAAGAATAAGACCATTAACTTTAAAGCACTTAAAAGAGGCAATAATGCATCAGTTAGCTGAAACATCCTGAAGCAAAAGTCAAAATGTCTGTAGAAGGTAAACTGCTACTTCCTTGTTTTTCATAGTAACTGTAAGTTGGAATTTAAGCACTACTTACTCATGCTATCATCTTACATCAATTCAGATGTTAGACTGAGTAGATGATCAAGTTAGCTCAGATCCGGTCAGAGCTCTTACCTCTGTTTTGACATCAGGTCTGGAGAGCACAGAGGCAGACAGGGGTCTGTAAAGAGCCCGGGAACCAGCACGGACCTGTGGCAAAAACAAAGTCAGAATGGCATTACAAGTTTAGTAAATGTACATGAAGATGCTACATAGGGCATGAAATAAGCTGTGAATGTCAGCTGCCCAAGGCTACAGGCACATTCACAAGTGGGAGGCACCTTGAATGTCACTGTCAAACACTGACATTCACTGCTGTGAATTACAAAGTATGACCTGTAGCACTAAATAACAACTGCCTGCAAGTTTGTCCGTTTAGATTGTTTACTTATCTCACAATTAAACAATTCACTTATCAAAAATTGCAACAATCCCCTCATAATTTTATTTGCTAGCTACTTTAAGCTGCAGGAATGTGACCTTGAAAATTGTTTTTATAAAGCAAAATGAATCCTTACGAAAACCCACAGTGAGTCAATGAATTGATAAGTCCATACTTCATCATGTCAGAAGACCTTTAAGGGTTTTACAGATGGACTATGCACCAACAAAGGTTATTAGGAGCTAGTGATGACCTTAGCTAACAACCATAATCCAAACTGATTGCTACAAGCAAACGCATAAAAAGGTACGTGCGTTTATTATAGTGCATCATGTGCACCAAGGCTTTCGAATATTAGCTCAATAACGCTAACGTATTAGAGGCTTGTCAGTCATTCAATATTTTAGCATTAGCTGCTAGTCCGATGGCCTAGTCTGGAGATACCCTTGCCGTTCAGCCTCACTCAAGTTCAACCGGAGGCCCAGCCGTCTCAATGAGCACAATATGCACCATTTAATGCACAGAAATAAAACGGACAACGAAAACTCACCAGAGCCGGCGTGGAGACAAACTTTGCACAGGCGTACATTTTCTACTTTAGGTAGTTTTAACCGGTGTGGTCAAATCTGTCTGAAGCCCGGGTCTCTCTGAGGAAGAAGACCGGACAGAAGTAAGGTCAAACGGGTGTAAAAATGCTCCACAGACAAAATACAGACATTCAAATGCACATTCATATCCATTTTGCACGATGTCCTTACTTTTGTGCTGCAATATGAAGTTAAACGAAAGGATGAGAAAGGATTTGCAAAGATACGGTTCTCATTCAAACTGCCATTATACACTTACCGACTGCAGAGGTCGAACCACAGTGAAAGAGTGCGCATGCGCTCTGTGATGTTTGTAGAGACCCGGATGACGAGAGTAGAAGGTCGTTTCACAAAAACTTTATTTAACAAGACAGTGTTCATTCACAAAAAACACAATGTCCTTTGACTGCATACTCCTTCAGTTACAGTTTGTGACAAACACAGTTCTATTTTTTATTAAACACTGGTTTATGTTCTGCACTAAATACCACATTTCCTCATCCACATAGGTTGGAGGTGTAGTAAAATAAAAACATGCAAAGGACATATTCATGAAGATCAAAGTGCAGGAACTTAAATGAACAATACTGGCAACTGGTGGACCTTGAAAATGTATTGATTCACTCAATTCACTCATTCTGATCCACAGAGGTACTTCATTATGTCTTACATAAACAAAAGGAATATTCAGTGGAAAAAAGTGCTCAAGCAATAAAAGTTGTAAATGTTATTGCCAACCCCAGACTGCAGACTGCAAACAGAATTTGATCCAAATATTGCTGATTCCACATTAAAGCTGGCTATTGTTCAAAAATATAACCATACTTTGGCTTCAGTACAGCTTCCTACAAAACACTTTTTTCAATACCAACTTGTTTTAGTACAATTTTTCATTTTCAGAATACAAAAAAATCATTGCCATTCATCTTGCATTTCACTAAAGATAATTACAAAATATGAAACAAATATTTAGTTTTATTTTCAGCCTCTTTACATTTTACGTACTTAGAGCAGTTTTCAGAAAAAAACAATGCTATTTACCACAACTTGACATTCTTTGTTATCATGCATAAAAGCTGAGGTATTGAAAATTGTTATCAAATGATGCCACACTAAGCATTTTTAGTGATTAGTATGTAAACAGTTTGATTGGTTCTATGAAAATACTGAGGTTCAGTATTCAGGCTTATTCCAGATTGAAGCCTGTAATCTCATGTTTTCCATCCAATCCCTGAAACTTCCAAACAGAGATAGCTTTAAGGAAACATACAATATATATTTTCCATGCCAGATGACCAAATATTTATTTATTTATCTACCTTTATTTAACCAGGAAAATCTCTTTTCCAAGAGTGTCCTGGCTAAGACGGGCAGCTGTACATTAAATAGTTACAGACACAAACTTTCATACATAAAAACGAAAAGGTTTCAATACATAAAAAAAACAAACAAACACAAAATCAAGTCAAACCTTCCAAAGTCAACTTTGCTAAAAGAGCCCACAAGATGAAGATAAAGTGCGTCAGACAAAACATCTGCAGCCAGATGTCTCCCTCTCTAAGTCATACAACATCCTCTCAAAAGTGTCCAGCAAAACCAGATCTTTAAGTTTCCGGTCTTTTTGTAGTTCATTCCAGGTGAATGGAGCCGCAAATCTGAAGGCCTTTATAAACAAAATAAATAAATATACTGTTCTACTTTATGTTTAATAAAGACTGTATGTTAATGCTGGACTCCTCTACTGATTGTGAAACACTAATATGTTTGCAATATTAAAGAGAAAAATGAAAGGGGGCAAATGAAAACTATGTTATTGATTTTGCCTCAGTTTTAAGATTGGTTGTTCTTGACTGTGGCATTCCTGCAGTTCACAACAATCCAGCAAATAAGGCAATTTAGCTAATGCATTGTCCAAAGATGGGAGCATTATCTTCCTACACCTGAATTGGCTGTGAAGCACAGTGTTTGGTGGAACCAATCACAAACAGCAACATTGTTGGTTCATCTCTCAGTTTATGAAACCTCTGTTGCATGTCCTCTATATCTCTTGACCATTGTTTCTTGTATTATTTTTACTACAATCCACTATCAAAATATCCAAGACAAAATGAAGAAAATGTCCCAAATAATATAAAATGTTTACGACTATGTGCTTCCACCTGTTCCCTCTCAGGTATTATCTTTCACACAAAGGTTCAGACCTTTTGTCTCCAGATCAGAGTAGAATTTCAAAGATACTTCAGTGCTAGTTTTTCTCTCATAACAAACTCTTCCTGTCTGCCGCTGTCCACTACTATCACCTGTTGTGGTGTGAATTTAACACTCACATCCCTGGGGACTGATGGCTCAGGGCCTGTCTGTGCATCCTGCAGGCTGATGGTGGAGCTGTAGGCGATCAACACCGGGCGGATTTGTAATCGTGATGAATGACTCCACAGCAGCTGGTCTGTGATGGAAAGGTAATGAGCATGGGGAGTCTGTCTTTGCTGCATGCTGGCTTAAAAAGGACTGTCCCAGTGGCCCCTCAGGTATGATCTGTTCAGTTTTACAGTGAACATGAAACCACAGAGTCTTGACCACATGTGCTATCAGGAGAATTAGTCAGTTGATCAAAAATGTCCCAGAAGCAAAGCAGTAACACGAGTAATTCTGCTCTTGCGCTTACTAACATGATCAGTATTAACACCGAACATTGGAGTTCTAATTTGCTTAAACTGTGTCTAATATTGCACCATTGCACAGTGTGTCCTGAGTCTTGAAATGCTTGAACATTAACCACTAAAAGGGCATTCCAGTAACTGTCCAGCAGAGGGCGCAATAGGGTGTGATGTGATCATACCCTTTGTTGCTTTGGGTCAGTAACTGCACAAAAGAGAAGGGAAACAGACTTATCTTTGCCTTAGTATAATCTTATTTAGTAATGTTATAACAGTGTTTTAAAATGAATTTGGATTGATTAACAAAAATGGAGTATTTGATCTTTTCTACACATGTAAACAGCTATCATATATGTATATGTTCAGTAAAAATGATAACTTTTTGATAATCTTATATTGGCTAAAAAAGGATTTCAGAATAGAATGATCATGTAACACATAACTATTTCAAATGGCATGCTTCATACTGTATATCTGTTAATAGCAGTGTAAAACGTACCGGTGAACTGTAGGCCCAAATGTATTGCAGCCTCTTATAGGTCAAATATAACCGTATGATAAAACATGAAGATTTACAATATATTAATTGCACGACAGCCCATATCAAAGTGGCCGTTAACTACCTGAGGTCAGTGTCATACTGTCTAATTAACTGGGCAGCGGCTGTGTGGTCCTACACGGTGGTGGAAGGTGGAGAGAACAGCCGATCTCACGTACCCCCAACCCCACCACCCACCACCCTTTACCCACCTTTTACTTCCTCCCATTCAGAGGCACGCACGCACTCGCTGTCTGAGATCTTGCATAGAACACTGTGAGACATTCCATTTGCATGCCCGCCCCATCAAGCTGGATGCACTCAGACTGGTAATAAAAGGCATTGACCCCCTTAACCTTTATGAATTACAATTTGTGCCTGCAGCACGTCCTGTCAGAGGCCTCAGAAAAGCAGGCACCTCAGCTGGGGTGTGTGCGTGTTGTTTTGCAGTTGTTAAGGAGAGGGGAAAAGGTTTTTACAGCTCTTCGTCGGAGCTCCTGACAAGCAGGGAGGAGGCGGTCTGACAGCAGAAGCAGGGTAGGGAGGGACTGCAGCGCTGCTGATGGCTCCATGCTAATCTCCATCCCTAGATGCTGTATGAAACTACAGAGGCTCTTTTCTTTGTCAAGACCGAGAAAACATAGCCTGTAGGGTTGCATCCTTACTCTCCCATACATCACCTCTCGCTCTTAAACGTATTATCTAAATCTGCAAAAAGATTCTTAGATAAACATCTGGCTGAGCTGCAAAATTTTGAGCATTAATAAATACCACATTAGAACCAGAGAAGAGAGGATTCAGAGGTATTGGATTGGTTTGTGGAAATGGTTTAAGTTAATAAATCTCCATCAAACGTCAAGTGCATTTTAAGAGTTATAAATATAAACTGAATACCTTTTTAATTTGGTACAAGAAATGAAAATGTAACATAAAGTTGAACTTATTAGCTTTATTTGGCATCTGATGTGATGTATGTAGCAGTAACATCTAACTTAAATGAGCTCCCTTCAAAGGGCAGTAACTTCATTTACCATAAGAACGAATGAAATAAATCAAATTAACGATGAACCCAATTAATCAGCTCTATAATTAGAAGTTGTAAATTGTCATTTCCATTGATCTCCATCTCCACCTCTGTGAGTTATGCAGCACAGCAACTTGTTTATTTACCTACACATCACAGAACAAATGGACATGAACAATGGACATAAATAAACATCTAGGCTCAAACACATGAGTAAGGAGTTGGGTTTCAGTGAATGAGTGATGATGGTGAAAGATGGAACACAGTTAATTACATATAAGGTTTATAAGGTTACAAAACTTTAAGTATGAAATTTAACATTAACCTTTGTCATTAAGCGCCATTTGTAATTAAGAGTAAAGTTGTTTTGCTTGCTTTTGATATAAGTTATTATAGATTCTGAAATGCATAGAATGAATCTGGTTAACAAACGTAGCAGACGGTACAGACTTAGTTTAAGTGACAGTAACACGAGAAAAGCATTCCTCAACCTAAGCCCACTAACACTGTGAGTATTTCTAAGAAAGTAAGAAGGTTTCATTTCTTCTGGGTGGCATAGCTCATAATTACAACAGTGTTGGAAGCACTTGTAGTTTTATTCCCTAAGCAAACTAACGAACAGGTGTAAAATCACGTATGAGACTGTTTTCCACAGCTCTGCAAAGTCTCAGCTTGTGAAAATGTTAAGAAAAACAAGATTCCTCATCCTAAATGGGTCAGACAATGGACCTGAGAAGCCTTTTGATGCAGAGTGTACTGTGGACAGCCTTCAAGCAGCTGCTGCAATAATCCACGGTAGGAGTGGGCAGGTATTTCCCTGATACTGCTGGAAATCATCCCACAGATATGCACCAACTGTTCTTTAGCTCAGAAAGATTTAAAGGACATTAGCATTCAGAAAAATTGATTTTTCAACAAATCCATAATAACACTGATCTTTGTGCTGCTGCTGAGTAGAGCAGTTGGAAATAGTCTAAGAAATGCTGAGGCTGACTTTTTTTAGCTAAGTCTGTAACACCTCTATATCCCCATGCTTAGGAATACTCAACTGAACAAAGCGGTTTTATTAAACAATTTCTCCATACGAGTAATGCCACTGCCGGCTGGATTTTAAATAAAGTTTCAGACTGACATTGTGTTCTCACAAACATGAAACGTGCACAGAGCTTCATTCCTCTTTCTTTCCTCTGTTTAACATCAGGAAATTCAGGCAGTGACTGTGTGAACAGGAGCGTGGCTGACAGGGGCAGCCGTGCGATGATTGGTTTACGGATCTGTGCTTTCTCTAGTGACTTCAAGGTCACTAAGATTTACAATCAAATGTCTTATGACACTTTAGTAAAAGCCGCTCGAAGCTGACGACAGAAAAAGAGAAAATGAGTGTGAATATTCCTGACCTCTTTGTCCATTACTTGGACGTACTGATGCCTGCTTTATTATAACATCTAACAGATTTGCATGTACGTTTAAGCAGACAGAAGGTTGTTAACAGAGGCATATGGAGATAGGATTTGATAGACAGAGAGTATATGGTGTGAACGGTATAGTAGATTAGAAGAACGGTGCGTTTCAAGCTCCAGTCAAACTGCAGTTACAGTCTGCTACACAAAAGAGCAATTAAATATGATTTAAAAGCCAATCTGTAATGGCGGTGTGCTGCCCTCTATTGAAATATTATTGCCCTACGTCTTACTGTTTTAGATGGTGATTTAGTTCAGTGTTCCGTCTTCTTTAGTTTATTCTGTCTCAGCACTAAAATATGATGCCTAGTCTTTTGATTTACAAAGTAGCACAGCAGCCAGATACGTGGACACCTGAAATGGGGGGAGTGTCACAGGTTTGTTCCTCAGAACAACATAATAAATCCGTACTTTTAAATAAATTTAATCCAAGGTTATCTTCTTTCTAAATGTCACTTTGTCTTTTCCAAAAACTGTGAACAAGGAATGAATTGCAGGCTTTGTTTTAATCATTACTGAAATTACATTACACAGCACTGGATATGAGACTTGTTACACATGCACTAATATTCAAGGCGTGTTTACTTAGCACTCATATGGAACGCTGTTGATTTTTATGGGGCGCATATGGCTGCATTTTATTGTGCTCAATTAAATCGCTTTAAACTAGGATTAACTTTTTTGAGCGGCAATCCATTATACAGTGTCTCCCTAGTTGGAGCTGCTCAGCACACGGCTGCTGCAAATGTCTCCTAAGCACGGCTCACAGATTGGGGTGTCAAATATGAGGCTGTCACAACAATATTTAGTGAAAGGGCCCTTCCTGCTTTTAATGGCCTGACCTACATCCCAGTTCAGAGAGCTAATAAAGGCAGTCTGGTGTAGGTCCTGGAGCTGCACAATGTCACTCACAGATGCCCAACTCAGCAAGATCCGGAATGCTCAATTAGTTGCTTTTATAGGCCCCATTAATATGCATTAACTCTCTTTCCAATGTACGAGTGCAGACAAACAGTCGCTGCTGCTGACATGTCAGCCAGGTAACACTGTTTCTAGAACAGATGAGGAATGGGGATCAATAAAGACCATTTTGTAGAAAGAAACAAAAAAAGAGCAAAGTAAAATTAACATATTGGGTAACACTATTTGTAGAGTCCACCTAATACGGTACTATGTATTTGTAACATTTCAACACTTTATTAGTTGAGATTAAACAATTCCACTATTTTACTTTGTCTGCATATAATCCTTAGAGCATCAATAACTTTTGCACCCTTTTATGAATGAATAATGATTAACATTTTTAAGATTCAACTCATTTCCGAACAATCTTCTAATTCTGGTAAATATTGAACAATTGCATTTGAAATGCTACAAAGAGTGTAAAACAAGATTTCAACAAAGTTAGTAAGTATTGTGCCTGGGAAACTAGTCTTATTTTTTTCTCTAATAAGAAAAATAAACTTGTTAAGCTTGAAGAGTAATCTGATTTTACAAAAATATACCTAACTTTGTCTGTTCCAGTTGATATTAAACTAGATTAAACAAGCTCATACCATTGCAGCGGAAAAGGAATGTTTTTCTAATTTCTCTCACAAGTGGCCTGTGGAAGCGTTCTGACTCATAAAATTAAGAATACATATTAAATACATGTGTTTTTGTTGCTTGTAAAGAGCACAACTTGCTGAAATCTGGGCTGAGCAATGTTTGGTTTTGTCAATTGCGTATTTTATTTAAGAATACTAGAGCTGTTTTTGCACTTCTACGGGGACTATCCAAATAAAGTGTAGCCCAGATGAGAAACAACACAACACACATAGGATCATTACATATACAGTAGATCAAATGGCTCAGCCGGTCTCAGCTCCCCCCTGAACTAAAGACAACAGTTCGCTCACCACAGAAACCTACACAATCTGGTACCACTCCTCCCACACAATAAACCGATCTGGCACACAGCAAGCTGAATCAATCATGGCACTTTATTATCCTGTCACTAGTCTGCTTCCTGCAAGTGTGTTTACCCTGTCCATGGCCCTGCGATTGTGGCTGTTCAGTGTACATTAAGACAGACATAATTGAGATTGTGGGCGGCCGAAAGTGCAGGGCTCAACCTGTTGTCGTTAATCTGTCATACTGTCGAGAGTCACGGCGGCGCTGACCTATAGGAGGCTCCACCTTGAAGGCAGGGCTGATGGCGCTTTGTTGTTCATGGCAGAGGGTCTCACCTATTTTAAGTTTATTGGTTTGCCACCAACGGAGAACCCCAAAACAAGCGTGATCTATGGCCCAACCTCTGACTTCAATTTTTTTTCACCCTTGTCCTAATCCATGTTATGTGTTTGATGATTAGCAGCGACTCTCTTAAAACTCGTCGCCTCTTTTCCTGTTTGCTTGTATTCAGGATTTCATCGACTACAGATCAATCTTAGCTTTCCTATCTTAAAGTGCTATCATGAAAAATAAGCTGAAAAACTCAAAAGGAGCAACCAGTCATGCCCAGCATAATGAAAGCTTAATACTGCTCTTTGTAATATGCTAAATTATACAAGCAATCAATTTGGATTAATCGGTAACCCTTCAGATAGTAACAGTCTCTCTCTTTAAATTAGATTACTGATGGCTGTACTGAAAATTTGCCTTCACTTTGTATAAATTAAAGCTCTGCAAAAGCATTTACAAAGTAACAAGATATAAATGAATGCAATCGTACTGTTAGAAAAGGTGCTTTTTACAATCACACAACATATTAGAAATAATAGCTAAATCTTGCCTCAGCGGCCTGTTATTAATTACCTGGCAAATAGGACCTGTCTGTTTTCAGAGTGAGTTATAGTGGTGGCGAGAGATCACCAAAGAAAATTAAACAGCAATCAAAGTACATTTCTATCATCATAATTCTGATTGTCAGGATCACCTTTCCCAAGATGCTCACAGCAGCATAACAAATCCTGTTTTTTATTAAGCGGCTCAATTTGCTGGCGTTCATATTTCATATTTATGTTGTGTTACAACTGTGTCATACATGTATTCCTGTTGTTTCTGGTGCGCGGCATGATTTATTAAACATGGAAATATGAGAATGCTGCTGTGAAACTGGATTTAATTGATAGTTAGAGAAGACGTGGCTTCTTAAGAGTAATCTGTGGCATCCTCTGTGCGGAACAGCACGATATGTTGCCGCTGCACAAACAGCCCAACAGCAGCAATAACACGGAGCGCCTGCAAGATTTTTATCACGTCATGTTCGACTTATCCAGGCCTTGATTTTTGTACCGCAGAATCCACAAAGCAACCGCTTAAATCTGAAAGAGGATGTAAGTATCTGGCTCTGTGTCTTCAGGATGTGGCTCCTTTTATAGCAGGGGGGTTATTTCAGCCTGGAGACCCATAAGTTATGAAATGTCAGGATCCTATGCATTCTAATTGAGTGTGGAACAGTTAATGGCTGTGGAAATTCAGCCGCTTGACGTCTTATTCCCCTGTGAGCCGTTTCACAGCCAAGCCCATGAGCCTCAATTAAATGACAAAATGGGCCCATTCTTGAAAATAACAACAATAAAAACACTCGCCTATATGGCAATAATATCAGGTCTCACCTTGAATCAACAATGGTCACAGCTTGCAAATGGCTAAACTGAGACATGGTGATAAGAGCCAAGATGTTTCTTACCGTCTTAATTCAAAGATATACATAAAAGGTGTGCAAACTGTATGTTACAATATGTTTTAGAAAGGGCGAGAATGATTTAATTAACTGACACACAGCAGGTAGGAAGTGGCCTGACCGCTTTACCCACAGGACAAGTCAGAGTTTCTCTCACACTCAGGCCTAGTTTTCTATCAAACTAGATCATGTCCCCAAATACATCCCCCAAAACTTAAAGTTACCAATGTGTTACTGAGTAAAACTTTTGCATTTCAGAATCAATAATACCTAAACCCTTTCCCATTTTCAGCAGATGTTTGCAATCTATAAATACACATGGAGCATGTCCTATTAAATCCTGTTATATGGTCAGGGGCTAAATATTGACCCAATCCTGATTGGAGAAGATTTTTTTCTCACTCTTGCTTATTGTTTTTATGACTCTTTGACTTTAACCCCTTTACTGCTTCACTGATTTCATGCAACAAACAATAGCTTTTCAATAATTCAATTTATAGCCTGCCATAAATGGAATTCAAAGGACAATGCTGTTGCAAATGAACATGGACGGCACATTTGGCTCAAGCAAGCAACACCCCGGTTGCCAGAGGACAGAAAGAATATTTATTTTACGGTTGCCTCACATTCCCATTAAAATGAGGAAGCTACAATTCCAAGCATGTGGTATAAATGTAATATACAGAGTTGAAAGAGACAGATGGTAGAGTGAAACTCTCATGTGGCAACGCTGTGCAATGGTACCACTGCAGTTAGTGCCAATGAAGAAAACCTCCCAACACCATCTATGGCCATATTAGATCTGTAGCTTTCTGATCTAATCTATTAATGCATGTTTATGTTTGTCTAATGTGTGCCCGCTTACATACATGTTCATGTGGGCAGCCTGATATCGATACTCACATGGCCGCATCTCGTTTATCATTTACTGTTAATGCCAAAACACTGAGATGTGGAATGGATCTAAGACACAAGCACAGAAATAAATTACCATCCTATTTATTTATCCAGGCCTCTCTGTCAATCACAGCAATAATCCGAACTAACTCATTCAAATTTTGAGAAAATGAAGGCTGCATTCCCTCCAATTTTCAATTTGGAAGTGGCAACTATGGCCATGATGAATGTCTGAATAGTCCATCTTCTTCCTCTCATTTCTCCTAACCTTTCCTGACAGCTTAGATATTGCCTACCTGGTAATTTGCTCTACAATAATTGTTACTGTGAGATTTCCCCCAGCTTCTAACAAGGATTCTTAACACCCTCTGTAGGTGACAAAATGCAATTACAAACAGAAGTGCCCCATCGTGACTGGTCATCAGCAGCTGCCACCTCCATTCCCCAGCTCCAACCGCTTCCATTAATGAAAAAACAAAAGACATGCAGACAGATTCGCTAAACATTTGCTGTGAATAAAACTTTAATTAAAAGATATGAGGTTGTTTTATTGATTAACAACATCAGTGATTAAAGTGTACGGCTGACATTTTTTTCCAGGCTCGCTGTTTTGTTCCCTCTCAGAGATCATTTATTGTTGTGCCGCCCTGTTTATTGATAAGTTGTGTTTGATGAATGCAGATGTGGCTGTTTGGAGTGCAGGCTTGCTGATGGAGCGATCATATTGTGCGAAACACCAGGCTTAGGCAAGAACAGCTGTTGCGGCTCCATCCGCAGGGACACCATGTTTCACCACCACCCCGAGTGCACATGCAGGCACGCTGCTGTAAAGCTGCAACCAACATATTCACAGCACTCTAACAACTCTATGAATTTTATGACACATCACGAGAGCTCTCTCATCTCTGTCCGGCACTAAAACCTTAATTATTGGACTAATTGCTGAAGCTATATTCATCTCTCTGGTAATCCTTTGGTGATTACATTTTGTGTTCAATATCAGGCTTATCCGTTAATTAAAAGGATTATTAACCTTTAAAATTGAGCCATGTGGGATTGCACTCTCAAATGTTAGTGTCAAAAGCATTTTTTTTTAAACAAAACAAGCCGAGAATGAAGTAAAACATGCATCGGTTCAATCATAATAAAGAGACTCTCTGCAGGTCTAATGGTTCATAACAGTGCTACATGTTTTGAAGGAGACGACTTCTAACAACAATAAGCCATCTTCCATATCTCTGTCCAATTACAGTCTACAAAATGCTGACATATTACACCTTGCGTGCAAACAATCAGTGCGAATAGATGGATAATGATGTATTTCAGACCGGAGAGAATCAAAACACAGTGAGATCAAGGTGAAAGAGTCAATGAGTCAATGGTAAAAAACTAATTATAAGACAGACGGTGAAAATCTTTGCCACGGCGAGCCTTCAAGGCCTCTCACCTTCGGAGCAGGTGAGGTCGAAGTTCAAAGTCAGCCTAAGTGAAGCGTGATTAAAAATCATTGGGGATGTTGAGGAATAAGAGTGTGTGTCGGGCGATGAAGGGGGTGGATTGTTGCGGTGGAGGTCCAACGACACCTCATTGATCTATATGAGGCCTTGTCATGTAGCCCCAGTGTGAGAAACACTACACAGGCCGATGGCTGCTGTGTGAATATATGAATATAAAAGCTGCTCCGCTGCTGCTGCGGTGGTCATCCAGTGTGGCATAAATTTGTCTGATCAATACCTGCCTTCATCAATAATGTAACAGAAACTATTTGGCACCAATGAGGCGAACATGAACCATGAGCAAGAGAGCATAATGCCGAACCCCTAAAGCTGAGTCAAGCAGTTAGAATCAAGAGCTGTTTGCCCATGCCGAAGCCACGCTGCATTATCCAGAGCAAGTCTTCATTTGAATGTCCTAATTAGTTAATTAGTTGGTGGTTAAGGATGATATGAGCATCTCATCAATCTCTCTATCTCTAAAAATAAACACCCTGGGATGGCGGTGGTGAGTCATTAGAATACTGATGACTGTGGGAAGTGTCTGTGAGGATGAGAGGTCTGCTTGTGACACTCCATATTTCCACAAACCAGCCGGCCCCATAAAGAAGACTAAAAGCCACCGTTGTATGGATGACAAGCCAAGCATGACATAATGAGTTTACAGAAACTCTGAAGAGCTCAATTACTGATTTTTCATGCGTGGCTTTCGGGATCTATTTACTTGTTTATCATTGATGGAGGGAAAATGAATATTACACATGAGAATGAAAAGTCGTTGTCGTAACAATGAAATCGTGTTTTTTTTTTAATGACCTATGTGTTGGTTGAAAAGGCTGTACTCACCCCCTAACCTCCATAGTTGCAGAAATAAGGAAGTTCAACAATATATTTAGTTTTATTTATTTATATTTAGTTTCCTTACACATATTTCTGCAATTTCTCATTGGGACAGACTATTATTAGCCATTATCAGTTATCGTATCTGGGTTTTTAGCTGATATCTGATAAAACAAGTGATAATACCCATTATACTTGTGATTGGTAGTGTTGCAATCAATCATGATAATAGCCTATTAAGACTGGGGACAAAGGACTAAAAGATGGAAAAAAAATTACTAGTTCTTATCATTTCCATTTGCGTCAGTGTGAAAACTGATAAATACTGTTGAGATATTACTGAATTGTACTAATTTGGTTTTATTGTCAGCTTGGTGTCTTTTACTTTTTATTTTTTTATTTTTGCACATTTATATCAGTTATAAATATTGGTTTTCTCCTTGATTAACACATATCATATCATTTAGAGGTAATGTAGGATGATTAGTTGATTAGTCATGATATGATCATTAACACGTGCCTTCCACCCAAACCAAAATAATGAATAATAATGAGAAATGTAGTAATAATAATGAAATGAGTAATAATAAAGAAATGACTGGGTTATCCACAAGTATGCCAACCATTTCTTTTTTTTTTTTTTTTTTTTTAAATGAAACACTTTAAACTCTTACACTTTATTTAATATAGCCTCACTCAGAAACAGTGCCATAAACATTAGTTCCATGTCTCTACGAAGTAAACCTTAAATCTCCTCCTTTGACCACCCCAAAAAAAAAATTTGTCAAAAAAAAAGACGTTGACTATATTTACTGCATCCCTTGTATTACTAAAAACACATATCAGTGCCTACGTTCTACTCTTTACATATTAAAAGGGGGTTAAGCACTTTAAATTTAATGCATTTAAGGGGAATTATCAAATTGTTTTCCCAACATCAGGACTAATTTATGCTTAACAGATAGGACAGCAATGCATAGAAAGGATGTCTTTTGGTGTATCCACTAGTTCATATCATGTATTACACATGTAACATGAAAAACAAAGTAAAAGATGCAATAAAGGAAAAGAAAAGCAAAGAGAATCACAGAGAAAAAAGGATTATGTTTAATGTCCAGCTGCTGACACAGAACTCATTGGAGCTAAGCTAATGCCAATATATTGTCTTTTTTAAGTTATTTTATGTAGAAAGGTTCAACGATCTTCACAATATATGAGTATGACATGTGATTCAGTAATTCTACTTCTACTTGAGTAAAGAATGTACATACTTTTGCCACTTCTGCTTAGTTGTCATGTGGAGTTTTAACATTTACTTTAAGTAAAGAACCAGCAGTGGGGACATAGAGTTTCTGCGGTGGAGTATATGAAGGAAAGAACAGAAGAGAGGGGAGATGAGGAGGAAAGAATAGGTTAAAAATAGTTAGCATATGGCAGAACATGATTGAGTTTCCAGGGCTCTGAAAATTCACTCTAATTATTCAACGCTATCCCTCTGTCATCCTTCCCTATATGCATTCCTTTGCGTGGAAGTACAAGTGACTCCAACTAATATACATAATTCTGCTACTTAATTGGCACGGATCGGGTGAAAGTGGGCTAGGAAAACTCCTTAGAGACTAATAGGGGCACATATCATTGGCTCTATCAGAACAGCAGTCCCATAGGTGATAGAAGTCAGCAAATATTTCATGAGCTGTACTATCAAAGCACCTCACCTCTGGAGTCCTGTGCACTATCCTGCGAAGAACAGTTCCCAAACAGTTCTGCTGTCAGGTGTATTTATAGCAGGCGCGCCGATGACTGATGCTAATGCCATGGAAATTATGCAGTGCACTATTGCTGTCATAACAATATGTTAGACTTAAACAGGAAGGTTAACTAAACTAGTCATTTAAGTTATAAGTGGGCCACTGGCATATGTCTGCTTCTACAGATATAGATTAAGGCAAGTACTGTAGTACCTACAACTGGTTTTCATAGATGTGGGCCTGGATTTAGCCCTGTGTTGATTTAAATAATAAGGTGTTACAGGGAAAAATGCTCTAGGGCTAAATGGGAGATTAAATTAAATCACCACTGAATGAGAGTAAAAGGTTATTGTTACCAGACAGTGGACAAAATAAGTGAAATCACCTGCAATACAGGAAGGATGTAGTCTAAAAAAACAGAATATAAGATAAAAAGAGAGGAAAAAAATGGAAAAAAGGCTCTAGAGATGGGTGAAAAGGCCCAAAAAACAAATCTCACAATTTATAAGACAAATCATGATTCAAAAATACTCTTTCTTTAGTAAAACTATATGACACATTTGACAGGAGAAAAACATTCAATATTAATATATGACAAAAAGCAAATAGGATGCATTTTGAGTTTCTGTGCAAGAAAAGTCTCCAGATAAATAATCTCAATTTTGTGATATAGGCATGTTTTAGGATATTCAGAAAGCAAAACCTTGATTGATTTAATTAATATAATATACTGCCCAGTCCTACGATGATATATGTAAAGGGTTTGATATTTCATATAAAAATGCAAACAATTTTCTGAAACCAGTCTGTAATCTTTTTTTAAAGCAATAATCCCTGTAACTTTTTGTAGACAACAAACAATATCCAAATCACTGGTTACTCTTTCCATGTACCCTGTTAAACCTTAAAGCATCTATTTTTTTTTTTCGACTACAACCCATAAAAACCCAGTGTTACTTTTGTGGCAGTTCCAAAATATTTGTTTCTCTGTATTTAACTTTTCTTAAGTGATTTATCACAACATATTACAAGAAAATCCTCTGTGTTTTGTGTTTTTATGGTGAACATGAGGTATTTTCCTATGTTTAATTTACTGATCATGTAGGTGTTCATTAAAGCTCAGATTAAACTTGATGGTTATTATATCAAAAATAGAGAAAACTGAAGAAAAAGTGACTTTTTCAGCAAAATCTATCATTAACTAAACATAAACCAAGCGTGTCCATGCACTGTCATTGATCCAACTCCATGGGTTTTACTGGTGAATCAATGTTGTAGAAGATGATGGTGTTTCCACGGTAACTACAGAGCTTCTGAATGTCCAAATGTGTCATATCTGATGACAAACTGTATTTTACACCAATTATTTACATGTATACTGATAGGATTAGTGGATCAAATGTTATTAAACATTTTAGATCAGGTGATGGTTTTGGTCATCAATGGCTGTTAGGTCTTTATGTCTTAAAATATTGAAAATGACCTGATGTTTTGAAAGAATAATTTTGATATTATGCAAAAGATATCATAGTATTGTAGAGTTTCAATCCCATTCCTGATGTAATACCATTTTGTGCCACCGGAGTGAGTTTTCATGGTCAGGTAGTGAGCAGTAAACACAACAGTTTACATCAAACTCAACCATGGCTGACACTATTCGTAAAGTAAAACTATTATGAGTATCACTTTCACTGTCCAGAGTTAAAGAAAAAAAGTGATGAAAATAGAAACAAGTATCAGCATTGCTTTTACTTTCCCTGACTAAAGGAACAACGTTTGATGCAATGTTTGATGTACATGTTAGGGTAGAGACTGCGATCTGGTAGGGTCGGCAATTCTACCAGTAGAGACTCCGATCGTAGTCTCTACCAGTAGAAACTCCGATCAGAGTCTCTACTGGTAGAAACTCCGATCCTGCCAGTAGAAACTCCGATCGGGTTAGGGTTAGGGTTAGGGTCAGAGACTCTTATTGGAGTTTCTACTGGTAGAGACTACGACTAGAGTCTCTACTGGTAGAATCGCCGATCCTACCAGATCGCAGTCTCTACCCTGACATACACATATGAGCTGCCAATGGTCTTTTGAAAGTACAAAGTTTACAATGCTATATTTGTTAATATATGGTTCAGACTTTCATATATGTACAATTCATGATACAGATATAAAATAATTGCCTAAGTAATTTTTTTTTTTTTTTTTTTTTTTTCAAAAAAACACAAAAAACTTGTTAAAAAACTTATCAAAACTGAGTATTTCATGACTTGGGCAAGAAAGCAATTTTTGTGAAAAAATGACTTTCAATGACTGACAATTATTATAGGATAGTGACAATACGAGGTGATTTATGGTTTAATTGCGATGAGTGAATTATATAAACTCTTACAGCGTTATTTTTAAGACATAAGCTGTTTGACGAACCCGTCATGATGCCATAGCAAACATGTATTCTACATAATAAACTTAAAGTCCTATCACTGATTCATTAACAGTATCAGCATTCTTGTGGAGTACCGCACCCTCCTGTTGACAGATATTAATGCTGGAACATCATATCTCACTGAATCTAATATTATCATATTGTAATGAAAGTGGTCTGAGTAGAACTTAGATTTCTGCACCTCCTCTAGACTCTGCTCTCAAATCAATTTTGGCCAATCGCAGGTTTTCGGGAAGGAGGGGTGGTGTAAAATCTGATGACTAACATCTGTGATGATCAATTACTGTCAAGAATCCATCAGACATGACTCTGTGGCTTCTCACAAAGCAACATGGCAGCTCCCTTAACTGTGATATTTTGGCATCAATTTTCCAAAGTGGTATAAAACAGCACTGCATTGTTTATCTGTCATATGCTTAAGATATAGAGAAGAAAGCTGCAGGTGGAGGCTGTGTATTTTCAGTTCTTTCCCACTATAAAATCCTAAATATAATATAAAATGCCTAATATAATTTAGCAAAAAGATGCATAGCAATAAATGTTGCACACTATATACAGTCAAGGAAAAAATGATTAGACCATCAAAAGTCTTCAAAAACAATGGTTATGCAATCAAGTACTAACTTCTGTGTGTATCATGTGACTCACACAGACAGAAAAGAAAACATACAATGCCTAAAAGCACTGTTTTTGGCAGTACAGTGCCATAGCTATTAATGTAATTACTGAAGTGATTTTGGTTATTATCAAGAAAACCATGGAAAATGGATAGATATCAGCTCTGAAATTAAACTCTTATGAGCTATTTTTGTTGTTATCATTAAATATGTCCTACCAAATGTACCTTTAGTTGTACCAGGTATTAAAATGAACAAGAAATTGAAGAAAACAAGGATGGTCTAATAATTTTTTCTGTGACTGTATAAGCCTATATCTATTTGGATGCAATCCTTTATAATCATCAACAATAATAGCTTGCAATCAAATAATTGCAATGGATGAAAAATACATTTATTGTGTAATTTAATTATTAACACAATTGTATATTACTAGTGACTCCCTAACCCTGTAGATGGTGCAGTAATCAGTCAGGTCAGCAACATTTTAGTTAGCGTCAACCTCTTCACAAGCACTAAATAGTAATAGTACACCACAATAAACGGTTCACCCTATATCAAAACAAATTGTAGCCACTAAAGGAATCAATTTTTGACATTTCACCTCTATCTAGAGAGAGTTCAGTGACCCTGGCTTTTAAATTTACAGCAACATACAGCCTCAATCAAAGTGTTTGTCAGCAACACATTTTGTTGAAAGTTTTAGTGTAACACATTGCACATCATGACATGTATGGATTTAACAGGCCCTGGAGCCACCCATCTATATCTCATGTCATTCACACAGGATAAATATCTGAGCTCGCAGTGTAATAACATGGGAGGAGATTTGTGGATCAGACCCCCATTTCTAATCTTAGATCTATTAAAGCGCTTCTGAATGAATCATCAAAGCTATTGATGTCACTGTGGGCTTGTTAGCAGGATCCCGAGTCAATAACAATTTCTGATGTGGTTTGTAGGAGTGGTCACAAACATTAACTTTATATAAACAACTGTACTGTCTACTGAGAAATAGACACTGTATATACAACAAGCACATGCTGGTGGTATTTACTTGAACAAAACTTTTAATTCAGACTGCACATAAAAACAGGTATTTCTGTTTTATTCCACTGCATACAAATAGTTTTCACTGCTATATTTATTTTTTACTTCATTTTTATATTTTTTCAAAGAGCTGCAATGGATTCAAACTAAAAGAAAGGTGGATAAAAATTGTGCATTAGTATTAAAGCAATGCTGGATGTTAAATTATGATGTAGATCCAACTTGGCAACAGTTTATACAATAATTGCATTTATTTACAGGAAATGCAATAGTTGAATTTAGCCTCACCAGCTATGAAATTAATATTTAATTTACCTTTCAAAAGTCAGCAAAAACAGTCCAACATTATAATATACAGCCACGGAAAAAATTATTAGGCAATCAAAAGTCATTAAAAACAATGGCCATGCAATCAAGTACTAACTTCTGTGTGTATCATGTGACTAAAACAGACAGAAAAGAAAACATGGAATGCTTAAAAACATTGTTTCTGGCAATACAATGACATAGTTATTGATGTAAGAACTGAAGTGATTTTGGTTATTATCAAGAAAAAATATCAGCTCTTAAATTAAACTCTTATGAGCTATTTTTGTTGTTATCATTATATTTGTCCAAACAAATGTACCTTTAGTTGTACCAGGCATTAAAATGAACAAGAAACTGAAGAAAACAAGGGTGGTCTACTAATTTTTCTGTGACTGTAGGGTAAGTAGTAAAATGAGTGAACAGACCATATTTCCAGACTCAACTGTCTGCATTTTTGCATCAGAGGTAGAAAAGTGCAGTCCATGGTGATGTGAAAGACTGGGGATAACATCTTGTGAAAGCTGTGATTAAAAGCAAGGTTATTCTGCTTAATATTGATTTCTGAACTCTTGCTAGGTTAAACCATTTTAGAATTGTGTTTCCCCCATCCCCCAAGGGTATTGCAGGTAGATGTTAGTGCTCTGTGAAGGACTCTTCCTCCTGTTGGGATATAGAGCATTTTTTAACATTTTTAACATTTTCCCCAGAAATTAAGGCAACAGATGCTCTGGAAAAAAGTCACACATGCTACATGACTATGTCTATTAATGTGATCTATTTCTTGTTGATCAGGAGGATGAGGGAGTATATTTCCATTTCTAAATCTGTTAGATTTGTTGTGTGTTCCTGACCTCAGTTTTCAATGAGCTGGTATTTATACTCACGGATCATTCCTTTACAATACAGTAGCCACTTTAGCTAACATACAGTGTGGGAGTCTGTAATCTGTCTGTCTAAAATTAATATGAACTTGATTTCATTGCTTTATTCCATGTCTGAAAACACTGTAATTTATATGATATTTTTAGCTTGTGCTTAAAATGACAACATTTATTTTGAGTTTGTGTTAAATATCTGTTCGGAGAATTGTCTGACTTTGTTTTATTCTAAACTGGAATAAACAAAACAGGTCACTGTATTCGAGGAAATACATAAAAATAAATGCAAAACCTCTTTTTTCTGTTTTTACAGAGTAGTATAAAAGTGTCACGTCAAAATAAATCAATGTTAAAAACCGCCACTTTTGCTTTGATATTTAGTACATACAGCTAATACTACTCATTCACTTCTACTTGAGTACAGTTTTTAAGGAAGTACTTTAAGTTAAAACAGACTGTTTTAATGGGGTACTGAGTACTTTTACTTGAGTAAAGTCTCTCAGTACTTTTGTTACACACAGTACAGTGCAGTATCTTTGGCTTTGCCCTTTTGACTTATCAGCAGTCAGGAAATAGAAAAGACACCAACAAAGAGGAAAAACACCTAATTTAATCCCATTCTTGCTGCCTTCCTTCCACTTTCAAGGAACGTACACAGCCCACTTGCCAGCTTTCATCTGAGAATCAGTGAGAAGAGAACTACACAAGCTGAGGATTCCCTCTAAGCAGCACAGATGACTTTCTCCATCACAGTGAGAGGCTGTTCGGTTAGCCCGGGGAGAGGGATCATGAGTACAATATTGACTTTAAATTACAGCAATAGCTGCTGCTCATGCTGTCTCAGGACCATGCTGCGGATCAAACACAAAGATCAGGCCAGGATTAGGAAAAAGCCACTGACAAGCACCGAGCCGCCGTTCTGCTGCCGCAGCACGCGCACTAACACAGCACCTCCCAAATCTCACACTAAGCTCTCCCCCACCTCTCCACATGTAAGACACAGACCTCAGAGTCGTCTCATTTGGATTTCAAAGCCCAAATTGATTACAAAGAAAATAATCTAAACATGAGTGTAAAGGAGGCTGGGAGAATGTGCCCACTTTGTCCGGACACATCTATTCTGAGGGCTGGAGGATGGCAGCGTTTCCTCCCTCATGGTGAAGACTCTCACGTTTGCTTACAGGATACAGCCGTGTTCTTGCAACGCCTTGTAACTGGGCTTTTATTTTCCTTTTCCTGGCAGTTAAACACAAATAACAGCATGGATGATGTGCTGGGATTCATTGTCTGTGCTCAGGGAGGAGTGCAGGATATGACTGTTGTGATAAATGATCATGCCTTGTGCCTGGCGTGACAAAGAAACTGCGGCACAATCTGCATGTGCTCCATCCTTTCGCCATCATTAGGTGTAATTGGGACTCATGGCGAGGCGTGTTCCTTTTCCACTGTGGAAGTATTGGGAAATGAAGCTGCTACTCCTAATAGGACAAGCTACAGAGGGGAAGCATGTCCAGGCCACTTTTACAGCAGTCATACTGAACACCCTAATATCACACAAATGGAAGCTCAACAGATACGTTCTTCTATCAAATCCTGGGTACTCTGATGTCAAACCAACATGTCAAACTATCCTTCTTGATGTTGACCTTCAGCGGTGTACACACCAGGGCTGTTACTGGCATCTTGCCTGAGGACGCCAAAGTAGTATTCATCGCTTTCAACTCAGTACATAAGGAAGGAAAAAAAAAATCAACAAAAACAAAAGCATAACACCCAGTTAAGCACTGATTAGAGTGCTGCTCATTAGGTATAATGGGGATGCATGTTGAATTTACAGCACTCTGTAACGAGGTTAAAACAGACTCATGAATCCTAGTGTTCATGCAACCTTTTTTTCCTGCAGCACTATTATTCATCATTAAGACAAGAATATCCAAACAACACAGCTGAGTGTATACAGTAAGTTGGGACTAAACTGGCAGAGTAATAATAAATGTGGAGGGTAAATGAGCTTGCAAGTTGCCCCTGCTTGTCAACTAAAATCTAATATGCACTCTTAAAATGCAGCAGAGTAAGTTTTAGCAGCAGCAGAAACACAAAGTCTTTGTTTCATGACCTCAGTCTGTGTATCCTTTCCCCTCCTTTGAATCAAAGCCCCCACACCATCTTTAGCATTTAGAATTAATTGCACAGTTATCCTCAAATTAATTCCTAACTGTTTTACAACACACAGAGAGAAAAGGGCAAACCAATTATTATTCTGTTTTCACCTTACAGAGGGGGATATTATGCAAATGATCTTCTCTACATGAGAAGGAAAAGGGGCTTTATTTTCCTCAGCAGATGCTGCCTAGACAGTCTAGCGTTCAGTGGGGGACAGGAAGTGGGGATGCTGTGAAGATCTGATCGCTCCACCTGGCTTCCTACTGACTCCATATCCAAGCAATAATAGAAAACACACTGATTAATTATTTATTTCAAAGAATCATTTTTTTTCTGTTTTTTGTGCTGGACAACTAAGGTTAAAGGAAATGTTCCAAGTGCTGTCTGGAACTATTTTACAACTCCTGCACTTACGAGCTTGAGGTGTTTCTTGATGGAAGACAAAGTCCCCTGGCTACGCAGACCTGCAAAATGTTTTATTTGCTACTTTCCCAGGAAAAGAGTATGTATGACCAAGAGCGAGCTGTGCGAGCCAGACATCAAGATGCAGCTGACAGGATGGCAAAGACGGGTTTCAGAGAGGACAGGGGGCATCTCACCTCCCTCTGCTGCTCTGCACTTCTATCCACAGCAAGTGTTTATTAATCTGAGACCTTGAGACCTCAGAGAAGTTGCTAAATGAAAACTAAAACACAAGACACGCAGCCAACTCGTTGCAGTCAAGAGCGCTAATGTTTTGCAATGAGCTGATTTAAAGCAGCTTCTTCCAAGGTGGAGCAAACAAAAGCTTTAATGAGCTGTAATGATGAGTTAAGGTCAAAGCACTTATCATCTTTACAAATCAGGAGAAGATGTGCTCATGGAAATAAGCTCCCATGAGTATCCATCATCACCTCAAAAAACTGCATGCAGTGGCACAGCTCCAGGTGCTCGAGCAAATTGGGCTTTCGATGTGGAATGGATCAAACACCGGCTCAATATTCATTATTCTTTCTGACTGTGATCTGCGGCAGTTGTGTGAGTGGGTGAGGGTAATTGTGTACCTCATTGTGCGCATGTTTGGACCAAACTTAATCATGATGTCAGGCTGTTAATAAAAGGTTATTAAAGGAACAAAGATCCAGGTTTTACATATGTTAGGCAGGGGAGGTCTCGGGAACTCCTGTCTCTGAGGTAAACACGGGCCTTCATGACAAATGATGCTCACGCTGAGATCAGATAGTTAACAAGAGATCCCCTTATTAACCAGGTCTGCATAGATAATTGGCACTTGAGCCTCACATTCTGAATCTGGCCTGAGCAGTGTCATTTATCAAGAGCCCGAGCATGCTGTCAGGGCTCCATAATAAGGTTCAGTAACTGATGAATCAAGATTAGGCAGATAGTTTCAGAATGAAGGAGGAGAAAATGGGCCACAGCCACATTGCAAGGGAGGGGCTTAGCTTATTATTTATAACATTAAAGTGGTATTAGTCTTTAAAGGAGTGGATCTGTTCAGCATCAGGAGGTGTAGTTTTCAAGTAGCTCCAGACAGAGCATCATGATGAAGAGTCTCACTTTATTCTAATATGCACAGAGCAGTTGCAAGCTGTCTGACCCAGAGAAGGAGAAATTGTAAATTGTTGGTTTTGTTGAGCAGATGCATTGCAGATATTTTCTCTATGAATTCTTAAAAACACACAGCTGATAAATTAACTAGCAAAAAAAATGGATATTCGAGTAATTATTGTCATTTTTTCAACCTTTTCAGATTTGCAAAATATGACAGAAAACTCAGTAGTTTTTGGTTTTGGACTGTTGGTTGGGAGGCTATTTAAACATGTCATTTTCCCAGATTTGTATGATATTTAACAGTAAACCAAACCTTAATTCATGAGAAAATAACGTGTAGATTAATTAATGATGGAAATAATTAGCAGTTTCAGCCTTAATTCAACGTGTTTTACCCATTTTCCAAACATAAATATGACTCATATTGGACAATAATACATCTCATTTTTGCCTTTGCTTCAGTAATAACTACATTCAGAGATTGAGTAAATTGTTCTTGTTACAGAATATAATTAGCACCAGCTAAACAATGCAGCAGCTTATTATGGCTATTACTGCTATACAAGTATATCAATCAAAACAATAATAGCAGATACCACTTCCTCATCACAGAACCATAATTAGGTGCATTCATTATAAACTCAATGATACGTTTGGAGGGAGGGCAGTGCATTTGAGTGGATGGTGTGAATGTGGTCTGTAAATGTGTGTGTGTGTGTGTGTGTGCTGTCTCTGCTTTTATCTCTCTGGTATATAAGTGTAGATAATTACACATGATGGGCCGGTGATCAGCTGCAGGTATGGGAGCCACCTCAGGCCTCACCCAGCCTTGCACCTCCAGCTCTCCCCTGCTCTGTCAGGCATGTTTGGCAGAGTCTCCTCTCCCAGAGTCTCCAGCTGTCCAGTGGGGTGCGCCAAGTCACAGCAGGAGTGCCTGCCTCTCCATCTATGGCCCATCTCTTTTTTAGGAGTGTGAGTGTGCATGTAGGGGACAGGAGAGGAGGAGGAGGAGGTGGTGGTGAAGGGGGTGGGGGGTGGGGGGGTCGTCTCTGTACTCACATTACTCACTAGCAGACGGAGCACGCTGCCAGCACCCAGCATGTCCGCCCACACGCCCCTGCCCTGCCGGTTAGACCTCACGGTTGGAGGAGATGATGGAGAGAATCTGGGATCCAGCGGGGGGGTGGATCCAGAGGAATCTGAGAGACAGAGAAAAACAGAGAGAAGCCCAGAAGCTTACCTCCATCCCACAGGCCGATCCTCGGACAGCCCGACCTGATATGGTAGTCTGAAGTCTCCTTGTTGGGGTTCTGTATGGGGAGGGAGGGGGGGGGCAGGAGGGGTGTTTCAGAGAAAGAACTGTTTAATGGTTTGCTTTGGTTAGATTTCCCTTATTACTGCTGAACTACGGATTCTAAAGGCATCTGAAGAACAGTAGCTTCATGCTGACTTTGAAGATGACAATGTAATTCAGTTTATTCCATTATCATTTATGTGCAGCTGAAAAATGCATATCTGGCAGTCTGACTGACAAAGTTTAATGGAACATTCCAACGTATTTACAGAGTCAACAAAGAATTTGTACCCATTAAGTACACACTGCTAAGAGTAAAGGTGCTTATTCACATATCTATCTGCAGTATTAGTACAGTTTGAAGCAGAAAGCATATTCCTGCACTAAATTTGTCTCAATTTATAACATGTGTCCGTCAAATTAGTCATTTTGTATGAATGCAGAGAATAGTGCAGATCGATGCAGAAAATTCCTAAAAGTACTTAGAAACAACAAATAAGAAAATGTGATATCGTTTGTCATGAACATTGGGACAAATCCTCACTCTAACATAAATAACTGAGACACAGTCCAATCAGTGAACATTACTTTCATGTGCCCACAGGGGGCTCTAGTGTACCACAGATTTTAGTACCATGAGTGACGCTCTGGTAGCTGCTGCTTAGAGACTGAGGAGCTGATTGTGTTGAGGGTAGACCTTTTGAACTGCCGTGCTGTACGATTGATATAAACATTAACCAAGCTTATACACAAATCACAATGTAAACACGCTATAGCTGCTCAAATGAAAAGCAAGACGGGGAAAAAGAGTTAAAAGACAACTGGATACTTAATATCATGCAGCACCGCATCAGTGTGGCACAAAAAAAAAAAAAAAACTGTTAAAAGCTGAAAGCCTGAGTGAATGCACACGTTGTCTGATATTTCTCACTATATATAATGTGTGTGAGTGTGTGTGTGTGTGTATGAAATTCCAAGGTGGTGAACAGTACTTGATGAGCTAGCTCTGGAGACCTCTGAATTTTAATGATGTTGGAGATGATATTGTGTGTCCTTCAGCTTGTTATACTGACACAAGCACTCCATAAATCATCATACCTAGCTATCGTAAAATCAATACCAAACTGCTACCTCAGCGCTAACCCGTAATAAGTTTTTCAGCCATCTAACGGCTTAAACTTTGCTGTAATGCCGTTCGACCTATAGGTTAAGATCAGAGCATGCTTAATTTGTTTTGTAATAGAGACTTTCTAATCCTTAATGAAGCGCCTATTAGGGAGGCTTTTGTTGGCACATTGGTGATCAGTTGGTGGAACAGCCACTGCAATTAAGTTTGAATCTTTGTCCTGGAGCAAAAAAAGGAAAGAGAAAATAAAAAAGGGGGTGGAAAAAAAAAAAAAGGGAAAGCTTGAACGGTCAATAAATGTTAATCCAGTCAGAACTCGTCTGTGCCTTTGAACAGGACTCACGCTGGGTTTTTTTCACATGCACTTGTTTCATCCTTCCCTAAGAGAGGCCATCCCTTAAGGATACTGCCAGTGATCCTCAGACCAGACTACCACTCACTAATAAGAGTCCATGTGTAACCAATATTGTCCACATTAAACACATTATTACCAGGCTTTGTGCAAAACATAAACAATAAATATAACTGTAGAAATTACTCTTTAAATTATGCACTAAATGAACTGAGAAATAATGAGGCTGCTATTAGGCCACCGGTGATACTGATTAAATAAATTAAAAGTATAAGTGAAATATTAATGTTGTTTCATGGCTAGAGGAATGAAAGAACTCACTGCTTCTTTTACATTTTACCCATTTTTACATTGCAGTTATCTCTACATGCTTGATCCAAAGACCAGACAAGATGCAAATCACAAAAGAAAACACAAAATGACAAGCCTCATGTAACCTTGTGGGCTTGTGTTTTCTTTTTTTTTTTTTAGAATGATAGCTATAACTGGGGCAGCATTTCTAGAGACACACAACATATGTAAAAGCCTTTACACAAGAGAGAAGCCATTGCCACAATTTCTGAAGCGTAAACAGCTTATGAAAGTCAAATGGATATGTGGCATAATCTGACACACAGAGTCGCTGCTTCAAAAACATCCCTAACAAACCACAATGCCAGACAACAGCGACAACAGTTGAATGTTTTTAACCGCTCCACAGGTGAACACGCGATAATATCAGCCACACAGAGTCAAAGAATGAAATTAAGCAAGTGTAAACTGAATGGGGGGACGAGGGGGGGACGTTTATTCTGTTTCTCATTTAGGCAGAAAGTGCTATATTTCATGCGGGGCTGATAAATCCTTCCAAAAAAAATAAAAGACTAACACGGGTCATGACCCCAAAATTTCAGGTTCCAAAGATTAAGCATTTAAGCGACATGGCACCACTATCAGCTTGTAACTCATGTTTTTTGGCAAGGGGAACACCCACATACCCACAGTTTTTGGGGACGCTGACGTTGGCTGTGATTTACACGCAGTAAGAGGTGGTGACCAATTGTCAGAGGTCTTGCTGGCTGACCCTGAAACATCTGTGTTTATAGGGTCTGCTCCTTATTAGACAGGGGAGCAGAAAAGGCAGCAAAGAGGACGATATAAACCTGGAAATAATGAAACCAGAACATCTCTGACTGGAGTGGCAGCTACAAATAATGTCATTTTAGTGTAATATTAAAACATAAAAGGCAGCAGAATGTAGATTTTTATTTATTCAACAATTTATTTGGAATTTTTTAGATTTTATATTGATCGTCTCATGATAGATGTGTGATTTTGATGCCTGAATATGTAAGTGTTTTGATGTTAACACTTTTTTTTTTTTTTACTATAAATCAATTGGTCGACAACAATTAGTTTTCTAACACAAAGAGGAAATGAACCTTTAAACAAAATCTTTCTTTTGTGACTTTGTGATTCATTCATATTTTCCAGAGTTAAAAACATATTGAATTAATGTCATAAATATAACAAAAACAGTATTTCCCTCCCAATTAAGATTTTTTTTTATGAGAAATGACAGTTTTTACATGGTTTTCTCTCTCATCCAATTCCTTGGAGATTTTTATTGCTTAAATAAAATTAGAGTAACTCAATTTTCTCAATTTTCCTCTTTCAAGTAGATTTTAGGATTTTACCATGTTCCTGGTTTCATTGCTTGTTTTTCTTCCAACGTCAGGAGAGGGCGTTTATTGTCACAGTTCAAAAAAAAAAAAAAAAAAAAAAAAAAGAAGAAAAAAATTAATAAATAAACAAATGTATATAAGGTGTGATTAAAGGTGAATTCTTCATTTCAGAATACAGGCTGGTTTTCATTCATTAAGCTCATTTTCAGAGTATATGTTACTATAATACATACCCAGTATTGATTTTTTAATAAGGAATCAATACTGCCAAAGGGTGATACATGTTGTCAGGTATAATTTAGCTTTTTCAGTGCCTTTAGTGTTCGGTACACCTGTAGTAAGTGCACCAGTCAAGAACTTCCAAAAGCTTTTGACAGGGTGTTTTTGCAGAGAAGCCTTTTATTTTGAATATATTATTTATTGAACGCGGGGGCAAATTGGAGCTGTCACTGGCCTCCCATGTGATCTCTGTGACTCTGATGGGGCTGTTAGGGACGGTGAGGCCAAACCGGGGCAGGGACTGAGGGGGAGGGGAGGCGTTACACTTCAGACCGGAGCTGGGAACCGTCAGTGTGGGTGGGGTGGGTCGAATTCAGCATGACCTGACACCTCTGACAGAACCAGATCTCTGAAAAGTGCAATCTGACCTTAACGCTGAGGAGTCGTCACTCTGTGTCACAAACCTGCATCATCTCATTGAAGACTGTAATTTTACACTCAAAATACTGCGTAATAATATGTACTTTAAAGAAGATTTTTGACTTGTAATGTAGTTACGCTTTAGCACAATTTTGGCTAAACAACTCCAAAAAAATACAGCTAATTTTCTCTAATAATTCATGCATAAAAGGGTGAAAAAGTCAATGATGTTCAACAGCATATCTAGACTCTTTATGATGATTCATTCACAGTCACAGCAGAAAGGCTGAGTTGTTGAAATTCCAGCTAATAAGCTGCTAAAGTGATACATTATTACATTAAAAAATAATTTTCAGGAAAGTAAAATAACTTGTTTCTCAAAATTTGTCTTAAAATTAAACATAATCCTGTAGAGCAGATTTTTCATCAGAAAGGTATTTTCAGTTGAAGAAAATGTATCTAACTTTATTTATCTTTTGCTCTGTCTTTTACAACTGTGTATTTCTACCTCTTCTTTGTACTGTCAATTTTTTTAATCTTGTTAATTCTCTTTTATGTCATCACACACTGTATTGGTTTGAGCACCCTAATTAGTCAATATAAATTCTATTCTATTCTATTCTATTCTATTCTATTCTATTCTACTAATAACTTATTCCACTGAAAACTGAGCTTCATTTAACCTAATATACTAAAATTTTAAATGATCTGTAAAATATCCCATCACTGTAACAAGACTGTTGCCTTCATTTTAAGCGTGAGCTCACAATCACAACTTTGCAATTTAAGGATAATAATGCTATGTTAAATAACTGTTTATTTTTTCATTCATTGTAATAGGCACAACTTGTTTAAATGTTGGTATTTTCTCCTGTCAATGTCTAGAGTATAGATATTTATATTTTTAAGAAATCTACCCAAGCAAAATGTGGTCGATGATTTGTCTTAATTCTAGACAATTTGATTAATTTCAATAATATTTGGCTTTTTTCCACTGTTGCTGATTTTGCAGTGATGTAGTATTCTGTAGGTGAACTGTCAAAAAAAGTTGCCAAAAACAGAACAGAAATATTTTAAGAAATTTCCAGCAACATCTGCAGAATAAAGTCTTTTCCTTATCTGCATGAAATACATGGCAATGCCTCTCAATTAAACCCACGCAGCAGCAGCCACCACTTCACAACACATGGATGTAGTTTTTCACAATTGTATGATCTGCCAAAAAGTCCAGTCTCGCCCTTTGTTGAGCATCTACAGAGGAAGAAACACGGATAATAAAGGTCTCTTTATGATGAGGCTCCAGCACACAGAGCCACAAAAAACTTAAGAAAAAAGATCTATCAAGAGGTGGGAATTACATTGCCCTGTGCTGGGGTGGGAAAAATGAAGCAGGCATTTCTGAGCTAGCTGGCAACATAACCTTCAGAAACATCCTATTTTTCATTAGAGTTGTGTCAGACAGCTATGCCTTTAATAACATTCATCCCCGTACCAAGGAGAGGATAACTCAAGCTTTAGGCACATAATGAATGGGAGAATGGGCCCTGGTGCTGTTAAGAACAGGAGGGCTTGCCAAACAGGCAGAGCTGCACTGCTGCATTCATGGCAAGCCTTTCAGTGCACGGCAACCTCCTGTATTAACGCCATGCAAATGAACAGTCAGACACTTCCTGAGGTGGCACTCTAATGTGGCCTTGTTAATTACTGTCATTAGAGCCAGGGCTAGGAGAGAGGACTAACAAGCCACCGTCCTCATGATCTCTGCATTTGAAAGTCATCTTCAGCGATAAAAACATGTCAGAACCCCAGTAAGAAAATTGCAAATTGCCAAATTTGCTGACAGAGTGGAAAAATTTCTGCTGACTCTGAGCCGCCTGCCGGTGATGGATGCATTCTTGACACAGTCTTGGTGTTTAGACTTAAGAAATAATGAGTATCAATGTCCCAGCCGCAGAATATGCAAAGATGAAAGAGCGCTGGGTGGGTTTAATTAAGGGAAGCTGAGGCAGGAGCTGCTTTCAAACAGACTGACCCAACATGATCAGGTTCTTATTGCTGTCATTTTTGTGCTGAATTATGGCCAGTGAGGTACAGGCAGCACTTTAATAAGACCGACATAATGTCATAGCAAGCCAGTCCAAGCAGCTACTGTACTGTAAATGCAGCCCAGAAATATTTTTGTGCAGCATGCCATGATTTTAGAAACACAGGTTAACGTGTAGAACATCACTAAAGGCGAGAGTGAGGCGCTGAACCAGGCTAGTTTTGTTTTAAAAACAGCTGAATTGGTTTTCACTGCATCATTACAACCATGGGGGGTGTGGGCACTCATTGTTTCCACAGTCAAGTAAAGTATTTTGTTTTACAAATGCCCTCTGGCAGTTCACACTCCCTACATCCAAGGGGGAAAAATGTTTCTTATACAGAGAGCAACAAAAATATCCCCTATTATGTCTGTGATGCATCAAATCCCTTTTGTGGCCTTGAATTGGAGTTTCTCCCCCAAAACTAGAGGGTGACACGGTCAATATATTAAACACGCGAGGCCACACAGGCTAATCTAAAAGACTGTTCTCCTCTCCTCTCCCCTCTTCTTTTCTTTTCTTTTCTTTTCTCTTTTGTTTTGCTTTCATTCTCTCTCTCTTTCTTTCTTCTGTTTCTCAAACGTCTGTGGTTTTGAGGACAAATCAAAGGCTCTATTTTACTAATGTAACACTGAGCAGACTGTGAGGTGGCTGCAGGGATAATGAGGGACTGCAGAGATGTGAAACAGACAGGCTGAAATGGATAATTAGGACAGAAAGTTTCTGCGATGCCAATGACACTCTACAGGAAATAGGATCATTAAGTTCTATATAAAATCTCTCTATGTACAGTATATCTATATAAAATTGCTCATCCCCTTCATCCTTTTTATTACAACTTTTCATTTCATTACAACTAAGCTCTTAACTTAAGGTGCAGCCCTTACCTCTGTTTCAGAGAAATGTCAGTTTAACTATCTTTATAACTATCTGTGAATATATTTAGCATAACTACTGCTATGACCTGCCGCAGAAATACATGAATACTTCATGTCCTTTTACATGACTGCCCACTTTTAGTTATTCTGCACATCCAGCAGCCTAGTTGAGAGTGTAGCCATCTGCAAGGAAAGTTGTGGTGTTTGATTGTTGGGATAACATGACAGGACATCCTTATAGGTCTGTAGGCGTGTCTCGCGCTGTACCGGAGGGTCTGGTGCAGGCAAACTGGATAATGAGCTGCAATAGCTGTTAAAAGGCATTTGAGGGAGATATCATGCTATGTTGCTCTATTATGATTAGGTTTCTCCTTGACAATATGAAAAGATCAAATCAATATCTACTGAGGTTTTGATGATCCACAAGCCACCCCCATCCTCTTCTCCCTCCCCAGGCTCTATTGAGAGAGCATGATCTGACATCACAACAGTAATACCAGTAATACTCTGCTACTGTGAAAATATGTAACTTCGATTAGCGAAATGCTGAACAAAATTACCTGCAATTTGGATTCACTCCCAAATGTTGCTGTTTGGGTTCTGATGGTAGGATCTATTGTGTTTCACTTTAAAGCAATTCAATTAGGAGTCATTAGTCCTCTGAGTGATTACCAGTGGCCTATCGATAGAGAGGAAGGACACGCTAATTAAAGGGCGTTTAAATGTTTCTCAGTGTGGAGTAATGGGGAGAAACATAGCATTTAAAATGCAGTTTGGAGGAAAATATCCTTGCACAGCAAATGACCGACATAACATGTTCACTTTGCTCTCTGCAAATTCCCTTTATGGACGCATATACGGGAATGGATCCCTGAGGAGCTCTAAAATGTGGTCATACAACAGTCACCAAGATGCAACCAGCCCTGTTTAAATGTAGGTAAATATTCAGATGTTATGGTGAGAGGAAGACAGATAAACAGCAAAACTGATGTAATATCATGGCATGTATTTATCGCACATATGTGAAATTGAATATAAGCTTTCCACTAAAACCAAGGTGTGGATTATCTTTCTTTTTTAATTGACTGTCAGCGTTGCATCTTGGAGTTCATTGTATCAGAGATGGATAGGCACTTTCACTGCCTATCATGAAGTTAATTTCATTCTTAGACGAATGGTGGTGATTATGTTGAGGGAAGGTGACTTACTCTAAACCTGCTTCCCCTTTCTATAATAGGCTGCTGCTTTGAGAATGCAATAGCAGTATATATATATATATGTGGAAATCATCAGGAGCGATGCCAAAGATTTTCTGTATATCAACAAGACGGATAAAGAGCGCCTTAATGTGTGCATATGGATACATTAACCACACAGTATAGAGAGTAATACAGCATTTAAACAGGTCACATAATATTTCATTTCCACTTGTATTTCTGAACTCTTACCATCCATATCACAAGGACACTGCACCTCTCTAGTGTTGAGAGCAGTGCTTTGTGTTAACATAGTGAGAGAGTTATTGATTAAAGTATGATAAGAAGAAGCTCCAGTCCCAAAGCAGAGCCTCTACAGCTATGATTAAATATGCTGCACTGAGCTTGGACCTATATGTCACAGAAATGCTAAGCTTATGCATCTACAGTGTATACAGTAAATGATCTTCCTCACTAATGAAGAATCAAAGAGTATGAGAGCTCTGAAACCACACAGCCACTGCATTACGCCTCTTTAACACTGAAATAAAAATAGCTCAGGAGTGCACGCACCCTACTTTAGGAATCAAACGTTTGTCCCAAATCCAAAATGTGTCATCAAGTCTGAATTATTTGGGACAGTCAAAGTAAATTATTATTATCATTATTGTTAGCCACACGAGCACTTGTGGAAGCACAACCTTTGAAGTAAATTAAGTTACCAGCTGCTTCCTTACATATTATGATTCATCTTTATTTATGTAAGGAGACTGAGAATTATTCAATACTATGCTGTGTTTATGTGCATGTACAAGAACAGGAACCTCTGTGGACAAAGGTGTTCCTGTCCAGTCAAATAATGATAGTAATAAGAATATATTACACTACAAAGAACTCAATACTTAACTCAGATGTAGCTGAAGTTAAATACAAACTATATGCAGAGCCTGGAAATCAATAACACTGTCAGACTTGAGTTTTGGGCAATAAAGAAGAAAAAATTTAATGTAAAAATAAACTATAATAGAAAACATCTTAGCTCCTTTAAACCACTACATAATCTATATTTATAATGCAAAATCTCTGACTGATATACACTTAATTTCATATGTCACCATTATGTTTACAAGCCAATTCAACAGTGTAAATTTAAGCTACAATTTCGAAATCTAACTTAAGCTTCACCTTGTTCAGTGATATCTACAGCAAAAAATATAACTGCTCTTTAAAACAGACAAATATCCTGCACAAATAGTGTTATTGTCTTATAATCTTCCTCTAAACTACAGGTCAACATGGCCAGAAAAGTAAAAACAAAAAATACCTTTTCTTTGTCCAAGTTTCAATAGTTCCAAGATGATGCTGTAGGAAGAAATTCCACTTCCACCTGAAAATAAAATCATTTAAAAAAAAAAATCATCACTGGTGATCTACTTGTGTTCACTTAACATGTTTAGTTAATGAAAGAAAGATAAAGAAGTGGTTTACAATACACTAAAAAGACTTCTGTGATAGATGCAACATGTAGTGAAGTTAAAATCTTACATTGTGACATAATTTACAAAATGTGCATAAGTGATTCAAACAGATCAGAAGAAGTGACCACATTTTTTGCACTAACATGCTCATTAGTTATGATATTTAGCAATGTTTTTTTGGTGTAATTTTGCATGCCAATTGGATTCTTCTATCTGAGCAATGCAGCCAAAATAACTGTGAGAAATGTCCCCTTGGTCTGACTTTTATTCCTCACCTTATTCCCAATGTCATTCATTTGCCACTGAAGGTAACAAGCCTTTTCCACTCGGTGCTCTGTAACGGCAGACCTTTAATAGCCATTTCCCGGTGTGGCGAGGGGAGAGAGGGGGAACATGTTTATTTGTGTGTCTGCACATGCCTCTCCAGCGATTCTCTCTGCTCCACTCACCCAGCTGCTGGCTGGAGGAGTGATTCATGGGCCTGACAGATGCCTGGTGCAGCTGGATCTGTCCTTGATCATCCCAAAAGCCTGGACAGCACTGTCATTCACCATTGCCCAAATTATCTCTGTATTGACTGCAGAACCCTCTGTGACAGCGCCGTAATGGCTAATTACCCAGGATGCTTTGGGTACTTTTAAACCCCAGAGTGTTCTCTTGCTGTCTTGCCATGCGGCTGCTGCTGCGACTGCGTGTAGTTCTGAGGGCCACCGTTTACTCTCGACCCACCTGAGTACCTTAGCTAAGGATCCCAGAGCACAATGTCAGTGCAGCAGAAAAAGAAACAGCATAATGTTTTGTTTTTCAGAAATTATGCAGTGATACACAAATAACAAAACACTCGTGGGCTGTCGCTTGTGACATCTGATAGGAATGAAATGTGCACATAAATTACCATTTACAGTTTGCCTGTTCCTCTTTCCTCCTCTAGATGTCTGGAGAATGAGTTTGTTTGTTACACACAGAATAAATGATCAAAATCAGTCATGTTAGACTCATAGGCTAACTTAAATGGTTCTCGGTCTGTAAATACAAAAATATGTTTTATGAAGAGAACATGTAAGTTCAGTCAAAGCCGCTGAAAGTTTTGTTAAATGTAAATTCAGTCAATTAAGCTTATCTCTAACTATACAGCTGAAATGTTACGTACAGACTTTGAGATGCATTTCAGAAAGAGGATGACAGGAAGAAGAGAAAGGAAAAGAATGGAGAGACAGAAAGAAGGAAGGAGAAGGTGAGGGAATAGAGGGTACAAAATCCCATCCTGACTGTTAGAGAAGATGATGAGGTCCCCTGAGAATGGACAGAGCAGAGAGGGAGCAGCTTTTCCTCACAAAGACTCCAGTAATTTGCCACATCCTGTCCGCACACCCGGCATGGAAGCCACTCTGTCCTTAATTACTAGGATAACAAACCCATCCCCTCCCTGCTCCTCTGGTCCTGTTCTCCTTGTGTTACTTTCCCCCTCAGCCAACAACGCCACCACCCAGGCGTCCCGCGCTCCTCCTTCCCCATCAGTGTCGAGGTAGAAATGGATGGCCTCTGCTGCTGTCTGCAGGCAGTGGACGGATGGACACCAAATAAAGTGATAAAAGCTGAGAGAATGGCCCTGCCTCAGTTAGCAGCTGTGATCTTGATGGACAGGAGCACGATAATGACACACAGCATTCACCTGGATAAACTAGTACCTCTGACAGCCCTGTTTTACACACATACACAAAGGAGAACGGCTTTAAACAAACACACTAGCACTGAACATCTCCAGTCAGTTACATAATGACTGTTAAAACATGCTGATTTTTAATAATTAGTGTATAATTATGAACAGTTATATTGTGCTGGAACAAAGTAAATTTTTTGTCTAATGTAGGGCTGAGAAATAAATTGGCTAATTTAATTAATTGAGCTTTTGCTCAATAAAAACATGAAATATCGTACAATCAGAATTAGTGCTTCTCCTGGAGTCCTTTATCTAGTCATTGTCAACATAGCCTTTTTAGCAAATATTATTTTGCATGTACTGTTTTTTTGGATTTTTTTTTGTTTGTTTTGTTCTTAGTATTGTTGGGGTTGGAGTTACTAAAAAACTAAAACTAAACTAAACTAACTAAAAAAAACTACTAATGTATTAACATTTTTGTTGCATTTAAGTAGACAGAAAAAAATTTAGAACATGAAAACATCGCTAACACTGAAAGAAAAACTGAGATTTAATTTTGTTCCTATGTTGTCCAGCTCTATTCTAATACAGATATTTTTTACAATGGGTTTCATCAACAATTCTCAACTACAAGGAGACCCCAGAATGTGCATGTTAAACCTAAATTTATACAGTACATCTCCCTGATCATTCATTGTATCATATCTGTATACAAGTTTTCACACCTGTTCTAAACAGTCTTTAACTTTAACCTCCTACGACCCAGGAAATGTCAGCAAAGTACAAGCTTTTTTGTTTTTTATTAAATAAGTGCCTATATTGGAAACATCATGATGCAACAGTTTTTTCAGATGCAGTTTTTAAAATTTTTATGGAATGTCCTTTGTGGCGGACAGTTTTCTTTTCTTTTTTTTTCTGAAAAAGTTGTGAAACTCTTGTCCACAAATATGGACAGAAAACCCATAGCTGGTTCTTAGGAAGTTAAATGCAAATGAGCTGCTGCTGCTGCCCCTAGCCCTTTCCTGTTGGTGCCATGGATACCATCATGAAGACACCCTGCCATGGTGCCAGGATGACGTTGGTGGTTCTGATCGGTCTACTGGCTTAAGTCTTTCACTGACCTATTATTTCAGGCTGAATTATCTGAATGGTATCAGTGTATGTTTCACTGTTAAGTGAGTGTTTAGAGTTAAATATCAGAGCCCCCAACTAGTTTAATAGGCGAAAGAGACACAAAAACATGAGCTGTCCACCTTTAATGTAAGAATAGGTCAAATCAGAGTTTATCAAAACCAGGTCTAAAATAAATTAATCCAGATAATAAATTAAACACAACTGTCTACTGATTTAAACTGAGATTATGAAATAAATGAAACAAAAATTAATGGAATGGATAAAAAAAAAATAAAGTATGTCAGGACCTGGTCAGTATAAGAGAGGGAGACCCAATTTTGGGCTGTCTTGCTCTGTATTGCTTAGGCTTGATGAAACGTTAGCTAGTTAGCCAACCTGGCGGACAAACTGATTTATCCTCCTGTGAGAAAACAAATGTTGGTCCAATTAACAGCCAAATTAACAGAGCAAATAATGAGAAAATAAAAAAGACAAATAGTTAAATATTAGGGGGGGATAGGAAAAAGTACAGTATGTAATAAGGAAAGCATTGGCCTTAACTTCCTTTTCAGCTCCAGAACAGTTTCATAAAACTCTGCAGTGTTGAGTCTGTCTATCAAGTTTCTTTGAGGAATTTTAATATTTTTCTGAGTTCACGTCAAAAAGGAAACTATTTTAAAAGTCAAACCTCCTCATGTGTAAATGTACTGAACCACATTTTACACTGGAGTTAATGCAACAAAATACATTTTAATATAGGTTGAGACGAAAATTAATCTTTATTAATTTTAAGTTGCTTTTATACCATGGTTTAATCTGGTTTAAAAACGAATGGGTGTGGTGTATTAAGTGTGACTGTGCAATCCTTACGTGTTGTAATGACATCACTATGGTGAGACAACAGGAGTATAGGGCCATGGCCTTTTCGTCTGGCCATCGTCTGTCATCCCAAAGATGGCGCAGTGTCTGCCTCAGCTTTACTTGCATTGGCTTTTGCATACGTATGCTTCATGCTTGGATCCTGACTCCACAAAAACAAAACAAAAAGGGGGGAGAGAGAGGACTGACAGTGCATGCTGCCTTTCTACAGAAGATACAGAAAATCAGCTCAGAGGGAATGACAAAGCTGAATTAGTGCGGTGTCTGTACGCTATTTTCAGTGAGCAGGCAGTGGGAGGATCTGATATTCCTGAGGGTGAAAGGGTTAGAGGGGTGTGTGTGTCTGTGTTACCAGTCACCTGCTGGTAAATCCTATTAGCAAGGCCCGGGGGTTAAACCAACCATCACCATTAAAGGCCTGTCAGGGGAAAGCCCACAAATAATAGGGCTGATCGCTACAACTCACAAATAATAAGGTGCTTTGATAGAGGATAATCAATTAGTGATAATAGGAAGAGACTTGACATTCGGAGTTGCATCTGAAAGGGGAGAAAGAGTCGGATAAAGACAACAACAAAGCGTTGTAGAAAAATAAGAATTTAGACCTTATTTTCAAGGGATAAAAATGATTTTAACTCACTTTTCTACGATGTATGTTTTGACATTTACAGGCTATTACTTACAATGAGAATTGAACTACAGTTTCCTCTGTATGTGCAGTAGTATAATTATTTAATCTATTTTTGTTCACCTATTACTCACCTATTAGTATGACTGATGGGTTTGAAGGTGACACAAAGGCAGGTTATTTTAGCTAAAACTAAAATAACTTGTGACTGAAGTTTGCACCTTAACTGTCCAATGTAAAGTTTGTTCACTTCATCTGCAGCAGTTTTTCTCTTTAAATGGGACTTATATGTTTTTCTCTCACAGAACAGTGAGTCTGTAACTTAGACAAACCCAAACATAAACCCATACATTGCTCTTATGCCTCCATCAGAGTGAAAGGCATGGAGCAGATATTGTTAGTCGAGGATTATAGTGTCTCATTTAACATTTCCATATGTTTTTGAAAGCAAGGAAAACGAGGTGAGAAAAAACTGGCAAAGCAAGTGTTAAATGAGATGAGAAGTGACAGTTTACATCTCCAGCCACAATTAACACGTTGATGGCGTTTTTCGCCGGGCCCCTCACAGTGATAATGCCTGTTGTCAAATCTGTTTAGCACACCAAATCTCCTGGAGCCTTCAGCTAGGCAGCAAGCTTTTGACAGATTGAAGGTTCAGAGATAGGCTATCATGACAGATGGAAGCTGGCATCGATGTTCAGCTCTCGCCAATCACAGGGGACCTGCCCCCCTTATTCTGCGGGGCGCAGCTCCGCAACCTTCCCCCCTCTGATGGGAGCAGGGGATGGCATTGTTAAGCAGTGCATCTGTGAGACTCAGTCTCCTCTGATGGAAGCATAAGGCAAAGAGCTCTCAAGCAAAAGACGGCCACTGCTGTAAGCGCATTTCAGATATGATGGGAGGCTAGCTCAAGGGAATTGGGGAAGAGAAAAAGTTTGAAACATTTTGAGGAGCAGAGGAAGACCCAGGAGAGCGGAGAGTGACTGCAGCAAGCATCAGCTACTCAGTAATGCCATCATTAAATTTGATTATCACCTAAATGCTAGCAAATGCTCTGTACAGTCACAGCACAATGGAGTTTGACAGACACATTTACTTGATAGCTCTGATTAGCAAGATGACATTTTTTGTCTGACCGGCAGAATCTCACCTGTTAAATGCTCAATACTAAGAGGAAAAAAATCAATTTAGATAACCTTAGCTTGTGTATAAAGTCCTCCTTAGAACTCATACTACAGTATGATTACCCTTAATGAGATCCATCTGAAACGGTGGCACAGGAGAAACTCATTAAACTGAGCTTGTTCTAATCAGACAGGCTTATATGGATTTTGCAGACATCAGAAATTGTTCTGAAAAAGAAAAATACACCAGGGCCTCTGAAACAGAAGAAGGGATTCGATAATTAAGTATCTGCCATGCGCTGATGATATCACGAGTGTTAATGATCACTGTAATGACAGTTCACGCAGCACCCAGTTGATTTACAATACACCTACTGTGAGGCACCACTGTGACAAACACTGCAGCAAACATACCCAAGCAAAAACAGTTTAGTAGAGATTAAAAAGCCATAAGTTAGACCCAATAGGCACTTTTAGGGAACAGAATTAAATGCTTACTTGCACTACAAAATTTCCACAGGTAGATAACTTTGAGATGCAGCATTGTTGATTTACTTGCTGGCAGGCAGCCCTCTAAGTTGTTTGGTCTCTCCCTCCCTGTTTAGGCGAACACATTGTTGATTCAGACCCATCATGTTGAGGCTTGAGGTCACCCTGTCTCAGGCTTGGCTAGTTAGCAGCAGCCCACCTGATGGCCCAGAGGAAATCACAGCAGCAGCACTCACAGGAGAGGGCCTGACAGCCAGGCCCCGCACCAGAGAGGGGTCCATCCAGAGGGGGGGCAGAGAAAGGAGGGTCAGCATGGGGGGAGGGAGGCAAGAAAGGGAGAGGATTCTGGAAAGGAGGAGGGGGAGGTCCTTCAAACGCAGGAGAGACGGCTAAAGAGGACGCTACGGTGCGCTGTGTTATGGTCACGGCTGCATTAAATGAGACAGTCTACAAAGAAAAACTACAAAGACCAAAGGGGCGAGAGGCGTATGTAAGAAAAGAAAACAAGGCTGAGGAAGTGAGTGGCGCTAACTTACTGGGTGGTATGCCAGAAAGAGATGAGAAATGATGAAGACAATTCCTGGTTAAGCCACAGAAAAAGAGCGGAAAGGAGAAGGTCCAATCACAAAAGAGTAATGAAGATCCTCGTTCACGTTGTAGTGACGGATGTTTGAATTTTGAATGAAAGCACAGGGATTCCTTTTCAGGGGTATATATGGATCTATACAGGGGGCTGGTCTAGTGGTCTAGTTGTCTAGTTTTTTCAACACCTAACAGCAGTTTCTGCTCAAGCAGAAGCAAAACTGCACTGTGTAAATGAAGTGAGGCATCAGTGTAAGTTATCCTGGGGCAGTGATGCTGCTCTTGCAGAGAAAATGTTGGCTGTAAAATGCTGTGATGAACAGCAGACATTTCCAGTTCACAAGTCTCCCGGTCTCTCCTGAGAGTCTGCTTCATCCCTATTATAGCCAATAATAGCCCATTGTAGTCAAATGCTCTTTCTCTTCACTGTGACTGAATGAGGACACATTATTTACTGAGAGGAGACAATGCTAATACACCGCGGCAGAAAACTGCTGACAGGAAGAGGGCAAAAATCATAGGTTTTCCCTCCTAAAGGATTTAACACTTCTTTATATTTATAGTTATGTTTAATAACATCACCACAATCTGCCAATACACTTCCAGACAACCTCCACAGGCGCTCTCACTGTAGGTTCAACTACATGGTGGTAGACTGGAGAGATCCAATGCGGTGTCTTATTTCCACTCTCTCCACCAAGTAATACTATATAGACAAAGACACACTCATTTGGTGTTAAGGGAAATGAAAGATGGTACAATATTTTACAGCTAAACGCAAAAAATAATGTTTACAAGGATTTGGCATGTGTTTATGAATAAAGCTTAAATATATGATCATGATGGGAAAATTGAAAGTGATCATGAGCAATGTCCAAACTGAAATCTAAAAATTAACTAAATAAATGACTTTTAATGGTCATTAAATGTAATCTGAAAAGATAAAAGCATCCTCCTCAGATGCTTTTCAACACAACAGTAACTGCAAAATGCAGATCAAAACCTCAGAGTGTCCATGTGCCACTGAACACGGTTTCCTTAGCTTTCCATTTTGTGCTTATGTCCAAAGGCATCCGGAGACAAATGCCTCACCACAAAGTCATACACCATTAATGCAGTCAGTGGTGCTGCAGCCTCAGAATCTTATTATCTTAGTTGGTTCAGCCTCATTAGCTGTTCTATGCATATTAATGGATGGGAAATGGAAAACTATACCCCATTTAAGAACAAAACATGCTCAAAGTACTCGCTGCTTTGAGGTTATAGGACATAACTCACTCTGCAAATTGCTATCATCGGGCTCCTGGCAGAACCCTGCTGTTTTCTTTACCCAAAAGCCCCTGGTTCCCTCACAGAGCCAGCGTTTCATTAACCTGCACTGCATTCAGATGCCATTATAGCTCTAATTATGGTACATGCTCTTGTGAGGAAGTGCCTGGGTTCTCAAAGACTTTTATGTTCGCCTGTCCTGTCGCCAAGGCCAGGGTCGTCCCCACTGCCGCCGAAGTTCCAGGTGGAAGAGATGTGCTAATCTCAGATGCATTGAAGCTGGCTTTGTAGACTTATGCAGGCTTATCTATCATGGTCACGACTGCATTAGACATAAGACCTTAAGTTTGCAGGCACTGAAGTAGAAAGGAGAGCAAATTAAATTCTTCTCATCTACCTCTTCAGCTGTGTCCAGATTGCATCAGTCAAAAAAAAGAAAAAAGAAACTTGTACTCTTGAGGATAACACTAACACCATCCAATGAAGAGGTAAGTCTTTATGTTCTGCTTGTTCTTCACAATAGAAAGACAATGGTGTTACTTACTGGATTTACTGATTAGCAGAGGAAGATAATGACATCGTGTTTGGCGGCCTACACCCAGCACATCTGCCAACAGACCAATGGAGACCTTAGCTCAAGAAACAAATAAAACCTCTGTCCAGTGTCTCATTATCCATGAAAGTATCTTCTTGGCTTCTTCTGTCTAATCAAAGAGAAAGGAAACACGGGAACAAGCTGAAAAATTCCTGCAGGAGGGAGATTGAAACAGTTCCCTCAGCGCTGAGCATTGCTCGCTCACAGCAGATAGTGAAGGTAAGAAGATCCTTTGGCAGGTGTTGCAGGCTGTCAGAGCAGTAGATGAGCTCTGCTGCTGGATAACATCTTGCCAAATGCCCGAAGCTTGTCAGTTAACAGTCTGCCAGAGAGAGGTGGACAGCTACTAACCTCTGAGAGAAAAGACAAAGACCTACCGTAAGTTTCAAAGCATAAAAGAAAAGTATTGAGCTCCCTGAGTGCAATTACCAGCACTGTCACATTGATGAGCCACTTCCAAACATGTTTTACAGGGTTTTTTTTTGCAAATATTGGATGGAGGTTGCATTTTAAAAGTTTTCGACCAAACATGAACAAAATGAGGGTGCTGAAACATGGTCATGGTGAGACTTGACAAAAAAAAAGTTGAAGAATTCAGTAAATCCACAGATTAATGATCAGTTCTTGTCCAATAAACTAAAAAACAAACTCTGTTATCTCAAGCCAATGAGAAAAGACCTATGTACTTATTAATTTTACCAGTTCAATGCAAAAACAGAGAATTTGGTCAGCTTAAAGGAGTTCTACGAAGTATTGATATTCCAAATTATCACCAGCAGAGGGAAGTCATGTACCTGAACACACTTATAACTACCAAAACCATCAACAAATCAACGCTATGTATCCACAGACTACAACACTCTCTGAATAAAGTATAAAGCGCATTGTTTACTCAAATGTGTATTATGGTATCATTAAGTTTTCTCCTTCAAACACTCACTGATGTCTTACAATCTTCATGTAAGGTACAGTTTACATTATAGCTCTATTAGCTTAGCTCTGTGTTTAGACAGAAAACAGCCACAGTAAAACCATAAATAACCTCAGTTCTCGGTACAGTTTGTGTTGTCGATAGCACTAAGGATCTGTTCGGAATTGACAGACCTGTCAAAGTTTAGTCTGAACTGTAGATCAATAAACAATAGCAACATGTAACATAACATAATAACTTCATTACTTCATGAGCCTCACTCTACTCACTCTAGTGGCCATGTAAATCCCTTAGTACGTCACTGTGAATACATTCAGTTTATATATCTACAACACAATATATTGCGGTCTACACCAGAACTCTTTATTCTAAACACTAATAATAATTTTGGTTCATTTTTAGTGTTTGAAAGTAGAAATACTACATATCGCTCCTTTAAAGACATTTAATCTAAGTCTTATGGTAGAGTTTTTAATTTTAGCCACATATATATTTGGGTTTCAAAAAGGATTTTGGTGATGCATCAGTTTAATCAATTTCATCAGTTAACACTGAATTCATCTTTGCATTGAACTGTTTAGATTAATCTCCAATTATGCTAGTGCTGAAATTAAGACTTTATTAAGGACTTTATCCAAAACAGCCTGTGCTTCATCATTAAAAGTGTGCAAAGTTCCTGTTATATATCTGAGTAGGTTCTCATTTGCCCAGGTCATCGTTCTTCTTGGTAGTTCTTCTCAGTTCAACTGGACTGGTTTAGCTCTTTGAAAACATTTGGTCCCTCATACAAGAAACTTCTTCAGTTCTGAAGAAAAGAACTGAATTGTAAAGAACTGAGGAAGTCTCTTGAATGAGGGATGAAATGTTTTCAAAAGAGCTAAACCAGTCCAGTTGAACCAAAAAGTTCCTGTTTTATGCTATTTCAGGCTTCAGAGTTTTATGAAATGTTATTACATGCCTTTACAGTGGGCTTTTATCTGTCCCAATGCAGAAATGTGTGACAACGTACAAAAGAGACAGAAGAGAAGAGAAGAGGACAGAGCTGGACATCAACCAGTAAAAATGAGTGTGTTTCCAGTTGATTAAGCGACATATGAGTAAAGTGTAGCTCATTAAGTTTCTGATGTAGTTTGTCTCATCCAGGGTTGGGAAAAATCACAGATCATTTAGCCAAAATATTTTAATGTTTGCCTGATCAGATTTTCTTACTGGTATATCAGTTCTGTTGAAATCCCAGAGTTTTTATCTTGTTTGTGAATCAGAGTTGTGAGAACATCCAGTAAAGTAGTTCTGTCCATCAAAATACCAGTGCATGGTCTAATAACTATACAATATGGATCTTGTTAATTTAATCCAATATGCTCATCATCACTGCTTGCCTAATGTTTCCACTTTGTCATTTTACTGATTTCTTAAACTGCAGCTACACTCATTTTAGCAGATATATACATTAACACAATAGAGCAGGAAAGAGCAACAAGGAGCAGTTTAACAAAGTGAGGTTAACATACAATCATACTACATTCATGCAGAAAATAATATTTTAATTCAAGACAAGTAAATAGCAAATAGTTGTTTTTTTTTTAAAAATGTATGATAGTAAGTTTTTTTTAAATGACTTCAAAATGTTTTAGTAGGTTAGATCCTTCTTTCAATTATTAATACTGAACACCATGGCCATGGATTCTGTTGGGTTTCTGTAAATTGGCTTAGAGTCTGGTTTTGACCAACTCTATATATAAAGTGTCATGAGATAAATTTTTTGTTGTGATCCAGTGCTATATAAATAAAATTTGATTGATTGAGTGATTTGATTGGTTTTCCCCTGTAATTCCCTTTGGAAAAAAGAGTCTGCCAAATGCATAAACATAAACATAAACATGACAAAAGTGTTAAAAAAAAGTTGATACAAGGGAGACTCGAAACAGAGACTTAACTGAAGGTCTGGAAGAATAATGACAATTACTTATTTGAAGGTATTTCAAAGGATTAGAAGCACGGACAAAATAATAATAATAAAAAAAAACTGATAGAGTACCACAAAAAATTATTTAGCAAAAGATAAAATAAAAAAATAAATAAAATAAAATAAAATAAAATAAAATAAAATTATCCCTCTTGTTTATTAGTATTTGGTATCAATATCTAATTCAATATTATCAGTCAATCCTATATTACTGACTATGGCTGACGAGATACAGCAGGTTATCCTATAGAAAGAAGCCCATGTACATTAACAAATGTGTAAATCCTACAGTCACAAGCTTAGATCTTATATATATATATATATATATATATATATATATATATATATATATATATATATATATATATATATATGACAGCTTAACTGTGCAAAAAAAAACATTTTTTTTGTGATTATTATTATTTACATGAACTCAAGATAAAATATGATTAAAAAGTTATATATACACACACACACACACACACATATATATATATATATATATATATATATATATATATATATATATACACACATACACACAGTGTGTGTATGTATATATATGTATGTATGTATGTATGTATGTACAGGGTGGGGAAGCAAAATTTACAATATTTTGAGGCAGGGATTGAAAGACAGTGTATGACCAATTAGTTTATTGAAAGTCATGAGAATTTATTTGCCACAAGAAAATTGACATAATAGAAAATGTTTTTATTCTGTGTCCTCCTTCTTTCTCAATAACTGCCTTCACACGCTTCCTGAAACTTGTGCAAGTGTTCCTCAAATATTTGGGTGACAACTTCTCCCATTTTTCTTTAATAGTATCTTCCAGACTTTCTCGTAATAGTTTTGCTCATAGTCATTCTCTTCTTTACATTATAAACAGTCTTTATGGACACTCCAACTATTTTTGAAATCTCCTTTGGTGTGACAAATGCATTCAGCAAATCACACACTCTTTGACATTTGTTTTCCTGATTACTCATATGGGCAAAAGTTTCTGAAAAGGTATGGATAATAGTGTTAGGTATGATTATGACATCAATATATGTTTGGTTTCAAAACAATTGACGTAATGCCTGCTGAGAAAAAACAACTAAATGTTCATTGTAAATTTTGCTTCCCCACCCTGCATATATATATATATATATATATATATATATATATATATATATATATATATATATATATATATATATATATATATACATCAAGATCATTATCTATCCTCTACAGGAATAGAAAAAAATTTTGTTCAAATAAATCTAGCCTTAACACGTAAGTGACTATTCCTCTTTCTACTGTTTTATTTCTTTTTTCTGCTCCTTTTCTGTCTAATCCTGTCTCACCACATTTTCTACACTTCCTTGAAAATGGGGGTTTATATTCAGGGTTAGCCAGTTCATGGTCGATCTGCTTGTCAGTCTAATAATATACAGGGTTTCTACAGGTTTCAACAAGTTAAATTCAAGACTTTAAGGCCTTTTTAAAACTATTATGAAAGCAATTGAAGACATATTTCACTTCCTCAGCCAGATCCCATTGAACTTGCACTCACCCATATCAGATGAAAATAAGATTTAAAGAACAATTCTAATATATTACTCCTAGAAGTAGTTATTTTTTGATGAGAGTAGACATCACATCGATGATGAGAGTAGGCATCACATCGCTGTTCGTGCTCTGATAAATTCTGAACAGGCTGCACAGTTTGCATTAATGGTTATTGTTTTTATGATGGTGTTGTTTTGCCATTTTGTTTCAGATCGATCAATACAAGTTTTTTCACATGTACAAGCAGCACAGAATTATTGCAACCTTATAGAAAAGACTTTATCATCTAATTTCTGAAGACTTTATTTAATGCTTTAGTGACATCTAGTGGTGAAGCTGAGGTTGCAACCGAGCAAATATTCCTCTGACCTCCTCCTACGGTGGCCACAAACAACTGAAAATGTGTTTTGTCTGTTCTGCCCGTTTTGGTTTGGAGGATAATAAGTCTGGTTCACACTGAAATATAGTAGGCCAAGGGAATGAAAATGCTCCTCTTATTTTTGCAAGATTATACACTACAATAATAATAACAATAAAAATAATAAAAACCTCCTACATATTCCTTATTTCACCTTTCAGACATTTCAAAGCCTAAAAAACAAATAGCACAAATCCTTAAGGTTGAAAAAATATAACACAAGGTTTGTAAAACATGCCAATGTCCTATATTTAGCATGAAAACTTGAACCGATTAAATAGATTTAAATGACAGCAGCATGTTTTCTGAATAATGCTGATTACACTGATGATCATCACCCAGACTGGAGCCTCTGGTTTGGATTTACACAGTAAAAGTGCAGTTGGTTTCCTTAGATCCATTACCCAACAGTACAATGGAAACAGCAGGAAAAACCACACAAGACTCTGATGGTTCTCTGAAGAGTTGTTTGATCAAACCAGGGCTTGTGTGACATAAACTTTACAACTGGTAAGTAATAGAACTTCCCATGATGCTCTGTTTCTGGTAAATGTCTCATGTTTCATCTTACCAATAAAAGCTGCTTCAACTGTGAGGCTAAAATTTTGGCTTTAATAAAATACATATGTACATACTGTTTTTACTCTAATGTGTTTACAGATGGGTCAACACTGACTGAAACTGCGATTTCATTTTGCTTCAAACAAAATCACTTATTTTATTTGTTGTAAGGAACCAAACTGTCATTAAAGGATCTGCAGCTTTTCCTCCTAAAGCAGAAGATGAAGATGTCTGAAGTGGATGGTTGATTTACAAAACCAGTAACCAGAAGCTTGTATCATGGCTCCTTTGTATGGGTTTAGGTAATAAAAGTGCTTTGGTTTGGATTATTAAAAGATGGTTTTGTCTAAATGTTAATAAATACACTGTGAGTCTTTTAAACACAACTTTCCAGACATTTACTGTATTAAACTGAGGTTTGGTACTTTTCTCTAGTCAAGAGATTTCAGTGTCTACAACTAACCTTAACGATCCAATTATGATGAAAAGCATAAATACTGGTGATAATACTACAAAATCGTCATATTTGTAACAACATTTGAAAACAGCTAGGCTCACCTGGCTTACTGGTCTTCTTTATCTTAAATCTTCTTAAGCCTCCCTACAATAATAATCAAAGAGTCAAACTTTAGTGCAGATGCAGAATATAACTCTGCATCACAGGGTCAGACAATATATTGAATAAATTGGACAAATTGTGATTTTAGTTTCTGAAAATCAGGAAATCACGGTTATTCTTCTGGAGATCTTTCTTGCTCAACCTTTCTTGTACATATTACATTTCTTATAATATATGAATTGTGAATGTGTTTTTCCAGTCATATATGGCAGAAAACAATCGATCAAATTTGTAAATAACCCATAACATTGTAAAAAAAAAAATTCAAGGTGACCATATCACTCAGCTATGTCATGATATTTGATGAAACAGATCAGTGTTACTGTCTCTAATCAGATGTGTTAGGTCCACCTGTACTTCAAGCACATTCAGCCAAACATTATTCATTTTCTATCTGATTGAACTGAAGCTGTTTTATTGCCCCAGAATCATTGGATTCACTTGCTGTCTTGATCAAATTGTTTGTCAGTTTGACTCTGAAATAACATTAAAACACCATAGTGACACAACAAAACAGGCTCCAGAACTGTACCGTTTTTCAGGAACTGTGGTAGGTTTAAAAGACTTCAGAGCTCCATTCCCTGTGGGAGAAGACTGTATGACAGCAATAAAAGCTAGCAAAAGTAGCTATTCTAAAAATAGTGTTCATGTAAATGGTTGTTGATTTTAAGGTTGGCCTTTCTCAGGTGGTAATTTAATAAAAACTCTAACTCTTTCAGAGACTCTTATGGTTCTACAAGTTTGTGATTCTGTTATACTGATGTCCCTGAACTACTCCTGTCTCACATCCAAACCTGAACATCCAGACACTGATCTCCTCCATCTCAGCAGCTTTCCGACTTTGTGGCAATTTTCATAATCATGCAAAGGGTGGAGTCACGCTCAGAGGTTACACTTTAACCCTTCAAGACCCAAACAGCCACCATCTACTGATATAAACTGTTTAATCCCTGTTGATCCACTAATCCTAACAATACATGTAAATAATCGGTGTAACATACAGTTATTCATCTTTTCATGGTAATCAGATATGACCCATTTGGACACTTAGATACTCTGTAGTTACCATGGAAACACTGTCATCTTCTACAACATTGATTCACCAGTCAAACCCATGAAGTTTGATGAATGACAGTGGATGGAGACACTAGGTTTATGTACAATTAATGAGAGATTGGACTGAAAAAGACACTTTTTCCAAATTTGTCTCTGTTTTGATATAATAACCTTGAATTTTCTCTGAGCTTTAATGAACATCTACATGATCAATAAACTAAATATAGAGAAAAAATACATGATTTATACTGAAAAATGCGAAACACAGAGGATAATATTATAATAAATGGTGAAAAATCACTTAAGAAAGGTGAAAAAGAGAGAAAAATTCATTTGGGAACTGCCACAAAAGTAGCACTGGGTCTTTATGGGTTAATACCTGATATTGTGAAACAAAGATTTTGCGGATTTTGCACACACACACACACAGTGACACAATCTACAAGTTTGGGATCAATGTTTTTGATATTAATTAACAACATTACATATTTTGTTGACATAAAATTTAATGTGGGTGATATACATACAATAATGGGTGATATAGTCGTAGTTACAATGTATTTACATATGAACATAATTTCCCAGACACAGGACTGGTCGTGCATTAGTGGTGTAACTTAACACTATATGGCACGTATGTTGTGCAATGTAAATCATGTGCTACCTCTGAAAAAAGTTTGGTGTTGCACCTGCAATATACTAGTTCTCCTGGGACAAACTCAATCCTTAAAGGTGCTAAACAGCACTTTATATTTAGAGTGCACAGGTAGGTATAGTTTTTTCTTATTATTTCTAATATCCAGCTGAAGTAATCCCACGAGATGCTAAAGGTGACCTCATCTGGAAGAGAAGAATAGGATCACTAATTTCTCTCCAGTGAGTTCCACTTTGTCTCCCCTGCTTACACTTAGATGATAATCAATCTTACGTATTATGTCAATACATTAATCACTACAGTAATTTATCACGTGAAACTACAAAAGGAGCTGCTTATGAGCCCTGAAAAGAGAAAACAAGCAGTCTTAGTACTTCACTTCCAGCTACATTAATGTTATCTTTTCATAACATATAAATAAGTGGTGGAAATCTATTTTATCTACAACTATAAAGTCTATACACAGCTACACAAATCCTATCTGACTAATTGACTACAGAGATGAATCTGACTGATTAAATATGCTAATATGGCCACAAGAGTGAACAGACTTCAAAGCATTACATGGAGAATATGACAAGTGGTATTGATCCTTTAACACAAGTGTCCATAAATCATTTCAGTGGTTTTTGATGACGTTGACCACTTATGGAAGATTTCAGGAGAGTTAGAAAACAGGTTAGGATGTTTTTATTTCCATTTCCTTAACAAAGAGAGCAAACCTCTTGAATTAATATGAGCTCATGATTGAAAACACTGTTGAGGTCTACACACTTGCAATGTTCAGCACTAATTCCAATAAACCCTCTTCCTATCTAAATAATTTTGCTTTAATTATAACTGCCATAACAATGAGCCACAGTGAGATAAATAAATAACTTCACTGTCCTCCCTGGGATTGTGCTGATGCGGAGGCCTGCCTAGGCATTATAAACCTAATTAGCAGAAGATTACTATGCAGTGTGCAAGGCTGTGGTCCAGAAAGACATCATTAGGTCTTCTGATGGGGATATGCCTTCAGCACATTGATTCTTTTTCGCTCCAAGAACAATGCAGATTGCACACTTTATAATTGGGCTTTCAGGTCACTTGTGACTTCACTTCCACTATGTTTTGCTGGCGATCTCTATTCAAACAAAAGAAGCCGATAACAAAAAGACATTCCCGTTGAGCTCAAGGAATGAAGAGGATATTCATGGATTATGAGACACACTGGAGAGACTCCAAATAAAAAATCATGTGAGCAATTAATGCTTTAAGAATATTTAACTAGCCCATGAAGAACGAACATTAAGGTTTTGAATAGACATCATACAATCAGATATTTAGAGAATTGATGTCAGGATACATTAAGGTCAACAAAGGTCAACATAAGGTGTCAACAAAAACACTCCAATACATTCTATAGAATTTACTGAATCATAATACCATCAAACATTTTCTCTAAAAGTGTATTACTTTAAGATAAATATTACTCCATTCTGTGGCATATTTACTCTCTCTAACATCTGTTTGGAATTTTCCTACTTGCATCTATGATGGCGGACAGTGCGCCAATGGCAAAACCTAAACATATCATAAAGTTTAGTGATTCTCTGACAGTTCCTACTTTGTATAATAAATATAACAAACTAGAACTCCATTCATTCATTCATTCATTCATTCATTCATTCATTCATTATTTGAATCTGCTTTATCCTATAGGGTCACGGGGGTTGCTGGAGCCAATCCCAGCTACTTATGGGTGAAGGAGGGGTACACCTTGGACATGCCGCCAGTTCATTGCAGGGAAAAACCTAGAACTTCATATGTAGCCAAATGGTGATATAATGTAGCTTTAATCCTCTATACCAATAACAAGACCTCCACTCTTGACCAAAATCTATGAACTATAAACAAAAGAATACCCTGCCAGTGCAGTCCTGTGTGTGGTATGCAGAAGATTATTTTTTAAATGTAGTAGATTACAAATTACTGGTGATCCTGCTAAAAATGTATTTAAATTACTAAAGTCTATCTATCTATCTATCTATCTATCTATCTATCTATCTATCTATCTATCTATCTATCTATCTATCTATCTATCTATCTATCTATCTATCTAAAGTGACGTAACTCATAACATTTGGTTACTTTCAGATTATGTTTCTGACCATATTTCACAGCTGTTAACCCTTAAAGGCCTGGATCTATTTTTGTGGTGACTTCCAAATTCATTTTTATCAACATTTAACTTTTCTAAATACTATATAAAGACAGATCCTTGTAAGGCATCATACTATTAAACAATCAAACCTGTCCCAATGGCTTTACCTACAAGTTTTACCTAGAATTATGACATTTAAAAGCATTCCTGTGTATCCGTAACAGGCAAACCAACACAATGAATGTTGATTTTTACCTAAATTAACTGTTTGGTAGTAATCTCTTTGTAAGCACCAACATTGTAACTCTACTTTAATGACATATTCTTTAACTCTGCAATGGGAAACCAAACTAGTGCATTTCGATCCCATTTTCTGAACAAAAACAGCTTCAAGGAAAAACCGCTCCACAGGTGGAAAATGATCTGTCTGTCTAAATTTGGTCAGCAGTCACATCTGTCTAAATACATTAAAAGCAGATTGAAATTAAAAATAAAATCTACATTAAAACACAACATTGCATATGAAAATGGTGAAATGCCCCAAAAGAGTCATTAGGTTCCCAAGTGGCACCAACTCAAGGAGCACACTAAGAAAATCTCATCTTCCTTTTTGATTTGTGTCCACCCTGCCTTCTTCTTATGCAGAATTTAATATCAGACATTTTTTTTTATTGTTACCCAACCTATACTACAGTCTTTTCTTACAATAAATTGGAGAATAAAATTATTAGATCTTAATTTACACAGAAGGGTTTTAAGGCTGTAACAGTTAAAACTATGACAACCATAAATATTCTAACGCTCTCTTCGGGTTGTCCTGCTTGGGTTGCGTTTTGCTTGCTTACTCTGCATTCCTCTATGTGCGTTCATAAGAGGGCTTGTTTAATCAGCTTGCTTACTGCCTTCCTATCTGGACTCAGCCGTCGTATGCCTGTCTCCTCCACCTCGTTCTCTTTGGCTGCCGTTTGTAACAGAGCGCTACAGCCCCATTTGAGGTATGATAATCAGCTGATTAGCCAGCGAAGTCCTTTTCCCAGAGGCTCCTTTGTGTGCAAAATCCTCACACTCAATTGACATGTGGACATCATCAAGCTGATGAAATGCAATTGTAATGAACAAGTGAGGCAGAGCATCTGCAGTGGGACCCTGAACGAAAAGGACCCTTCCCTCCTGACATGCTAATGCTGAAAGCTGCTCTCTGCCTGTACTCCCCGTGGGTCTCTCATGGAAATGTGAAGAGTTGCATATTCAAACCAGCGCCTTCTGAGGGGGCTAGATGTACGGAAGAGAGAGATGGGAGAAAAAATCCTGCGTGGACTTGGCCAAATGCTAATTCTGAGACAGATTATATTGCATCACGCGCAGTAATGATCTGACAGTTCATTTGTGAGGAGAGTTCAGGATCTGAGGTTTAATGCTTGGGTGGACGCAGGTGCTGAGCCCCAGCTCCTCAGAGCTGTCAGAGGAAAGCAGGGGGCTGCTGTCAAATTATCCCAGTTAAAAAGGCTGAGGCGCCAGCAAATATGAAAGACATTTAAGAAATTAATGCATTCGTATTCAACACATATTGCAACAGCGTTTCATTAGAGGTGCTCTAGTCATATTAAAACTGACATCTGACCTTTCACATTTCTCCAAGGCACTCAGGAACATTCTTATTACATACACGCTAAAGTCAAAGAGAAGGTAATTGTGATAACTAGCAATAATTAAACAAACTGACATTTTAGCACCATCATTTTCCCTATTATTCTGTTCTTTTGGCATCACAGTGCTGGATGATTAGAAAAAGCCACATTAGTGTTAGTGAGATTCCTTAGGAAAAAGATATAACTTGTGAAAACACTCAAGGCTTTTGCAACTATCGCTTTCTGCATAAATATAGTATCATTCCATCTTTTGCTCGATTTGTGTTATCAAGGAGACTCATTGCATTACCATTGCTGCTTTGTTACTGCATAATCTTGCTGTGATTATGATAAGCATGCATAATAGAGACAAATTCCATAAAATATCCACCATCAACATTTTCTACTTGCATGCATAAAACATTCAACATTCATCATAAACAGATACAAACAGGAAAGTCACGGAGACTATCAAAGTCAGGATTTCATGAATTACGGCGAGATCATTTCTCAGCACCATTCTTCCAGATGTTTTGTTGTGCAGCAGCTTGTAAAGTTTATCTGCATACCTCTCACTTTTTACAAATAGATGGCATATTCAGATTTTGGCACATGTATTGAATGATGAGTTGTATTACGAAATGCCTGTTAACTACAATACAATGTTGATATTGTATATTTCTTCAGCCACAGATGTGCATCTCAACAAGTCTCAACCAAAACAAAGTTTCATGTGGACATTTATAGAAACACGCATACCAGCACTATTAAGTTTTACCAACACACAGAGCTATTTGCATACAAGAAAAAAACAAACTCCACTTACAGTATCAGGTAGTTGTAACTCTTTAGGTAGATTTAGACATTTAAAGCATTGATTAGGGGACAATACCATGGCTTGGTTTGAAAAAGTCTGCAAACTATGTAGCAAAATATGATTCAGAATGTATGTATTAATATTCAAACCAAACCACAATCTTTTCCTACCACTAACCAATGATTGCACACTGCTTACATGTAAAAACATACATTAGTTAACACTCATACTTCACTCTCTGGTAGCACTATCCATAGTTTTGTACATCCACAGTCCACCCCATCTGTCTCCTGCCACTGAAGAAAGGTAAACCAACAACAGATCTGTGGGAACTGGCAAAGGCAACATTTTATTCTGGTGACAGAGTCAGAAATGCAAGTACAGTTGGTAGAGGTCAAGCCAGATAAACAGACTGATGATGCCATACATATTGTTCTATACGGATAGATGTAGGTCATTACACCTATGGCCTCTAGCTGAGATGCTTTGTGATGACAGGACCTTTGGGCTTGGACCTCAGAGACAGAGCAAATGGGCAGTCAGCAGGCCCCCTGCTTTATGAGCCTTGTGGGTCACTGAGGTGGCGGGGGCTGAGAGGGTCACAGACCCTGAAAACTAGCTTTGCATAGCTCAACGCTATTCCTAACCCGGTGTAAGCAGCTCCAGACCCTAGGCTCTGAGGTGGGTTCCTTCTCACCAGGTGTTCGAGATGGCGTACATGTCTTCAGGGTATGGAGTGCCGTTGGCCGCCCAGGACTACACATGGTGCTGGGGGTCAAACATGGAGCCATGCTGGACCAGCTGTCGCTTTGCTGTTTTGCCCCAGCTCTGAGCCAGCCCGCTGGAGAGGGCCAGATGCGCACACTCCGTCACATCCACAGCTCAACACAACAAGGGCCTCACAATCTGACCTCGGTACTTTGGCATTATTTTGTCAAGGAAAGTAACCAAAACATGTTCATGGAGGAATCCAACTTCTTCCACTCCAAAAAAAAAGAATGTGGAAAGTGTGCGTACAGTTTCTTTGTATTCCCCAATAACTGGCAGGGCCACTCTTCTGTGTTCCCGTTCAGCATACAAGGGCATCCATTAATTTGGAAAGGCTAAGATACCACACTCTCATACGCATGCCCGCAGATCACAGAGTCTACACCGCTTTGGAAGCAGCAGCACTCCATCTTCTGTCTAACTGCAGCTAAAAGCATGAAAGCAGTAGTGAGATTTCATTTGGCTAACTGACTGAAGGCACTGAGGGAGTAAAGCTCGCTGGAGAGATTTATACACCCGGCCTGATGCCTCCTGCTCCCTGTAATAGAACAAAAGCTTGTTGTCTCTTCCAATTACAGATGTCAAAACGCTTATTTTGAGGGTTGTGATCTTTTCCCTTTTAATCTGCAAAGATAAAAGGTCTCAGCTTCATTAGCATGTGTTCTCTCCCCCCAGACTCAGATTCCCTGCAAGCAGCCAGCTCAGCCTTACAGCCTATTACCCACTCTTGGGGCCATTAAGGTCTAACATTAATGATGTGTAATTAGCATATGATGACAAATAATAACAATGTACTCCCATTCAATGTAATGGGGGGTAGGATAATAACATGGAATCCCACTGTTTCAACCCTACATAAAGCTCACAATATCTATGTTTTATTGCCCACGCTGTTGTTCAAAGGTATAATGGAGTGGGATGCAGAACGTGTGCATAAATTATTTAAATTAATTTGTTTATCTAGAAATTTCACAATTACAATACATCAATAAGTCAAAGTGCTTAATCTGCACAAAGCATGACTGTAGTTTAATCATACTCAGTAACAACAAAAACAGTAGATTTTTGTTTCTGATAGTGAGAGATTTTATAGTGCAGTATATGAGACTACTGTTAATCGCTGCTGTTGTTTTACCTTAATATCTGACTGTATGAGCATTTTTGTATCCACTCAATTAACCAAACAGATCAGTAATGGAAATTATGTAGCTCTCTCTAGATCGTACCTATACTCTGTATTTATAAATCATATATTAAAATTAATGACAGTGAGAACTCTAGTAAAATGGAGGGGTATTAGTAGACAAGTGATCAATTATGCTGTAGAACAGAGGCAGAGCAATCAGAAGTGACAGACCGTCTTCAAACGGCTCTTCTCATCCATTAAACAGGCTGCCTGTTTGTGTCAGCTGTGGGTCTGGAAGAAAACCATACAATTAAAGAGACCCCGCATGTTTACACACACACACACACACACACACACACACCCTCACACACACACACACATTCATATGCAGCTACAACATGAAGCATCTTGTATTGTGTTTTGTGTAATGCAGCCCACCCTACTTTTTTTCTTTTTTTTTTTTAGTTTTCACATCTGTCACAAAACAACCCATCACCAATTATATTGAAGCACAAACACGGCCGTTTTCAAATTTGTTGGTTACCTCCTGTAAAGAAGATGGTGGGGCATCTTGGAATCAAACTAATCAAAGCACCTCAAAAGTAGAAACTGAACGAATATATTGACAAACACAAAATGAGGTGCTGTTTAAATAAACAAGTCGGAGATGTGAGATATCCAACTGTCTTTGTGCGAATAATATCGCTGCATTTATCAGAGAAAAGGCAAAAAAATTGTCAAACATTTAATTATCTGCATTAAAATGTTTTTTCTTAGTATTGTTTTAGTAATTATTTCTCTTCATCACTGGAAAAGTATAGCACAATGATAAGAAAATATTCACTTTCTATCCTTAAAGTATAAGAAATCTCACTGAACAGGAAAGAAACAAAAATAAGGAATCAGTGCAAATAGAAAAGTGTACATCTCACCAATTCCAAATTGAATTTGCTCTCTGGAAACGCAGACATTCTCGTTTTTCAAGCGAGCAATACAGGGCTATTCGAAACCCTGTTTACAGCAGCCAGATCTCAAATTGACTTGCTAATGTTAACTTTTATTCCGTTGCCATGGGTTACCATGTCGTGTGATTTGACACCGAGCTACAGACACTGCTGATTAGTAGCATCCAGTTCTGTCCATCTCTGTGCATCACTGAACCATCTGGTCATTTATTCACTAATAAGCCCCTAATGGCCCAAATATTCAGCGGCCTGTCATTGTGACATGGCAGAAAATGCCTACATCTTTCAACTCGCCTTGACATGTTGCTTGTTTCACATCAAAACTCGTCATTTACAGGAGAGAAACTCAGAGGGGTAAAAACTTGACCTAATCTGCAGTGTTAACACAGAGGCAAGGAGCTTTGTTATCAGCTAGACTGACTGAACGGATGTTAATGCATTCATCCTTCCCCACTTCAAGATCTTCTTTTCTGCCACAGGGAGAAGGATATGAGTGCTGTCAATAGGAATTTGATTATGCACACATTGATTCTACACTCAAAAAGGAAAGATTATGCACAGCCCTGACTGTGAGATGCTGTGAGAGAATGCAACATGCACCTCTTTTCTGTTTTTTTTTCTTTTTAAAGCATGGTTCTGCAATGTGTTCACGTCCAACCTGTCATTTGTCGCCAAAACATTGACTTTTTGCCATAAATATTTCCAGAGGAACAAAGCCAGCTGGGATTGTAATTGGTGACATGCAACCATAAATTTAACCTTTCCTGGGACACTGGTGGCAACCAATTAACTAGCCATTGAATAAAAAATATCCTCAATTATCTGTCTCATTATGGCTATGTTGGCCTGCATGTACAAAGAGCAAAGAGCAAAGAAGATGAGCTAAACAGAAAAAAAAACAAACTTGACACTGTTTTTTCTCATATTCACTTATGAAGTTAACGGCTTGAAATCTGGGTGAAATCTATACTAACTATTTAACTGTTTAATGCTTATTATTTTGATGAGTTATCTGACAGTTTAGCAATCATGAAATCAGCCATATTGTTGTAAATGAAGAGGTGCTTTAATACAACATTCCAAATGAAATCCTGAAACAGCCCCTTTCTCTATCATTGGTCTGATTGGAGTGTGAATGAGCTTCATGTTGACCGACTGGTTGCAGAACCTCTCTGTCAACTTAACTAGCAGCTCTGGATGGTGTGAATGTATACTTAACTCCCTGTCACTTAGCAAGGCATGCACCCTGAGCCTCCATCAAGACGAGCTAAGTAAGATGGAAGACGAGCAGGCTTTGGCTGGAAAGGAGACGGGAAATGCCACCTTTGGTGAACTCACTTGGGACCAAAATCTCTCAGTCTTATTTGAATGTTGTGCTAAGGGTGAGAGGATACAGAGCGCATGTCTCTCACACAGTTAATATAATTTCTATTGTAGAAATGTTAGGGTATAGCTGTTTGAGGGATTTACTTCATACTTGAAGCATTCACAGGAAAATCCCTATTCTGGCTCATCCTTTCCCTGTTTAAATCTCCTACCATGCATTGGCATTGCAAAACCACACCGCAAGCAGAGGAAATCAAATTATCTATGTCTTAAACCATCAGGCTTCATACAGAAATAAAGTTGAAACCAAAAGCATTTGATACAGGAAAGTGAGGGTAAAATGTTTTATGTATGCAGTACAAATCCAGGGCTGAACTCAGAAGGGGAGTGTGTATATATTTTGAGTCCACTCTTTTAGTACTTTTAATTAGCCAAAGTATTCTGATACAAGCAGTGCAGCCTGTCTCATGCCACTACTGCTCTGTGGTCTAATTTATGTAAACTTGTTCCATTATATAGGCTGCTGAGAGTATCATTAAGGTTTGGCTTGGTTTTGGGACTCTTTTTTAAAAGCAAACCTAAAATAAAACACAGCCAGCTCATCTCATTTGCTTTGTGTGTTGGATGTGTATTCTAATGAATGGCTTACAACAATGCGACCTGCCAGTGCAAATAATTAACCTTAAGTGAAACCAATTACATACTTTTATGCCATCGCAGAAGCCTCCAAAAGCAATCATGTATGGCTTTCTCCAGGAATGTTTTGCTGATACAGAAACTAAGTAGAGGATTCTGGGTTATTCTGTAGCAACAAATGAACACTGAGAAGTCTCTTTATGCTCAGAGAGATATCTAAAGAGGAAGAAGATAAACAACAATTATACTGCTCTCCCTGTCAGCGCAGCATGCCTCGGGTCAGTCCATTAGAGATCACTGTTTGGTGCACTCTTGTGCTGGAATAAGAAGTGCACCCGTTTGCGGGCAGGCTTTTGACTGGCAGTTGGGACCTGGAGACTGTGTGTGTTGTGAGCTGCCTGCGAATGCTGAGGGGGGGTGTGAGTGGGGGGTGGATATCCAGACATAAACTTCCGCTGTCAGCATGGGCAATCATGGCACTTCATTGTCCAGCAGCATCATTACAATATGGTTATCATCTGAGCTTGAGTCTGACACCTTCTCCAGGACCTCTCCAATCACCCCCATAGTAGGCTTCAGTACCAGGCAGTCAGGGCAAATCTCTGCTTTGTGCTTGTCTGCCTTAATAGACTGGATGTCACTTCTGCCTGTGGAATGTGCCCGGTCTTCAGCTGTCAGTCAGAGGCGCGGGTGTCAGGCCGGAGCGTGGCTGGAGCCGTCTGGATTAGAGGGTAGTTACCATAGCTGTCAGATTACTGACAGCCTGACACCCCCTCTCCCAACTTCCTCTTATTGTTTCTTTGTTTCTCTCAAACATCCTCCAGATGGGAGAATTACCAACCAGAAGAGGGAGAGAGAGAGAGAGAGAGAGGAGAGAGAGAGAGAGAGAGGAGAGAGGGAGAGAGAGAGAGAGAGAGAGAGAGAGAGAGATGGGAAGTGAAGGAGGAGGGGGTTGGAAAGGAGAGATGGGAAGGATGGGAGGGTTAAAAAGCCGAAGCGGGTTTTAAAAGTTCTATGCCACGTTAGCTTTGTGATGAAGTAAAGTGTGCTTGGTAGATTCCCATAGAGAGAGAAGGAAGGAAGTGAAGAAGGAGAATGAAAGAGAGAGCATTACACCTATTCCCACCTCTCCTTGTTATCTTTGGTATTCATGTCAAGATAGGTGATTGTGTTGGTCATTAGTGTTCCTATACCCAACAGAGTATCTTAGTTAGTACCTTTGAGGAAAGCTTCATCTTCACTGAATATTCACCTCTATGACTGCACCTGTCTCATTCATCTGGAGGGATGTTGGAGATGTTCTTTAATTTCTCTTTCTTTTTAAGACAAATGAACAGCCTTAATGCAGAGATGTAGACAGGCATGATAAAAAATCACTTACATACTATAACCTATAATGAATTATGGTATCATCCATGGTTTCTGAAAGTATTTTAATGATTGAAGAAACTGTGGGTAGGCTTCGGGTCAGCACTTGTCTTTACATTTTCTCAGCCTTCTCATTTCGCTGACCCTGCATGGGTGACACTGTCATTCTGCCATTTTCAAATGAGCTCTGGACTAACAGCGCACTCCACATTAGAGAAGAAGACGACTATGAGTAAGAAAATCCACGGCCTATTGTCTGCTAAGATTCACATTTTAGTCTACAGCCTAAAGGGAGATTTATTTTAATATGAAATAATACTTTATTTGATGAAACCGATCATTAAAAAAAGAGAAAAAGGAAAAAAACCCTCCATGGCGTAGCATGATTCAAAAAACATTCTTGATTTTAAAATAATAGATTAATAACCGACTCCTGCTTCCAACAGCCCCAAGCAGTGAACTTCAGAAACAATTACATGGATGTAAAATGAAAGGAAATGAGGTGTTATGTTTGTAAAATACACTGATACACAGCTTCAGCCCCTGGCCGTTGGATTCCACCATAAAAATAACCGAAGGCAGATTACAGTTTGCCCTGACCTCCAATCTCCTCTAACAAGCGCGGCTACTAAAATCAGCTGCGCCGTCATGTACGGGTAAAGATAATGAGGGCGGCTGCCTGAGGAGAGACCGAATGCAAAACAATTATAGTTAGTTACAGGAGCACAGGTTAATATTCTCTCATGTCCCTCTTCTTACGCATTCCCTTTTGTCCTACATCAATCTTAATGAAAGTTATGAGACCTGTCCGCAATGATAAGCAGCCACTCAGGCGTACTCTGTGTCAAGGCTCCCACATTATGCCTCCCCGTCAGCCTATGTTTTGCATAGCCTAAAGCATCTATTAAAATCCCCTTGTAAAATTCATAAAACAAAAATGTGGTGGGTCAAGTCTAGAGGGAGCCAAAGTAAGCTGCTTATTAGCAGGGAGTCGAAAACACAGATCCAATTACAGATCCTGAACAAGGAGCACTAAGAATCAGCATTGGGGAATAAGTATTTTCCTTTCCTCTCCCCTTCAATTGGCCTAGGTGCAGAGGAGAGAGAGGTATCAGAGAGCAGGATCTACGAATGGTAATTACAGTGGGAGTGTTTAGTGCATGAAGCTGGAGTTGGAGCCATTCAAGTACAAACTCATGTAAATCTTCACTTTGCTTCAGATAGTAAATTGGTCGGGTTTAAGAGGAATCCCAGAAGGAGAGGAGGAGAGGGGCTGCGCCGAGAGGAGCCATGAGCTCCAGAGATATGTAAAGAATCTCTGTCTGGAATTTAAAGGGCTACAAATTAGACCAGACATTAGCCTTTTTCTTTTACAGAGCCAGCAGAATGTGAATGAAACAGAATAAATAACTATAAGACGGCTTTTCCCCCCTTCTTATAAGATGACATTAATCCTTTCATGTGCAATGACAGCTTACAGGGTTTGACCCTCTCCCCAGACAGCCATATAAAGCCAGGAGATTTCTTAAGATCCCAACAAGAACAAGCTTCTGTTAATAAGAGGTCCTGATAGAGGTCTCCACCCCACATTTAATACTCCAGTTTACACCAACTTACCCTGCTCAACATGCTCAACAGATGGCTCTGATTAAACCAATCAACAATATTGTGAAATGTAAATCCATTTAGGGGTTTATTTAAAGTCGAATTGTTCCGTAGCTGTAACAAGCGGACGGCACTTTTACATTTTTTTCTTCCTGAGTAGTGAAGGCTGAAGTGTCTCTCAAGCGTACAATAGCGTGAGCATTTGAGCCCTTTGAAAGAAAAAGATCAAAAGCGGCAAGTCCTCCTGCTGCTGCCGGGTTTAAGCTGTAACCAGCACAGACCCTGCTCGCCACATCTCGGGTAGCGCATAGTGGTGGGTGGCGAGCTGACTGATTGCCAGGAGTGTACTGTCAGCATCACTCTCTCCACAGAGGACCATGATGGGGGGACAGTGTGTGGGCAGTCCGTTTGGACCCCCACACCAATACTACATCAGCTCTGCAGAGACGCTGGCAGCCTGCATCCCTCATAATGACCTCAGTGGGTAATGTGCTACACTAATATCTAGACAGGGTAATTCATTTGCGCAAATGGACAATCCATCACATTTTTACAGACAATAAATTCTGCACTGAGGTGAATGGCGCCGTATCTGGTTTTCAATACATTCCTGAAAAATAATTGGGTAAGTTAAAAAAAAAAAAAATCAATGCCCGTGTACTGGAATTTCTATAAGTGATCTTTAGTGAGATACACTCGTGACAAATTTCCTTCATTTAATTGCTTTATTTGAAATTGGAAAGGTTTTCAGCCGCACTATTATAAATGGGGAGGAATGAGAGCCTATGATTTATACACAAACAGTAATAAGTTGTATCCATGAGGGTCATTACTGTTTAAAAAAAATAGATCTGCAGAAACCACAGACCTTGCCATAAATTTCCAGAAGTATCAGCATATATTACTTCTTAAAATGTAACAGGAAACTAGTTACCCTGTTAAAAATGTAATTCATCAGGTATCTATTTTAAATACTTCACTTGTGAAATGCAATTCATTACATCTGAATGCTGTTGTAACAAATACCTTCAATGAGGCTTAAAGACCTGACCTGACCTCAAACTGTAAATTAATGAGTGATTTTTTAATTTAAGAAGAGAAATATTATCGAATTTCCTGAAAAGATAGGTATTCCATAGTTTGCACATAAGCCTACATATTTATATGTAACTACTGTAATTTTGATGGAATTGCAGATGTTTCTCTCAATAGCTGTAACTGATTACTTTTTTGTTTAATGAATGCTATAATGCAGTTTTATGGAACTAGTTGCTGTGTTGTGGTTTCAGGTTTGTCAGTGCCCATTTTTGTGGATCATCCTTCCCTTTTACATCCTGACTCTCTCACATACTGTCTAATAAAACATTATTTGAGTTTCTAAACTGTGTTACATACATTACAACTGGTCATATTGGAGGCATGTCAGAGGCTAAACTAAGTGCGACGCCCTCGCAGTCTTAAATAAATGTTAACACAAGGATATGCGTTAACAGACACTTCTGTACAATTACCAGCCAGTGTTACACTCCTGACATTATCAGCAAGAAGCCTACATTACAAATGGTCTTCCTTTGAAAACAGCAGCAAAGTGGCTACTCTATATTACATCACCTTAGATTTTTTTTTTTTTTTTTTTTTTTTTTACCTGCAGAGCCTTTTATTTCCACTGTTTCCAATCAATTTCATCTTCTGCCAAAGGACTGATACAAATACAATTTCTATTTACTCAACAGGAACAGACAAAGCAAACAAAATCTACACGATATGGACTCCACAACAACATCTGCTAGTCAGTGTATGCAGATTAATTGGAAGTCTTTGTGCTGTGATTTCAGTTGAGTGCAGTTTGACTAACATCTTAACCTACTTAGTGCAATTAGTGCTTCATTAGAGAGGCTAACTAACTATTGCTTCTCTCCATAATGATGTGCAAGAGTGTAGACATAAAAGTACATAATCAATGGTTTCCAATTACTCCACAAGTGCAACCACTATTTCAAATAAACTGGATAATAATATAGAGCCATTACAAAGTCTAAGGTAGCAGAACCATTTAATTGCAGTGCAGTTCTTCTCAGCTCCAAGATTTTTTCACACTAATGAAGTGTCATACAAAAAAGGCTGTATTGATTTTTTCACCACACAGCCTCCACCACAAATATGTAATTATCCTTTTTATATCTGGCAGGGGATTAAAGTAATCTATAGTATCTAGCCTTTGCGCTTCCCTGACAGGGTTGTGTGGGGCTTTTACCCTTTTCAAAATATGCAGCTTTTTGATGAATGAACTTTAGACAAAATGCTGTTCTGTTCTATATTGTTTTGTCTAAAAACCTGTATTCTGAAGACATCATGCTGCATGTACAGCTGCCTGAGCTTTCAGTACACAATCATGGCATTTCAAGCCCTGTCATCTATGAGCCAGGCAGTTAGAGCTAACCATCAGCTAACACACACACATACACACACAAACAGACTCCACATTCAGACACAAACCCGAAAAAAATAGAAACAGCCACACACATCCACACACTCACACAATTTCTTTAGAGATCTGTGTGAAGCAGTAAGCTCAATAGAATTCATCACAGCTGGTTAATAAGGTTAATTTAATCCAATGATGTGTCCATGAAAATCACTACTTCCTCTGGAGCAACACACACAAAAGCTCCCTGCTGTTCACTGTCAAACACACAACACATCCACACTCATCCTCAGGCTTCACATAATAACAGCCTAGTCCATTTAAACTTTAGACCAGCTTCTCCTCTCCTTTCTCTCCCCATCTCTCTCTCTCTCTCTCTCTCTCTCTCTCTCTCTCTGTCTGTCTTTGCGTCTCCAGACCTGAGATGGACGAGCAACCTTAAGACTACCCCACGCTGGGCTGCCCTTCACGATAATAAAAAGCCATTACCTTGACCGCTGACACGAGGCCAAGTGTGAGGGTCAGAGTGATATTTATTGATGAAACTCTGAGCTCCCAATCTGCTGCACTCAGTGCGCATCATACAGCTGTCAGCACAGACAGGGATCAGGCAGCATGATGGCCCTCGACATGGCCCATCTATAATTTATGAACTACACAGAAAACAACCAGGAGACAACAGAGAAGCCCCGGCTGCCCAGGGATTACCCTCCAGCCCAGCTAAAGAGATCTGAACGAGAACCATCTAAGGGCCACAGTGGGCCACGCTGATATGGGGCAGCAGGTAAGCACAATAGCTGGTGTTACATATTCAGAGGGGCCTCACCGGGATCCATCTCTCTGGAGGACACTGTTGTGAATAATATAATAGACAGTGTTTACAGTGGGGATGTAAAGTGAGTGCGGTGGTGCATCACACACCCCAGCACACTTCAGCTGAGCCCTGTAAATGAGCTAACAGAGGAGCAGAAGATGTAAAGTTTCACACTTTCATCTACAAAGAGCCGTGGGACAGTCCAGTGGCAAAAACCACCGCCAAAGATGACCGTAATAAAGCATTTTGGTTGAATTTTTATTATTATTCATATTGTATCATTACCAGGCTTGGGAAGGTTACTTTAAATCTGAAACTAAAAATCTTAGACTTAAAAATCACAATACTATAAAAAATGTGGTCACTAACCTGATCCAATATACACATTATTAACATACACATTTTGATTAAATATTTGTTACTGTTTGCATTACTTCAAAATTGGGCTGAAGAATATTAATTAATTATTACTTTGTGAGAATCATAAAATAAATCACAAAATTGAGACTGGTGCTTCCTCAACTCAGCTTTATTTAGTTCCTCTGGGAATCTTTGTCACTCAACAAAAATTCATAACAAAAACACCACAAAAAGCTTGCTGTAATTTACGCAATATTTTATTTTCATGCATTATATGATTTTTTTTTTTTTTTTTTGCACATTGAAGCCCTCTTAGCCCTCTGCTTTATTGTCCCTGCTGTTTTATATATATATATATATATATATATATATATATATATATATATATATATATATAGATAGATAGATAGATAGATAGATAGATAGATAGATAGATAGATATAGATATAGATATATAGATATAACTGTTTTTAAATCATATTTTATCTTGAGTTCATGTAAATAATAATAATCACAAAAAAAAACAGATTTTTTTTTCCATATTGCACAGTTAAGCTAAATACCAAATGTGCAAAGAAAAATACAAGAAATCTCCAATATCAGTATTAAGTGTATTCCATATGACAACAATGGCAATATAACCTTAGAGAAAAAAATAGGGACACCAATGATTTTTTTGCATAAAAATGTTATCTACATGTTTTACTGCCATGAGGTGACATTAAGTGCATGGAAACAAATTTTAATTACTGCAAATATTGCAAACTAAACCAAAGATTTTGTTCCATTGAGTTACTCTAGAAATCACTAGTTAGGAGCATTCATGAAATAAAAGTTGTTCTCCATTCTTGGTCAACTAAATGCATGCTAGTAAAATACTTCAGCTAAATATGTTTTGTATTTGTTGTTTGTCCAGCTATTACTTCCATTTCTAGTGAAGAATGGGCTTTTAGATTAATAGTGGTAACTGTATGCATTTAACTCTACCTACTTTGCTATTCAAACTGCACATTCAACTTTATATACACAGCCATTAAACTTATTTTAGACTGGATATATTACCATTACTTTTTTTTTTTTCAGTCTTTGATATTAAGAGATAATAGTTACCTTTTGTATCCTACATTTTTAATGTCTACCAGTATGTATGTATTCAATTACACAGTATGGAAGTAGAAGCAGTGATAGTAGTAACAATATTTAATCCCCACGGGTAATAAATTTGTTATCAACGACCAAAGTGGAAGTGGGTTTGTTTGTAGCAGTGATAATTCTATCAGTATTTTATTACTATCAAGTCTAGTGTCACATCAATATGTATCAAATCCCTCCCACTTGTGTTGGTGTTGGACCATAGTGCTGCTGTTACATAATTATTTTCTTGCATTAATGAGAATAAAACCTGTTATATTATTTAGGGGGTTGTTGTTCTTTTTCAGCTTATTCTAAATCCCACCAGACAGTTCTTGGTGGAAAACTTTAATTGCAAATACACTTCTGGCCCATTTTTTAACACTAGGGTATTCTGTCTCCATTCTTGAATTCCCAACCAGATCAAATGCAATCCTTCATCGGCCAATTTCCCTGACACTTTCTTTTTATCCACTGAATTCATCTTTACATGCTGCAGACAGACATATATTGTTTCTGATCAATAAATAACCATATAATTGAATACTGCTGCATCCCAAATGAAGCCCTCATTTACCAAGCTTCAGTAAACAGGGTGGATTCTTTGCCTATCTAACGCTGACATTTCAGAATTCAAACACATTCAGGGCAGTGTCAGTGCACAGAGCTCCTGTATCCCACTTAGGCTCTCTTTTCAATATGGAACTATCTTCACCCAATAAATTATTCTGGGCATCTCCAAAGTCATTACACATTATTTTGATCTCGCATCATAATTCACAGCTTGGCGCACAATGTATTTTCTCAAAATGCATGGTAATTCCTTGGTGCAGAGCAAAGTTATGATTCATTTATACTGGAGTGACAGCATAATGCAGAGACGTCAAAATCCATTAAACTGTTCAATGTCTTGGGGTTTATTTTTAGATCCAATTGAGATTTAACTGATGGTGAAAAATATACAGTCAGGTGTGTTTACCTCACCTTTAGAGAGAATGTGTTATGGTTCCAATTAATTTGTTATTCCTGTCACTAAAGGCATTGTCTATGTCAAAACTGTCACAGCGCTTTAGGCTTTGTTTTCCGGAGAATGGCATTTAATTTCACTGTATACTTTTATAACTGCACTCATTTGAAAGGTGTGTTTTCTATTCAGAGCCACTTAAGCTAAATGCATGCTGATTTGATTGCTCATCACAATGGCAGATTGCAAAATTGCTGGCTTGTGCCTTGACCAGTGAGCTAGTTAAATGATCATCCACAGTTTAAAAGACATTCAATTATCTTATGTGTAGCTCCAGAGATGGCTGCTGAGAGCAGGGTTCTGCAGTCTGAGTGGATGTTAAATTGCATTACTGTGGACATAATGCTACCACTCAACACTGTTACATTTCTGAATACAATATGCATGCATACTATGCTGCGGCACTGCACATTTTCCAACAGAACACATTTTACATGCCCAAAAAAATGTTTTTTAACGTGTAATAAATGATAACGCTATTTGTTGTTTCTGAAAATGTAATCTTTTCTCTTAAGTAAAGTAATTCAGTGTATTTTTATACAAATAAATAGCAATGGAAAAATAAAACGAACATATTAAAATTCACATTATCCAACTGCATATACCTGTGCTTGTAAATTCCATTGTGTGCTGATTGTGTACTACTCAGTGCTATGGTTCCTTTGTATGAAACCCTGCACTGAGTAGGGCTAGCTGCTCAGTGTCTGAGATGGGGAAAGGCAGGCAGGAGGGATTTTTTTTCTTTCTTCTACAAGGATTTTTTTGTGTGCAGTTATGGTCCATCATTATTAAATGTCTCTTGTTGGATGGGAGAGGTGCTTTATCAAAAACAGCCATTCATCAGACGCTGTGCAAGACAGCTCACATCTGACCTCTGCGGCAATAATGCCGCATCAAGTAGGCCAACTACCTAGTTTAGCGGCAGAGCAGGGAGCAGGGGCCGGCTCCAAGATTAAGTGCGCTGTTTCAGGTTTTCATTCCCAGGGGCTCTGCTGGCTGATGTTGTATTGATTGCAAAAGTTTACCAGTAAGTATCACAAACAACAATAGCCAGGTCAACGATCGGTGATGCCTGAACCGCTATTCCCCGGCGGGGGGCTACACGTTCAGGGCTAAAGCACTGCCATCATCATGGCTGTGTGCAGGGTGCAGAGAGGGCTCTCCTGAGCTGGGAGAAGAGAAGTGCACTGGCTGTTCCTACTGACATTTAGGAAAGCGATATGTCAGTGTGAAATGAGCGAGTGTGAGATAATTATAAGCCTTTGCATTATAAAAGGCTGCATCGACAAACTGTCGGATTGGCCTTCCACAGAGGCACCAGGCATGTTAGGTACTCTTGCATAGGCTACTCTTTATCCCATTTAATGGTTTGGTCATTTTTTTTTAAACATCCAATGTAAAGATCTCTTACATCTACATTAATGTGTTAGACACTTCAGCTTCTCATATGATCAAATAATCACAGTGTATCCTGTTTTCGAATATTTATGATACATGTCCAAGAAAAGAACTGTTACCAACAAGCATTTTTTCTTAAAGGAAACTGCAGTACATAACTGAAAAAAGGGCTGAGCAGTAAAGAACAGGATTCACCCTGAGGCCATCTTCGGCAGGCTGAATGATGGTGCATCCTTGGCCCTGCATGGAGGACAGCACACAACCCTCCATCACAGTGCCACCAGACCATTACCCGGGGACTGCAACGGCCAGCCGCACCAAGCAGGCCTCCTCCACTGCCCCATGAAGCTAATCATGTGATTTGATGCAATGACAGAGTAATGACACAGATTGGTGGTGTGTTCAGCTTCCCCCTGTTGGAGGCTACAGAGGCGGTGGTAAACACATGAGACTGCCTGAACCGGAGCCACAGATACCACATTACAAAGCAAGTTACAGAAGATATCCAAGTGCTCTCACAAGTGAAATCAAGATTAATGGTGCTGCTGAGGGATTCTTTTATGTCCTTGAGTATCTATATTTCACCTAATGAGGGACATTAGCTGTAATAAAACTACTCAGAAGTACAAGCCGTTAATTAATGCTTCCACATTACCAGTGAATGAGAATAACTGAGTTGTAGGACCCATTGGACCAAATATTAAAAGTGCAATCTGTGGGCTCATAATTTCCACTGCTCTGTGCCAATTCATCATTCTAACCACTAACATATATTCCTGTTCTAAATTTCTTAACTAGTATTGTTAAACTTAGATTACTGTACTGCACATCATTCTTATTATGCTGTGTTCAGCAAGGTTTTAAATGACCATATCTGTTTACTTCTTATATTGTAGAGGGAAGCAGTCTTTCAATTAGGAAAAAAAATCTGTTAGTTTATGCAGCTATCATCCAGTCTTTAGCAGCCCCTGCCATGTATACTGAAACAAACCTGTTATTCAGGCTGCAAATGACAACACTCCACATACACAACCAGGAGGCCACTGCCCAATCACAACCAAAATAGTGAATGCTAACTTAGCTAATGCTAATATTCCAGACTAATAAAAAAGTAGCATTCAAGAATGTTCATTAGTTCATCAATTTGTTGTTTTAGTGGGGAGAAACAACCCAATTCAGGACTACAGATTTCACGTAAAGTAAACAATAAACCTACAGTTTTGTCTGGTTTAGCTCCTTCACCATCACACATGCAGCAGATACCTTGTCACTCTTCAGCGTCAGCCTGTTAATCTTCCATTTAGAGCACTTTTTATGCTCATACATAGCAGTTGATCTGTATTTTCATCAACACTGTGATATGACAATGGGCATTTCAGGCAGGCTAAAGTCTGCCATAAAAGTTAATAAATTAAGAGATTAATTTTAAAGAATTATTTAAATGTGTGTTGCATTTGATAACAAAAAGTTACATGAAGCCCCAACTAGCTCTACACTGAGATTAAATAGTGGTGACTGAGATTTATCGCATGTCATATGGCCTTTGATATACAGAAAAATGTGGTTGTGTATTATATTTTTGCTTGAAATCCTTTGCTTGATGCTCCAGTACTAATAGTGGTATTGGATATTGGTATGTTACTGGCCCAAACAGCTGGACTGGATATCACTGTTCCATGTGCAACTTACAGTTTTGTTATTCTACTTGCTATGTCACTCTGCCAGTCTAAATAATTATCAATCTAATCACAGAAAATAGTATCTGGACTTAATATAATAATAACTTCATTCAATTTACGAATGGCAATATTTGTAGTATCGACAAAAAAAAAAGGTCTTAAATTTTGATAGATTCGATTTTGTTACACCAACAATAGTTTTAACCAAGTTGCTAGTGCATGACTATTTATTGATTTTAATAAGAATTCAGAAAATGAATGTATTTGCCATTGCATTTTGTCTTACAAAGTTAGAAAGCAGTGTTAAAGTGAAGCCTGATGACGTATGATGCATTATCCCAGTCTTTTCGTCACACTGACAGTTGTTGCTTATAAATTTAACACCAGTATCGGATCGGTGCCCGGTATCAGCCGATACACAATGCCACCATATCATTTCATATCTGTATCAGACCTGAAGAAATCGGATCGGTGCATCCCTAATTTTAATACACCAAAGGCTTAGGGTGAACTTCATTCTGATATTAATGACCTGTGTAGCTAAATTAAACTTTACCTCTGTTGAGTTGTTAAAATTTCCTAATTGTCAGTGCTATTGCATCAGACTTTGTAAGAAAAAAATTGTTTCCAGATCCACATACACCACAGAAATACATCTTACTAACCACCCTCTAAGAGCACCTTTATCTGGGCTATAATCCTGGCTGTAATGTGCCCTCGTTAGGAAAGCACTGCTGGCCCACACCAATAGCAACACGGGAAAGGCCTCAGGCACCACTGGAATTAATTACAGACAAAAGCGATGGTGTTTGCAATTGTCATGCCAAATTTATCACTAGCCACTTAATGTGCCTCATCTGAACTGATCCACACTAGCTGAATTGCCCCAGGGCATCTATTCTTCGTTTTCCAGGGGTGGGGTGGTAGTAGTAGTAGTAAGTGAGCATGTCTTTGTATGTGTGTGTGGGTGTGTGTGTGTTTGTACAGGGCAGTCTGCATCTGCTGGGGGCCTGCCTAAATCCTGGGCTGGAGGCGGTGTGTGCTAACAATGCCCCCAGCAAATACAGCATGTAGAAGTCTGTAACAAATGTTAACACCCGTCTCCACCCCCTCATTCTCTACCCACCCAGCTTTGTCTCCAGGGAAGGGTTCAAAGCCAATCTTGACATCTTTAATTCTGCCATTTTTGTGATGATAATCCTTGATATGCTTGGATGTGGTGTCAGTAGTCATTTGGTCCACACCAAAATACATCTCTACAAAGGCTTGTGGTACACAATACTATTGATATTAATAAAATATATCATAGAAATAGAAAGCCTGAGAGTAAAACTGCAACTAATTCATTAATTCCTCTAGTTTTATTGCTTTATTGGTTTAACTGAATTATTGTTTTATATGTAGTGACAAAACACCCAAACAAAGAGATATTCAAAAGAACCAGCCCATATTTACATTTGATGATCTTTAAAACTTATTCTGCTGATCTGCATGAAATTGATTAAATTTAGGAACATGTATATTAATAGACAAATTTAGCAAAACATGTACTAATCTGGACTGCTTATCTGAGTTTTTGATGTTAAACATCATGAGAATCATTGCAGAAGTGAAATACAGTTTGCATGATCTCGCCATTTTCTTTAATCCTGTCATTTATATGGCTGTTTATATCAAAAAGACAAAGGCTGTCCCAGACGCATACTTACACATAAGCCACCATTATCTTTCTGCTTGTGCAGCTGAAAACCTAATACCTTAGTTCAATAATAATGCGGAGGGGACAGCTCATTGGTAGCCCTATGGTACAAAAGAATAATAGCTCCAGAGGAGTCCTGCCTCTCTAAAATAAATATGCAGGTGCTTCAGTTCAACTTAGGAAAAATGCAGCAAAATATTGTATCCACAAGTGCATAATGTCTCATCAACACTGATCGGTTATCAATTAAAGCAAAAGCATCTCATTATATTAATGAATGGCCTCAGCCAATAATAGCCTGTCTTATTGATGTCTGAACAAGGTAAGAACAAACTCCCTTACACAGCACAGAGAGCCTGAGCATCAGCAGCTGAGAACATATTTGCAAGGATGAATAAAACAAAAAAGGGAGAAGCTAAAGAAACCGAAGGACACAACAGGCTACTCTCAGAGGGACTGCATTTATTCCAGCAATTGTCATGCAAGCCTTGTTGTAAGTAATAATGTGGCCTTTAATGACGGAATGATGGACCTGCCAAACACTGCCTCGGCCATATACTGTCTGCATGTCCCCGCTGTCCGCTCCTCACATACCCATCTGGGACATATTAGCATAACCTCGTCAATTCACAGCCCACTTTAACATAATCCATATTTGTTGGGTAAAGTCCAACAGCAAGCCTCCAGTACAGCGGTCATATGACGCTATGACACACTCAAAGAGCCCAGCCCACATAAAGCATGCTTGGGCAGCTAAGCAATTCAGAAATGCAAAATAGGAGGGCATACCGTTCCCTACCTTGTACCTAGAGGGACAAATCCCTTTTGGCCAGACATCTCCAGACTGTTACCTTGGTATTCCTCCACAACAGTACTTGTGATTTTTATTCTAAGTGCTCAGGAAAGAGGAGAAAAAGAACAAAAAGGAGTCTGCTGTCATGGCTGGCAGTGAGTGTGTAGAATACATTGAGTTGCTGAGGCATGTCAAAGTATGCATGCTTCACCTATCAGGGAATAATGCCATATTTTGATACACATTTGCTTCGTAAATACTCTTCTTTTTATTCTTTTAAAATAGCTGGACTGAGAGCAGACCAAACCTCAAAGCGGTCTGCTTTAAAGTAACTGTAAATCATGCAAATGCATTTTTTCATATACCGACACTGAGCTATTGTGTACATGTAATATGTATTATTACTGTATAATGTAATGCATACATATTCATGTGTGTATATACCAGAATGTAAATTACAGAAATGCTAATATAAATGGCTCCAGATAAAAAGCGTAATAGTAAATAAGGTCATGGTGGTATTCTTTACACTTCAATGCACACAGCTGATAAGTGAATTAGTAAGTCATCCCTTAAGTGCAGGACAATGATTATTTCAGAAAAGACAATGCCTCTTGAATGTCCTGACATTTATTGATACTGTAATGTAAGTGTAGATTTTATTGAGTACAGACCGAAAACTGTTTGAGAGAAAATAAGCCTCAATTTCAATCAACCTGTCAGATGGCGTGGAAATAAAAGATAACTAATGATGCAATGTTAGCAGTAAAAATAATTTTCCTCTTTATGAGGTTTTTATCTTTGTGTTTCACTGATGCAATTCTTTGAAGTTCTCCGCAGTGAAGACATTCAACAGAATTCCTTCACCCACTTGAAAGCAATACCTGTCATGAACCATCATCACAAAAGCCTTCTGAGATATAATCTCAGAGAACTTTTAACCCAGGAATTTCAAACCTTCCTGTCAAAGAGAAAGCAGAGATCTTGGGATCATGACACTCAGTCAGCAGCAGTCACACAGCTCTGGGCCGGGTGCTTCTCAAGTGCTGGACTGTCTGGCAGCCAGCAGGGCCAGAGACTGAATTTCACATGCTTTTGTTAAATATTACGCCAATGGAATCCATTTACTGTACCGCAGTGTACATGAATCTATGTATGAATATATCACGACCCGCTGCAGGGCTTTTCGCTCAAATACAAAATAAAATCATTCAAACTGTTGGGAGGTAAACAGATAAACTGAATCGTGAACAGGTTATAAATATTTCAGCTGTCTGAAATATGTTCAAGCTCCAGACACCTAGTTAAGGATGAATTTTAACTTTGTTGATAATGAGATTCATTCACTGTATAGTATGTATGCAGGATACATTCATTACTCTTATTTGATAAAGTTTAATTGGTTCCTTCCTGCAAAATACTAAATAGAGAAAAATATTCAAAAGGCTTTTGAAGTCATACAATATACAATTATAATAATAAAATATAATGATATGTTCCTGAATTGTGTGCAAATAGACCAATTTGGGATGAGCTGAATTTTAGGCATCAGCCCCACCCCAGGCTGCAAACGCAACGCTTCTCCAAGGGATGTCATGCAGCATGTCATCAGCCTGGTTAAATTGCACTGCCAGTGGGTAAGCAGCAGGGGTCACATGAGGCTCAGTGTGGACTGCAACATGTAACGCATGGAAGACCACAGTCTGAAGTCTGGCTAGTAATGACTCCAGAACATCCCGATAAAGATTGAGGGGCAGCTGTTTTCATCTAAAACAAGTCGTCTCGGACACAAATGCACACAGTTGATAAAAGGCCACAGTGAAGCTCCTTTAACCTTATATAGGGCTCTAAGGTTTGGGCTGTTTGCACTGCTAAAATCAATGTATCAATACTACATCAATAAATTTAATCTGTAATGGGACAATTGTTTGTGGGGATGGGTCTTCAAGTACTGATGATTTGCATTTTAGGAATTATAACAAAAGGTAGTGTGTGAAGGGAAAGGCTATTTTCAGTTGTGGGAGCAAGTCCAAGCATTTGCCCTTGTAAACACAAAGCCCACATGTGACTAAGGCCTCAGTTGGGCAGACAGCAGAGGGAGTTAACAAAGCTAATTAGGAGAGGCTGACATGTTAAAGTGAGCTGCGGCTCGGGAGTCAGCTCTATCACATATGTTTCCTTTGTGGCGGGTGAAGTGGCTCCTTTGTTTGTGAATTGATGGCGTTTCGCTCCGCCGTCCCTTTGGGTAGAGGCACTGACCTGCGGAGGCCCCGACAGTGAGAGGAGGCTCTTTCCCTGTCTCCCCAATGCCGCCTGCTCCAGCTGTCCCACTCCCTCCCAAACCTAAACCTTCCCAGAGCCATGGATGCACAGTGAGATGGGCAACACCTGTAAAAGAGCGAATACCCCCTCCGCCCAGGCACCTCAAAGCAGCCTGCCCACCTGCTACTGAGCTCTCTGGGCCCTGCAGCTTAAACGCTCATTTTGTGCCTCTCAGCACGGGACTTATTGATATAAATAGCTGTGCACAAAGTGCACACTCTGTTTTCTCTTGGTCTGATGCAGTAGGTGTGTATGTGATTATATTCAATGGCAGCCTCTTTCAGGTGGGGATGAAATATGAACAGTTTGGACACTGGGTAAATGACAATCTCTGCTAGATTCACTGAAAATGATTATAGTACAAATGACATGTATCGAAATGGACAACATGATTCTGGCACCCGTCTTAAACAAGGATTCAATATCTAATATGTAGACACAATATACTCTATGTTAAACATTACAGATACCACAATAGATTTAATGATGACCTTACCATTTGTCTTGATATAGCATGTCCTTTCCCGGTGGTGAAACATAAAGTTTGTCCTTGAACAAGACGCTCTGTTGTTATTATGAAAAAAGCAAAGCATAAAGTCCATATAGCACAGTCCTTATACCTGGTATTATTTCAGAAGTGTAATGTAATATATGAATACACAACCTACATTTTAGTTAATAGGGCAACTTGTATTTAGTTCAGATAGACAAAATAGTGAGGTAAATCTCAGTGTGCAGCATCTAAAAGCATGGGCATTAAAGTGTTAACTTACCCGATGGGGCCACAAACAAAGTTGGGAAAAACTCAGTCTCTTTCATTCACCTAAGCTGCATGGCAACAGATTAATCCTTAGCCATTAAGATGACAAGACAATTTGTGGAGTAGTTGAGTGTAAATAAATACGTTGAGGAGGAGATAATACATTAGGCTGCTGACCGGGCTATTCCATTACAGCAGCACATTTGTTTCCATACACGGAGGAAGCCATTCAGCCGATGGCGTCTTTCCTTCATGAGGTGAAAGTGGAATCTTGCCTCTGAGAGGAAAATAAGGACATCAGGACTCCCTGACATTAACTTTCATCACAAAAGTCATCTCAACCTCCTGGAATAGAGGTTCTCTCCAGCTTGCTTATAAAAAGGAAAAGATATAATACACAGCCTTCAGTTTAAGAGGTAACAATACTTTTGTCTCCATTAGGTGTCATAAAAACAACAGCAGCGAGAGGTGCATCTGGTGCCTCGCTATTTCAGAAACATAACTGAAAAACACAACCCTGCAATGATCCTCCAGCAACACAAAACTACTCTAAAAAACTTAATATTTTTACACGTTGTATATGCATCTTTAGATTTACAAGCTGCTTTACTATTCCAGGTGGTAGTTTTGCTGGAAGAAAAGAGGCTGTATGAGCCAAGTGGCTGCATTGATTTTGCAGTAATTGATCTGATGGTTCCTTGTGATAATTGACAATTATCCCTGATTACCAGACAGGGGCTTAAAATCAGTCTAAGAAATGACCAGCATTATGGGATGTTGTACAATGGGTGAACAAAGATAAATCAATACACTTCAGAAAACTGCTTAGAAAACAAGACAAAAGAATGTCACACTAGACCACATACTGCTCTGCTACTAACAACCCTTGATACGGAGCGACACTGCATACACCCCTTCATACTACAAATGGAGTGATGCTACTGGGCTGAAAAGAAACATATATCCTTTAGGAGCAGAAATAAGCTGACATAATTAGCTGCAAACTGATAGATCTATACATGCTTTCTGTTTCTGCATGTGTGTCCATGTGTATTCTATACACCTACACAAATCTCCATCTACATGTGCTTAATAATGTGAGCCCTGATATTAAGCCTGGGTGTGGGCGTAACTATATGACTATATTTCTCTGTTACAATGTGTGTGTCCTCAGCTGATTGGTCATCTTGATTCAAGTAGACAGATGCAACTCATTGCAGCTTAATAAATATAGGGGCCCAGGGGATCTCTGCTAAACAGTTCTATTAAGTTGGAAACATGTCAGCCAATATAAAAGCAGCCTGACCCTGGGAAAGGTCAACTGTGACACGCATGTTTACTCAGGAAAACAACCAGAGGCTGGAAGGTCTTGTTTTATCGGACGTCTTCAAAGGAGAGAGAGAGTGTGTCTGGGTTGTTGGTTTTATGTGATTTTAGGTCTTTGAACCCACAAAGGGAAGCTTGTTGTCACTACACTTTACCTGCCACAGAAACATCTATTACACATGAAAAGATGCAAATACACAAAAAAACATAGACAGACAGACAGATATGGAGGCAACTGTAAGGACAGACAGACAGACAGATAGATAGATAGATAGATAGATAGATAGATAGATAGATAGATAGATAGATAGATAGATAGATAGATAGATAGATAGATAGATAGATAGATAGATAGATAGATAGATAGATAGATAGATAGATAGATAGATAGATAGATTACATTCAAGAATAATACAAATGTACTGATGTATGATGTACAAAGCCCATCCTTGAATGATAGGCAAAAAAAATATAAATAATGACAAATGACAATAAAAGTTCAGCACCTTAAGATAAACGGTTACCAATTAACCAATCAGGTGCCATTACACCATGGAAGAAGCAAAGGTCCCAATGAGATAATATCATGAAGAATACAAAGTGTCAAATGGTGGTAAATGAAAATATAGATGAAATATGACATTTCTGTTCTGTTTCATCCAACTGTTTCTACCAACAGTGGTTTTAATGGCCAATAATATATAATAACAATAATTTGCTGCAGGAAAAGGGCAGTAGCCACTTAACCGACCCCTTTTGACAAAGTCAAAAATGAACAATCCTAGACTTTGTTACAAACTGGATAACTGTTGAACTGAACATCACATTCAAAATAATTAATCAAGGACTGAACATTAAACCAAAAATAACCTTTATTTTTAACAATTATTTTTTTCATGGTAAGTAACTTTACTTGAGGAGCCTAACATCAACCTTTTAACACTATAGGAGCCACTTTATACTGAGATAGGTTGTAAAATGTGATTTCAACACAAATTAATCAGCAAATGGATTACTTAGTCTATGTTTAGTTTTTATGCAGGTGAATGGAAACAATCATGCAAAATAAGAGCAGTCAGCTCATATAACTGCAATACAACAATTACGTAATAATTATATTTGGTAAGATTATATCATTAGGTACCATATAAGAGTAATATTGTGGACAATATTGCCATTTGGGACTATTTTCTTAGTTTATCAAGGACAATGTACGCATGTATCATTTCAGCTTCAAACATACAAACTTGAATCAGTGTTGAATAAATGAACCCCCACCCCCCCACTCCACTGACGCACACTGAACCCTGTTGCTGTGAACAGCAGAGGTGAGAAGGCCCTGCTTCTTCTCTTCACTACTCTGCCTCTACAATGTTTAATCAGCACATCAAAACATTGAGGGAGAGGAATTTCCGTGCTTGGTGAGCATATTAGGGATGCAGTCACAGCGTTAACTAGCATTGATGAACTGTTTGCTTATGCAGTAATAATTAACTTCCATTACATTACTTTGTGTGATTACTTTCTTAATTGCCTGAATTATGCATCAATTTAATATCTAATAACCAGTCTCAGACATTAGACACTGTTCAGACACAAATTGCATGTAGTTTCCTAGCTTTAATTAAACACACCAGAATAAATGAAACGATGTAGGATGGATGTCTTGCAGTGATTTCCTGGGTGCTTAAATATGCTATTTATTATAAAAGCATATAAAATTCACTTTCTCCTCAGGAAAGCAAACCACAAGATGCCAATTATAGTATGCAAGTTGCTTTGCCATGGCTTTTTCAGAAACTAGACTAATAAATTTGTTGAGTGGGACTCATTGTTATATTATGCTAATACATTACTATGCCATTTTTTAAGTTTCAAATTTTGTGTGCAGAGCAAAACATGTCCCCAAAGATGATTTTAATTATATGGCAGAATGGGCTCTTGTTGTGCAATGTTTTTGTCTTATGCTATGGAACCACTGAGCTGGGACAATAAATGAAAATACATGCAGATATTTCATTTATTTTTTTTGTATCACTTTAATGCTACATATCCCTTGCATATTCTCTGCGTGAGATATGGTCCTGTTCGTACAAGATGAAGTTTCAAATGAATGAGCTAATCAGAAATATAAAACACTATAAAGGTATTACAGCCACAGAGCAATTATAGGAATGTTATTTTAGAGAGTTGCGGGTCGGCGCATCAGTGTGAAAAAAAGCCCTCTACCCAAACTAAATGACGTTCCTCATCTCTTGCAATGTGATGCAAAAATAAACATTTTAGAATTGGGCTCATCTTTTACAATTGCTGCCCTCTTGGTACCTGATTTGAATGTGATTTACAGGTAGTAAAGCAGCTGTATGTCATATGAACAGACTATAATTAAAAAGCCAACGCATGGAAGCAGCAAGTCATTCAATGAATTGATATTAACTTTTAGTCCTCTTGTATCATCATTTTAGCCTCATTCAGAAAGTGACACATCCACTTAAAGAGAAAAATGAAGCCTATTTTCCTCATCAGCAGTATTTTAGGAAACATACATGTAATGGAAAAAAATATACCCCCCCCCCTCACACACACCCCACCCCTTCCCTCACACACACATACATATACACCTAAAAACAGCTTATCAGCAACCCCTCTGTAACTTGTCACTAAAACCTATATTTTATAAGAATTATTGAAAATTATATATTAATTTCAATGTTGTCAAATGGGAGCAAAAGGGAATAAAAAATACCTATGCCTGAAATGTAAATCTATTTAGCTGATCTAAACTTATGCAAATCCCTCTGACTGGTGTTAGGCCTGGCAGCATCGTTAGTCTGCTTTTTAAATGATCTCCAGAGCTAGTGAGCTGCTGGCAATGCAAGGTTAGACAGAAAATGATGGCAGCAGGCGGATGCTTCACAGACCTCATGATAGTTTCCGTCTGTCATTATTTACGTCTGACTAGTCGCGTCATGTCAGCTACCTAGAGAGACACTTTAATGTGAACCCCCCTCCGTTTCCTATTGCTTTCACAAGCAGTGTAGTATACCATTATTTCTTTGCTTCAGTACCTTTAGGTGAAACTCGCCCTCCCATCAGCCAGAATCAAAGACAGATCCTCTGCTTGATATAATACATGCCTGTGTTCTTACAGAGTTGGCGCGGGAGATACATACCACATTGGAGAAGCAATTCTGTATCTCATTTGACTAACTAAATAAAAAAGGGAGGAAAAAACATGGGTTGATGTGGTGCTTAGGGACCTAAAATCTGTATCTCAGATGATTTTGGAGGGTAGGGCTGCACCAGCAGTTCCGTAATTAATATCTGAAATGTTTTAGAGTTACTTTTGTACTGTAAAATGCCGTATATGTGTGTACACTCACTCACTACGATAACATTTTGTGATCAACTTATGAAACTGTGAAAGCATCTTATGAGTACTCTCTCACAACATACAAATTTATTTCACAACAGTTACCCTGTGGCTCAATAAGATGGCCATTTATCACAGCACTACCCATGAATCAAGTCACGCTGTAAAATCGATCATTGATTCACCTTATTCCCTTGTTTTTCCATCTGAGCCACATAATGATCATTAAACTGACCACAGCATGTCCAAAAATGGATTTATAATACACTGAGCACAGCCTGAAACATCACAAGAATGGCGTCCTGAGGAAAAAGGCGACACAGATATAGCATACAAAAAATCACATTAATTTTCTGTAAACTACGCCTGCAACACTATCTGCTCAAGCTTAAAGAGCACTTGGGCTGTGGAGCTAAAAACTATGGGCCCAGGACCTCTTGGCTTGAGTCCATCTCTACGCTTTGTGCACGTGATCCCAGCCTAGATGAGCATGCTTTAATGGGGCTGCTTAGCCCCATCATGACCCAATGAGTGCCGGCTGTGGAGTGGATGTGCTTGGTGTGCGTGTGTGTGTTCCCAGCAGGGAGACAGTGCCTTATGAAGGTCACAACTGCAGCAGTCTGGGGCTCTCTAAGTGAACCCTGGAGAGGATAACGAGCCACATCTACCGCTCTCTCTTTGTGCTCTCGCAGCCGCTGATCCACCTTAGAGCAGGAAAAGCTAAACACAGTTAGCAAAGCAAAAATCCAGCACTGAATAGCACAAAAAATTCATTCAGCTCCTAGTGAAAATGTATTTCCAGTTACGATACAAAATTATCATCTCTGCAGTGCCTAAAACACATCAGTCCTGACCCAAATGAGAAATGCAGCATTTGGCAAAGCAATCCCTGTTAAGCCTTTACACAAAAATGGAAAAATGAAAAATACTATTTGTCTCATGGGAATTTCAGTGCTACCACACTGTGTGACAGTATTGCCCTATGTTATGGCCACCTAATGGACAATGTAGCATTAATTCAGCTTCAGATGAACAGGCAGGACAACAGAATCAAAAATGAGGAGGGGGCCCTAGGTGTATGAATTATGCATATTACATTACCATAACCTTACAATACACTGTGCAACAAAACAATGTGGCGAAAATTGGGCTTCGACTGAGATATTGAACAATTTCCTACATGGTTCTTGCCTACCTTAGAAGTGAAATTGTATTTAGCTTCCTCAATAACAGCCGAGCCCATATGAGATTTCTATGTTCACATCCAGTTCAGTGGAAAAAAAACACTATGTAAACAAGTCAAGGATAATTGAAAAGAAAGTCTCTTGACTGCTTTCCCATGGACCTATCATTCAGGTAGATGGGAATTTGGTTAAATGGCAGGAGAGAAATTACTTTTTTCATTGATTTTCCTTTGGACATCAAAGGTAGATAAATGAAATGGAGCAATTTACTTTGTCTAGCTCTGAAATGGTATTCAAGCAAAACATGTCAGAAACTATTATTTGCAATCATGTTGCTCTTATTAGTTAGAAGGAGAAATGGATAAATGAAAATGCACAAAGGGATTTACTGGACTACAAGACATTTTCAGTATGTATTAGGCCAGAAGTTGCGGCAAGAGACGCATTTAGACACAGAGTAAATAAAGAAATAAAGTAAATTGCATTTAAACAATGTTTGTGCAGAAACATCCTTTGAAAATGTATTCCTATGATCACTGGAAATAAGACACTACAAGAAAAATGTTCTTCTATTTCAGCAAAGAACAAATAAAGAACACGTATTCAGGATTTTCAGGATATTAACATGCTTTAGACGTCGTCAAAATGACTGGAAAAACAAACACTACAACATTGCTTCATTTCCGATAATCTAGTCTGATTTGTAGATGAGTCTTGTAAGGGAGACTGCCTTTAGCTGAAGCACAAGTTTTCGGTGTGCTGTGTAAAACAGTATGTGGTATTGGTAACTGCTTCTGTTCAAGCCTTGTAATCATTACCTGGCATCTTATTGCCTCTGTGGCTTTTAAAGCTCTTGTCTCACCCCCAGAAAACAGGGAGTTATAGCTGATCTTTTATTAAAACTTTAGGAGAGCGTCCCCCTCCAGAGGGGGCGGAGGAGGAGTGGGACAAATTAGTGTTGACAGTAGACACTTAAAGCAGGAAAATCACAGGCCCACTGGGAGGCAGGAGCCACATGGGGCTCCGCGCCTGTGTAAAGAACACTCCAGATTTCACTTGAGATGCAGTCGCCTTTTAACAGGGCAGGGGGAATGTCAACAGACCCTCTTGAATGAACCAATAAAGCCACTAAAAGGGGAGGATTAACAGCTGATATCAGGGACAGCGGTTTGTTTTCAATGCAGCCCCCCTTTCTGGAACATGGCCTGAAACACATTGGGCGGAACATTTCCTTTTCTAAGCATGCTGCTCCGCTGCCAAAATGGTGTACTTAATTGTGCTAATAATTGATTGTGGTCACAGCAGAGTTAACCATATAATTCTATTCCGACTTATCTACAGGACGGGTCGTATGGGAGTATAAAAACATTACTACGTATTCATTTTACCCGCAAAATAGAGATGCTTTCCTCTGACTTCTACTTCTGACTTAAAATGAACTATTTCCTTCTTAACTCTTGCATGGTAGTTGCTCTATTATTGCTTTTATTGCCCATTTATCAGAGAGCGCTGCTGTTCGCAAGTGAGGCTACACAACATGAAACAGTAATTACAAGACATCAGGGGCTTTCAATCTCCTCTTAATTTCCCAACAGCTGTGATGAAAAGCCCTTGGTCCAATTAATGTGTCAAAATATGACCCAACAATGTCACGGCCTTCTCACAACCCCATAAACATCACATAAAAGACAGGCTTGAAATAGATGTATTTCAAGCACAATGACAGTTTTTAATTTCTATAAACCACTGAGCAAACAAGTCATTTTGTCGGTTTGTTTAGGTGTTAAACATCACTGAACATGAGTAGAAGGTTAAGGAGGGGAGTCAGTAACACTTGATACAAGGATAAATGTAGAGGTTTTAAAGATAAGTACTTAAAAAGGAGACTGCAACATGAGAGGACTGATAAATATAGACTCAACAACTCAACTCAACAACAAGGACTCAGACAGTAATAATAGAACAGCAAGGCCTGGTCCTGGCTCTTAACATGTCTGACATCATTATGCCATAAAATATATGAATGAAGATGATTAGACTTAACCCAAAGTAAATGATTAGCAGTTGATTAGTTGGTAACGAGCACAGCATCTGAATGTTCTTCTTTAGACCCAGATCCCACACATCAGAGTCATGTTATATGTCCATCTTTTCAAGTCCGTTTTTAACTTAACCTGAATTCATTACACAGTAATTTATTGGATGTGTATCAATGCATTTCAGTATCTAATTATCTGTGATACTTACTGTAATTATTAGAGTCCCACAGTGTAACAGTGTATGGGTTTTCTTGCATTGCCAAGTTATGTGGTAATATGAATATGTTAACTGGTGACCAAAAGCACTTACTGATCTAAAATGTTCAATAACTTTTGAACCACTAACCCTCTCAATACATTATATAATTCATATAAAGCACAGTTTTACAGCTTTTCAGTGGCATCCAATGTGTTTTATTTAGACGTTCATAGACTTCGTAGTGAGTACGGAAACACTATTAATCACTGCAACATCGATTCACCAGTAAAATTCATGTAGTTTGACAAATGAGAGTGGTTGTAGATGTTTTTATGTTCAGTTAATATATTTTTCTCATTTTTTCTTCTGTTTTTTTTCATTACGATATAATAATCTTTGAATCTACTTTGAGCCGTTATGAAAATCTACATAATCAGCAGGTTAAATATAGGAAAATACCTGATTTTTGCTGGAAAATGCAACATGCTGAAAGTAATATTATAATACATGGTGATATGTCACTTAAGAGAGTTTAAATGTAGAGAAAAATTCATTTGGAGGTGGCGAAAAAAATAGCTCTCAGTCTTTATGGATTAATAAACACTTTATCAATGAAACATAAATGTGAGCTTAAGAGATGTTGTTTTAACCTATGCCTTTTTGGGACTACTTATGTTGTGTATCTAACAATCTTAAATAAATCCCATCATGTTTGATGTACTACAAACAGAATAAATATGTTTCATATCATTGCCAGGTTATGAAAACATTTATGGCTTACAACTGAAATCATAACATACTAGTTGCCTAAATGGTGTTGCTTTGTCATGTCAATAGATGTATATACAGTAAGATTCAAGACCGCACACAGCAAATATTATCTGAAAATAAAACATACCTTTCAGCTCTGCATATTACAGCTGAAAATTGTAATGAGATGTTTGAAAAGGGCAAAGTACAATTAGTATTTTTGAGCATCTTTTCATTCCACTGGAAACTTGTTTTTTTATGTCAAGCAGGGCAATGTGAGAGGAATTTAAGCATTTGCAATGTGCATCTGATTTATTAAGAGGAAGGTGAGGGTACAACATTGAGGGATTTCCCTTTAATCAGATCTCTTAGGAGTGCATGTAGTGGACCAATACCCCAATGAGTTCCCTTTTTAAAAGCCTGGAATATTAGATTGGCTGCACGCTGCCTCAGTTTTAGCCTCAATCAGAGGGAATTGAAGGGGATTTGTTAAATCTGAGAGCCTTTTACATCTCTGAAAAGTTCATTTCTCTTCATCTATTAACTCTGAATAAAACCAACCATCATTTATGCATTTGTCCATTTAGGAATCCTTAAACTCGTGAACTATAGATCTAAGCCCAAATTTTGAGCTTACGGATGACCAATCACAGAGGTGCGTGCCTCAGAGCTGAACCACAAATGGATCTTTCACAGCATTGTAAATCAGGACCTCAAAGAGTATTATTTAGCCTCAAGCAAAGAGTGCTTGTTTATCAGATGGTGCCGGAGTCTGGAATAAAAACCTTCCCATAAATCTGGGAACCTTTTATGTGCTCATGGAGACTGGCTGGCTCATTCTGAGTTTAAGGTTCTCAAGCACGCAGAGGTAAGCATGCCATTCATGTCAAAGAGTGCACATTGCATGATGGGTACCTGAAGACTACTTCTAATGGACGCAGTTTATGAGATGGTCAAACATTTTCTAATTGGCGTAAATGCACTCTTAATGAGGAAGAGCCCCGGTTTAAGATACTCTACTTACTAAGATACTTTGCAATTTGATCTGAGACCAGACAAACTATAAACCACAAATCAGTGACAAATCATAACACTTAAAGGGTGAATTCAAGGTGAATCTTTGGCTTGGCTAAAAGCTATGCATTGGTGATTTAGTATCTGTTGTCACTATACAGGTTCAATAAGTATTGTCAATTTTTCACGTGAAGTGTCAGTAGGTGCCACACTGCATCCAACAGTGTTAGATGTAAGTTATCACGACTGCGGCACCCCAGCAGGTAATTTTCTGAACATTTTATTTTGTTGTCTGATATATTGCCACTCAGATATAGCGATGCTAAACCCCAGATGATAAATCAAACGTGCAGTGGCTGCCTCTGATAACTCAATAAGCACCTGGACTCCTCCTAACATGTCACACCTGCACTCGTACGTATACGGCGCTCATTCTCGGGCCTCACTGGGGGGCTCAATACACCTGCCTAGTGCATTACGGCAGCATAGCAGCTGGGAGAGAAACATCATGCATGCTTAATTAGGAGGATCAGGAACCATGGGAAGTGGTTGGCATATTTTAAAGCACACTATATGTTCTACAAATCTATTCATTCATCCGGCATCAGTGAGAAAACCAAGTGTAATTTAATTTATCACAGTGAAGAGAATCTACAATGCTTTATTTATTTACGGCCGATCATTTTTAAATGGCAACTTTGGCTGCAACTATTTTAAACAAAAGCATCAAAAATTTAAGCATGTTCATTTTTGTGTATTCTACTTTATTCACACAGCTGTGTATTAAATAGAGTTGATTTAATGAGCATATTTAACAAGAGAATACCAAGGGGAGCCTTTGTTCATCAATATTATTGTATACTTTCTATCCAATCAATTTAGTGTCTGCTTAGGAGGCATTACCAAGTGTAATAAATTGGGGCTTGTTTAAGAAAATAATAATATACTGATTCTGAAACCCCAAAGGCGTTTGTATATAAAATGGTTGACTTCATATATGGACAGCACAAAAAAAGGTGTTCAATGAAAAGAGCGTACATTCTCAGACTGATAACAAGTGTTTAAGCCAAACATTCAGATGTAAATCATATAAAGAGTTCAGGGAATGTCAATTTTGTTTATGTCAGGCAAGCTCTTTATAAATATTCCAATAAAATATCATAATTCTTGGCAATTAATCACACCAGATTAACAAAACAGAAACAATATTCTATGCTGTGACAAATGAGTAAGCTTGAGGAAAACAAAAACCACCTATAATAAATTCAGACAGATAGTTTTCCTTGAGCTGAGGTTTGATACCCTGCAGAAAACAACTTACTATCCTTGTGTACAGCCATGCACAGAGTAAGTAGTGTCATAGTAGGCATTTCAGACAGGAGGTAAATTCCAATGACTTTTTTTTGAGTGTTTTACGGGGGCAATCTTCTAGCCAGTGTGAGAGTATTGCTTATCGGGTGAGCGCCTTATCAACACACCATGGGCTATGTGTTTATCATATAGACTTTGAGTCATATACCCAATTCTGATGAGGTCCAGCATTGCAACAGAGTCTATAAACCATATAAGGGAGTGAGGAAGGGAGAGGCAGCAAGATAACTCAGAGCGTCCTGCTGTAATTATGGTATTCATGAAAAGATGAAATTGAGTGCAGACTAAATCTGTAGCTCCAGGCAAAATCAACATCTTGGCATTACGCTATGACCCCTGCCTATCTTGAGGATACAGCAAACACACCAAAACTTTGCTGTTTTTTTTCATCAGTCAAGAGTGAGGGAATGAAGTGCATCGATTGCTTGTGATTATTAACTAGACTGAGATAAGCCCTCTCCTTATTATGCAGATTACTGAGGCTCCCCGCTCCAGCATATTGTACAGATGCAAGGGAGCAGCTGCTCTTACAGATGGTGGGTACACGGATCTATCATTATGCCTCCATTGTCTCCACTTCAATTGTTTGGGGGACAACAGAACTGCATCAAAGAGGAATCCAACTGCAATGAATTAAGAAAGAGAAACGAAAACCATCAACTAAATTTATACACCCGAGGCCGTGGGATGGAGAGGAGCGTAAAGCTGAAGCTATTTCATATATACAACCATGGAGTCACCCAGTCATGTATACTGTACCCAAATCTGTTTGATTCAGCGCTGTGCACCAAACATATGTTGTTTTTATCAGGAAAAAAATTGACTGTGCAGGAAATACACAATCATTCAAAAACGAAAAAGGTTATGAATCTTTTATAAGTTGCAACCTCAAACAGTAACTTATTTATTTTTTTATTTAATCTGCTTCTTTGTTATTGTGATTATCATTAGAATAATTATTTACCGCGCTCCAGAAGCTCTAACAGATCATAGCTCCACAATGGTTAATTCTAAAAATATTAAATCAGCTAATAAAGCCAACTACTGTGAGGGAGGAATATGCAGACGTCAATTTTGCCCTTAAGGGGAACCTCTGGTTGTCCATTTGACTCGCCACACCTCCTGCTGCGCACTGCTGAGATCAGGACACTGGTAGCTCCTCTGATCAAACATGACATTACACTGGAGGGAATTACATGCCCAGATTATAACAGAGAAGGTCACACGGAGTTGTAAGTCGTGACAGCGGCCTCACTATAATTCTCCCAGGTAGCGAAGGTAATACTACTTTTGAAATTAATGCGGTGACATTAAGCTAAGCACTATACAAGTTTCCCACCCTTCTCAGGCAGGTCAGAAATATAAGGTTAAATAGAAATATTCCTTTTAAAACCTATAACACAAATTCCTTACATTTGTGAAGGAAAAAGATCCCGTGATCGCTTTTTGATGTTGCTATTTGACTAAGAACACCGTATTTTTGCATAATATTTGGCTTATATTAAAAGAATACATCAGACAAATTGATGGAGTCAACACACAATTTCATTTTGCACATAAAAACCTTATTACCAGAAAAAAAAATGTTGATTCAGCCTAATATGGCACCATATCTTTTCTTCTGTTTCTTATATTGGCATTCATCCTAATATCAATAGTTAAAAATACAGGTATCAAGTACGTGACAAAAATGACAAAATAATAAAAGCTCACACCACATGGACGTTACTAACAACAAAATAACAAACACACTATTCAGGTGTTACTGACATTTTAAGATAGCTAGTTTTGTTTTTTTTTATTTTAAGGCAGCAGAGTGCACAGATGGATTTTAGCCAGCTCTCCCCAACAAATAAACACAAAATGCATGATAGTGTCCACAGCATGAAGTAATTTCCGTAAGACAGCAAGAAATAAAAGTACTTCTTCCAAATAGAAAATCCATTCCTTAGCAAAATATTTTCTCTTTTAAGACCTCAGTATGAATTAATAAATCCCTGTTTACCATTCTTTTTTAATGCTATGTATTTATTCAGTATTGAAGCAGAATTCATGGCATAAATAGAACTTACTAACAATTCAATGCCTTCAAAAAAAAACCATGAGTTCTTGTATGTGGGTGAAAACACACAATGGGAAACGGGAAAATAAGTAGCTGTATTCCAACAAGTCAGAAGCCTATATTTTAACAATAATTCATTAACTAGAATCCTCTGTGTAGTGGCTTTATTCAACTAAATAACAGTTTTCCTTTCTTGAGTCATGTGTCATGGGTGGATAGACTGAGCTCCTGTCAGACCACAAAGCTCCCCTCAGAAGTCTACATTGCCTCGTCTGTTGTTAGGACCTGGTCCACATGGGGCCAAATTTGATTGGAAAGCCCAAAGGGAGGAGTTCCACCAGTCACAGGGGCATTGTTAGTGCCTCCAAAATGGCCAGAGAAGAATGACTGATTATGCAACCACAGCTAGGGTTACTAATAGGAATTCTATTTGAATTTCTAACATAACAGATGTTTGCTGGGCACCTCCATGGAGCACGCATACACAGTTATGCTAATTCGCCAGTGTTTCCCTTCAAGTTAGCTCAGAGTCATTAGAGCACACAGCTAGCTTGGATCCTTCTGTCAAACTAATAATTGGCCATTATTGATATTAATTAACATTTTTGCTCTCTATGTCCTTTTTGACCCAATATGTGTTAGTAAATCCAGTTTCTGAGTCCTATTAGGGCAATAAAATCCACAGGACTCTATAGTAGTTGTAAACCATTTATCAGAAAAAAGAACATAAAGCCAATTAGGAATGGGCGCAGACAGTTGTCTTCATTCTCCACTGACAACTTCTTGATCTCCATTATAAATTGCTAATAGGGCAGATACTAGTTAGCTAGCGAGGAGGAGTGGGGGTTGCCATTGCTCACTTGCACCCATGATGACAGGTGAAAGGGACCAGTAATAGTAGTCTTGCTTGATGAGGCTACACCATCATCAGCTGCTCTTTTTTATTTTTGTCTTTCATGGTGCACCTTCCTTTTCACTGCTGGCCAATCCCATTAATTGGGCTAAAACTACAATATTACAGAAAGCCATTAAATTGCTGATGCTTCATCCTCCAAAAGTAATAGCTTTTGGTCTCCCTGCTATTATGATCCAATGAGCATCGGAAACACTGCACACCATAGGTTTATGGGCTCAGATCAAGAAATCCTAATAGGTGTATATTGACTGGTTTATTTTCCACAAAACTCCAAGGGGACCAATGCTTGCAAGAAAATATATCAAAAAGGCTATCAACAATGGTTGGGTCTTCTGTGTAAAATCAATAGTGAGCCATAGACGGCTTGAGTTTTCACAGTTCTCTCTCGTCATTTAAAAGGACTGTAGGCTATATGATGCCTACATACCATGTAGCAAACAAACTATATGTTTCAAAAGACAGATTAGTAATAACCTAATCTGTTTCGTCATTAGTGAGAACAACATAGGCTGATGTCTGGAACTAGGTATCAGTTTATCGCTGCTCCAACTTGACACTTGGAATAAATGGTTTAGTTTTCCAGAGAAAAAAGGCTCAGTAGCATGAGGGATCATGAGCTGCTGCTGAAGCAGGTAGCCTAACATAACCTACGTGAAACACAACTTATGTTCCTGCTCCCCAAATCCAGATGCTACTGTGGCGCCCAGGTTTATGACAAGAGGTATAGCGGTCCCTTAATGAGCAGTATTTATAGCCTGGATTCAAGTGTAAAGGCTTTCTCCCCTGTGCATTACTCCAAGAACCTAATTACAAGTTTCATCATCAATCATGAGCATTATTTATTCAGTGAAATGAATTTCTAATTAATAACTGATGAGCATTATGGCCTCGAAGACTGTAAAGCAATTAATTATGGTTGGCAACAGGGAATATCCCTGTAAAGGACTATCTGGCGCACAGTCACAGCACAGCAGTGCCAACAGGCTAATGTCCACAAAGCAGAGGCACTGGATTGTTTTTGTACCTTGGCTTTATTGAGATAATTACTTCCATGAATGTTGTCTTGGGGCTGTCAAAGTGTTGGCAATGTAATAAACACTGAAAAACTGTATTTAAATTTTGTTAAATGCTGTTTTGAACTGCCATCTTTTACGCTCTGTGGTGCCACCCCCATCTTTACAGATGTTTTCTTTGTCAAGTGTGTACTCTCAAGACAGCATACTTCCTATTGTGCAGGCTCTGTCACCGTTGTTTTACAGATTACACTTCAAAACATCAGGGAAATAATTAATATGGGATTTTTCTGGATTATAAAGCAACTGGTTTTTAGAAAGTGCAAAGGCTGAAATGGCTGCTACAGGTTAGTGTTTGTAATCCTATAGTACCAACAGCTGAAACTTGATTTCAATATCAGTGATAATCACAGAACAATTTTCTATATTTTAATAATTGTAAAACTAAAACAAATGACCTGATTTTCTGCATGCATGCCTTTATTATTGGTATCCAAATAAAAGTATAAAGATGACATATATAATTCTTTTAGATTTAATCTACATTTAAGTTCTTCCTAACCCTGATTTGCATTCCTTAACAATACAGGGTTAAAATCATTCTGATTTTCTTATTTGCTAAAATGTTTCACTGCACCCTACACATTCCACAAATTTCTAATTCTAGATACAAAATGAGAAATTACACATTTCTTATATGACGGTCTGATGTATTTTCATCTCTCATTAATTCATGTTTATGAGTTCTCTACATTTTTCTTTGCAGTGTCCTAAATAAAGTAAAATGAAAAAATATAACAAAATATACAAGTATTAGAGAAACAGACATTTTGATGAGAACATGTATTTAGGGAAGTTATTCAAAGAGATTCAGCGGTCACTTGAAGTTCCACCCTGAAGGGCGTAAGAAGGAGTTTGCAGAGTTGAATCCCAAAATTGCACAACTGTAATTTTAATCAGTTATTAAAGCACGTTTTGCCTGTTTTTTTTGTTGGATTAGTTAAACTGATGACTCACTTATTGACATTTCTTTATTTAACAAAGCATTTGATGTTTTCTGCATTGGTGTAATGTTGCCTTTATGTAAGAACAATATGTTAAGGCAGAAACCAGTTTTACTGCAATAAACCAATTCATTTCAAGACTGCATCTTTGCAAATAACAAAGGGTCAAATATAGATTAGTTATAATAAAGGTAGATTATTGTGCACATCCATGTCGACATTATATCATCAAGGAGACACAAAGAATGTCAAAATGATGATAAAGAACCATGAGAGACTGTAATTCTTTCATTTAGAAAATGGAAATCAGTGAACCAGCTCTTTAATTTATCTATTGTTTCAATTCAGCACAATTTTTTTTTTGCACATTTGTGGCACTGTTTTGCATATATTCATCTCATATACAAAACTATCTGCACAAAACAGAGATGGATTGAGTCATGCATGGTTGTTTGAGCCATTCAGAGAGTAAACGTAATAAATGTACATGACTATATTGCTGAATTGCAGCAGTGTCTTAATGTGTGCAACTGTTTCCTTATGGTTGAAAACACTCTAGGATTCATGCATTACTCTAATTAAATACAGGTTTATTGTTGTGAGTATACGATGCGTTCCCAGTGTCCTATGGCATGTGTCAGGCTAAATGTTATGGAGATTGAGACATATATCCTTTAATCTGTTCACTTGCTAATTTATATTCAGGGCTGAGATAATTCACATGTAAGATTATTACCTGCTAATACATTACTTCATTCAAACGCTTTTGATTACTTTAAAAAAGTTAATTGCATAATTTCATGTGATTAATAGTGATTTTTTTTCTTCATCAAACAAAGAAAATTGTAGTAATTGATATTTTAATGTAAAACTATATTGGATTTATTCTAGAATTAACAGAAAGGAGATAGATTTGAATTCAGATACTATTGTTTAGAATCATTTTATTGACGTTCAAATGTATTGAGTTGAAGACATGTTTCTTATATTCACTACAGAAATAAGTAAACACTGGCCTATATGTTAAAGGGTCAAGTATCTGTTCTGCGTTTAGCGGACTGGATCAAAAAACAGTAACACTAGTACCACTGGTGTTGAGATATGTACAACGCAAATAAAAGTTTTTAGAAATTAAGAGAAGATATTTCAGTAAATGTAATTTAAACACACTAGGCACAACAAACCCTGCCCCTCACAAGAATTGAAGCTTATTTTGGCCTCAATCCAGCTGATGTCATCATGTCTATGCGTGTGTTCATGTCAGCATAGGCATAGACAGCATAGACAAATTTCAGCCATTATATGTAAATGGAAAAAATAAAAATAAAATTTTTAATTCATAAAAAAATTTTAACTTTGACCTACTTGTCCCAAATTGTAATAAGATCTATTCTGGGTCACTGGCAATCTATAAACCCAATATGGGATGAATTCAAACAATAGTTTTGCTGCTAAAGTGTTAACAAACAAAGAAACAAACCAAACCAAAAACAATACCCCTTGCCTCCCCTTCGGGGGACGGAGTAAAACTAAGTAATATTAAAATGTATTTCAATATGTATTTCATTGTAGAGAGCACAAACACAATATTTTTCATGTTTTGTCCGGTCAATTTTCAATTCTTTTAATACATCCATCCCTGACATTCAGGCCTATAACATTTGTGATATTAAAGCACTACACTGTATTGGTGCCAATTATTTTCACAAACCTCAAAAGGTGTTAAGAGACTGAAGACACCTAGTAATGAAGTCAAGGCAAGCTGAACGATGCTGCCAAATTTTTTTCAAGATCATTTTCATTTGTGATTGACTATTTTCTGGCCTCATGATCTGAAGACAAAACTTGATTCATACTCTTTCTTTACTAAAACTATAGGCCATATATGACCGGAGGAACACATTAACATTTATAGCGATCACAAGAAGCAAATAGGTTGAATTCTGAGGAATAACCTCAATTCTGTGATTTACACATTTTTCTTAATTTTCAGAGAGCAAAACCTTGATTTAACAAATTAACTGTTCATCTTGCAGAGTCCTAGTTTCAGGTGTAAATTTATCCCATTCTCTCAAGTATGCAAGTCCAGCAACCACACACTCTTCTAATGTAGAGGTAATGGCAATAGCATTTTGGTATTTCTACTGCATGAGAACAGGGGGCCACTACATACTGTCAGATACTGTTTCCAGCCAAGGTTCCAAAGCGAGCCAATATGATCCAGAATCGTCGCTGTATCAGTATATGTGTCATCATGTCATGAGTCTAAACAACTATATTCTGGCAAGACAAAGAAAATCTTAATTTTACATTTTATTTTGCAAATTATAACTTACTGTTTTCTGCATGATTGCCTCACTTGTAACTGCAGTTATGGAGAAAACGACATCTCAATACGAGTCCAGAGGGAGAACTACACCTGCAGTGGAAATGCAAGCTGGAGGCCACACCGAGCCAGGCCGTGCTGAGTGAAGGCAAGTTGAGCTGATACAAGAAATGGAAAAGCAGTTAGTCAGGTCTTGCTGAATTATACACTGATGTCCCTGTAAATGTAATTGTCTCAAAAATAACTACTTTTCAGCATTAATGGTGCATCGCAGACGTAAGAATGACCTTTGCCCCAGACAGCGATACAACCCCTGGACATGACTTTATGTTGCTGTTAACAGTCTAGATGTTCCTTTTAGTCTTTGGTCCAGAGAACATGGTGTCCACTTGTTCCAAAAAATGTTCTCGAATCATCTGACCAAAATTCATGTTCACCATGTGTTTTTCACTGTACTGTTAAATAATATCCACACACTTATTGTGACACTGACAGTTACATAGCATTTTTGTTGCAGATTATACAAAACATGATACGATATACACAGAAATGTATAGAAATATAAAGAGGAAAAAGTACACATACCACTTTTAGCTGCAGTAAAATTTGAGTTTATGAATATCAGGAATTGACAGATTTTTACCAGCAGCGGTTATAAAATTATCATTATTACGATCACAATTAATAGTATTGTTTTTATGTGATATCCAATTTAATACATGTATTGGGCTTTATTGGTTTCAAGTGAAGTCCTGTTCACAGCACTACCTGATCCGTTACATATCTTGAACAGTCTGAAACCTGATCAAAACAGAGATGAGAAAGGAACATGTTTGTACAAGTAATTAGGATTTATGATCCATCATCTTCTGTGAAAAAATAAATACTGTTGAAATATAATTGAATTGTTCTGTCTTTATTCATTCTGAGAGTCATAAATGCAAATCATCTAAGTTTTGTAGTACAGTTACTCAAAAGAGTTCATTTTTAGTGCTAATGCCTAAATGGTTCCAAATGCTCTTTTTTTTTATTAATAATCGGTATCACTATCAGCTCTTGAAAGGCATACTAGTCCATGCTTGATACATATATCTAAGATACACCGCTGATCAGTCAACTTTAGTGTCTATTCATCTCAGTGTCAGCAGTGGGACTGAAACCACAGCCTCCTGCAACCAACCTGAAAAGGCTTTTCTCATAAACCCAAGAGACATCTATAAAGTTTTCAACTGCAAACAAGGTCAAATGTAATTTGTGTGTCGTAAAAATGAAATCTTTTAAGATTTTGTGTTTGCAAAATGGCTTTTCTGTGTGACAAAAAACTGATAGGTGATAAAGTTTGATCGTGGGAACATGGGCAAATAATTAAAGCTAGATATTTTACAGTGTTCTGGACATTTTATGATCTTGAATGTTCTCTGGCTGTGTGAACTGAAAACATAACATGATTCTGATATTTTATTTCTGATTAAAACTACATGTCATGTACAACTGCAGAAACACAATCACAATTAACATATAATACAGTTTGCTTTTTGAGGAGGAATATTCCCAAATTTGTAATTTAAGTTTTTTCACTATTTTAAGAAAACAGAACCTTGATTCATTGAATTAACGTGATATACTGTCAAGCCCTTGATAAAATATATGAGTCTAGTAGGATTGATAACTGAAAGGGTTGTAAGCTGTTTATAGGTTTAAACCTTAAAAAAATAAAATACAATAAAATACAATACAATAATGTCTAAAGTCTTAGGCCACCTTAATTTTGTTGTTTTTGCAGGGTTCTAATGAGTTTACATATTCATTTCTCATTCTCTTTAGATAGAAGAAAAATACACACACAAACTGAATATTATAGTGTGTGGTCATTCTAACTTCTAACAAAGCACAGCACTGTATATTAGGCCCATGGCTGCATTTGTTAGACCAAAAACACTCAAAGAACCCTTCATATTAGTATAATTCCAGCAGTAAGCCAATGTAAACAGGTTTAGTAGTAAACTGAACACTAAATATATGAGACTGGTGTTTACTTACTCAGGTTTTCTGCTGCCTCAGAGTTGGAGTTGATGCATTTTTAAGGTGCTATTCTACCTGCACAATATACAATATAAACCTGATGTCAGGCGCAAATTTAACCACGGGGATTAATTACAGTACATAGCATTATCGTAACTCACCTTTTAATGTGCATACGACAGAGAAACACCGCCATCTCTGCTCCACTTCTCCAACTGACAACAGGGTACTAGCATGGTAGCATTAGCAGGTTTTAGCTAAGAAGACGAGCATTAGCAAATTAAAAAACAGCTGTTTTCCCTCTACTGGAGACATTTATTTATTTATTTATTTATTTATTTATTTATTTATTTATTGCTTGACTGCAGAATCATAAAATGCCATTATAATAGTCAACATTAAATTAAAAATGTCTTTTAGCATAGGCTAACTCTACCCCTATAACCCATGCACTGTGTACAGTTTTCCTGTGGAGTTTGCAAAAATATCAACATATTTTTACCAATGCCAAAAAGGTTATGTGGTGCATCTCCTTTATATCTATCTGTCAACAGGGTTACATAAACTATATCACGAGTTTTCATTTAATTTGATAGACAGAAAAGAAGGATGGACCAAGTACTAATACCTTAAACTAACTGAAGCTAGTTCACTTTTTCAACCCCAGAGAATTTAACAGTCTCAACAAAAGGATGAACCATAATAATAAAATTAAATAATTCTGTAAAGATTGTGAACATAGGTTGCATAAGCACCTTGGAAATTTGTAATTTAAATTTGCAATATTTCTTAGCAAAAAGAAGAAAAAGAAACATCCAGTTTACTAAATATACATAAATGGACTTAATATTTGAATGGAATCTCTTACTCTCAGAGCAGCATGAGTATTGTGCTTCAGGTGTAAAATTATGCTATTTTTCCTTTCTCATCATTAATTACACATGATTGGCTGAATGAACTAGTTGTTGAACTAGCCAGAAGTCAGCGGGTCAGTTCATTATACATTATGCCACTCTTACTGCACTGTCAGCTCACCACTGAAAGTATCTACGCTATGTCATTCTTCAAGATGAGTGAGACACAGCAGAGATAGGACTGTGCACATCCTATAACTGTCCTCTGCAGATCCTCAACACACACACACACACACACAGTCACACACACTGAAAGCTTTCGTCTTTCCATCTGGTAAAGTGGGCTGTTGTGATTGATTTGTGGATTTGCTCCCTCTTTTTTTCTCTCCATTTAAGTGAAATAATGTATGGAAGCAATCTGGCGACAGACATTTTGGAAAATCTATTTGAAATCATTTCAGCTGAAGCCATGGCAGTTTGTCTTCTTAGGGGAGAGGAGCAAAGTATAATTGTCTGCAGTCTAGTAAAACACAGTATAACTGCCATCACACTTGACTGAGCTTATAGCCAGCTAGTCCCATGGCCTCTAGAAGATAGAGCAGTTAATGTTCCCTTTTATTTTAGAGGATATGTCACTTGTATCGCAGATTTATACCATGATACAGCAATTTTGTCCAAACAGATGGATAATGGTGTCACCAGCAAAAAGCCCTGTTTTTATTGAGTTTAGAGCATATTGTTTAGATAGGAGACTGTGCTGAACAGCTCTGCCAGCGCTTTCTCTCTTTATCTCTCTAATCTTGCCAGTATTAGATTTGATCATTTTTGTTTGAAGGAGGAAAATGTGGCTGTAATGGCTTCCTAATAGCAAACACAGGGGATACAAATCCAGCAACCCTGTTCTGTAGTGCTTCCATAAGCACTACTGATTTATAGAGGTCTTTATGACAGAAAGGAAAATGATCTGCTGCAGGTATAAATCAGGTGAGGAGTAGGAAATTGAACTTAGATATCATCTTGTCAGATGCTTAATGCTCTTCCTCCTGTCACATTCGATAGGACCAATTTGGAGAATCCTGCAGAGGTAAAAAGAAGACAATTAACAATGACAGTGTGGTAATAGATGAAGCTATAAAATGAACCTGCTGCCTGCAGGATGCTTTGTATGATTTCCACATGAGGTAGTGGCAGGGTGTGTTGTCTCGGCCTTTCATTTCTTGTCTTTCCCATTCTGGTGTTGGTGGTTTACCTCCCTGAGAATTAAGCAAAACAGCTGTAAACACAAACAAAGAAGGGGGGCATTTTTGCTTCATCTCCGCTTTATAATTAAATTATCATCCTGTACGTGACAGGGCTTATAAATTTAGTTCAACACTGTTTTTATGTTATTGATTCCGAGGCATGTTCCGTCCTAACACTATATTAAACCAATCAATATATATCAATTGTCAAGCTTAAAATTATGTTTATGTGCAGGAACATTAAAATAAATCCCAATACTGTGCTGCAATCTAATTCTCGCAGCTCAAATTTAATTTTGTGGTGACAATGACAATGTGATGACAAATAGATTTTTAATGCATGCATTTTCTGTACAATCATTACAAATTTCTTTTTAAAAGTTTCTCCTGTTAGTTTAGTACATAATTAAGGTACAGCAGTGGATTGTTTGCGGTAATAATTGTCAAGCTGCCCGAGGACTCAAACAGATGTCATCGCTCAGTGTTGTAATGAGTTCACGATAGGACAGAGAATGACAATGCTCTCTGATCCCTGAATGTCATTCTGGTATAAACTACAGCACAGTGGTTTATTGTCGGCATCACGCATTCAGCGGCATGCGTTCGTGATTTGACAGATAGAACGTGGGAGGAAAAAATGGAAATCCATCCATCTGTGTATGTAGGCTTCAAATGACTTGAATTTTAAAAACTAATTTCTCGGAAGCTGATGACCTTTTGTGGAACGATGCTTAACTTCGTCAAGTGGCAATTCAGGCCCAGGCAGCTAAGAGATACAGTAATAACCAGAGATCTAACCCTCTACAGCTCATCAAGCCAAGCTCTTGTATAATCTAATTTGATTTTAATGCATCTCTGAAGGAGATTGTGCTCTTATTACTGTGTAATGATGCTGTTGTCAAGAGCCAATGGTGATGTCTAATATCACAGCCATGTTAACTGCTTCTGTGACACTTAGCATTTCACACATCGCCTCCAATGCACAATGGCTTTTGTTGTATATTTATTTCTTAGTTGCTTTCATGACTGACAGAAACATGGTAAATCTTTAAAACTCTCTTCTTTATTACCTTTGTCTGATATGGCACTTTTTTGTATTCAGTACAGTAGATAGAGCATAACGATGAAGGTCTACGCTGAGATGAGGAGAATTTTGAAGTGCTCACACTCGGGGGCAGCAAATGGAAAAGTGACAAGCCTGGTGCACTTGTCTATTTTACTTATTCTGTGCCTCTGTTTCATATTCTGCCTCGCACTGTGGGGTTATTTTCCTCCAGGGTTCAGAAGGGCATGCTCTTTCATTTCTTCAGAAAATTGTTTCGCAGGATTTCAATCTTTGGCTGCTAGATATGACAAAACACAATATCAAGAACACTTATGTTTCTTATCTGCCATTTTTTCTGGGTATAAATAAAAGATCAGTATAAATTTAAGTCAAGTGGCCTCGAATGCACATGTGAGAGATGAGTATGAAAAGAACTATGAACCATGGGACAGCCCCACTGTACATTTTCATCGCTGGCTCAAAATTACCTTGGCACTGGGGCTTTGTATGTCATTTATCATCCTTGAAAATCAATTAGTGCTTCTATGATAGCAATCCAGATGTAATCCTTCGAGGGTTTGACACAAAAAACAGAGAGCCGATCTGTTATTTTCGCATTATGTCAACAGTATTTCTTTAAATTCTTCATACAATATATGTAATAGGTTGAGCTGGCAGTCAGTTAGGTGCAGACCATCAAGACTACAATATAAGCATCCTAATCAGACAATTGGAGGACACTCCCGAGTATTGATCATGGCTAAGTAGGCTTTCTATTTGTCATCCAATAAAATAAACAAAAAAACCCTCACCTAACACATACGTATTTGTAACAGAGCAGTGATGATGTCTTTACTATTTGCAGCTCCTTTGAGTAAAATCCAAATTTCACCGTTATCTGCCCATTTGTCAGTGGAATCCTCTATATAGTGCACAGATAAAAATTGGTTTAAATCCTGCACACACATGATAATGCCAGTACTATACAAACTGTCAAGAAATGATTCAGTGCAACGGTATCCAAAATATTACTCAAACATACATTTTCAAACCACATGGCACAGAGATCTGCTGTGATATATTACTTATGATGATGCACATATGTGCAGCCTATGTATACTGAACAACCTCCCAAAGGTGTGAAAACATCCAAACATTGTCCTATTGATGTCCCATTTTTTTCCCCCGTTTGGCTCTTGTCAGAGGTCAACCTCAAACAGCATGCGGTGGAATCAGGCGTTACTGTCGATGTCACATTGATGCATTACAAGGCCCAGGAGGTCACGTCTCTGTAAACATACATTATCAAAACCCATAGAAGATGTGGGTTTTTGACCTCACCAATAGTTTACGGTGTATCTTCAGGGGAAAAGGGTCATGTGATGCCAGAGAGCAACTTTGTAGCTGCAATGACTTTCTTGTTGCAAATGAAGAGGGTCAAGCAATCAAGACTGGTCGGGCTCAGTGTCAGCACCATTATCTTACGCTGTCTAAAATGATCAATGAGCGAAAATAAAATGATCACAAGCTAAAATTGGCCTGCTAATGAAAATGGACTGTTTAAACATGCTCCTTGGTGAAAAGCTGGGCAGAGGAAAAAAAAAAAAAAAAGCACAACACAGGGCAGCAATTTACAACGCTTGACACATTGTACATACAGGTCACAGGCACATAGGGAGTTATTATCAGGGCTGTTTACATGTTATGTCTGAGCTTTAAATTTTTTTTGTTAAAATGCAATCTCTTCTGCATTAACTGTTTAACTGGGGGAAAAAATGTGATGAGTAGAAATCCTAACTACACCAAAATTAAATGTTCTCAAAAGTTTATTTAGTATTACTTACACAAACATTCAGCAAAAAGATTCTGTCACTTAAGACTGAAAACAGCATCTGTAGATATCCATTTCAGCAATTTCCCAAAGCAGATATGTAAAATATAAAAGGCACAAAGGGCACATGTACAGTACTGACAATCTCCTTTTTCTTTCCATTAGTAATAAATACAAACTGAACATTACTGTACCACGGATGTTAGCACCATGATGCTACAGAGTACCGCATCCAACACTGTCGTGACAATTCCAGCATCCTACAAAAATATTTATAAATAATTTCCCATAAATAAAATTTTGTTTCCCCCACAATACATATTTGTTTTGTTTATGCAATTCCCTGTAAACCCAGAGAGAACAATGTAGTCAGAAACTAATAAAATATGGAGAAAAACAAGAGTAAACAGAAAAGGAGCTTTTCTACACATCATTATCAATACATATAACTGAGCAAAAACCTTATTGCTGTGATGAAAATAAGCTGGACTTTTCATTACACTGGAAAAGAAGGGGTGCTGTTTGGCAAAATCCTATTGTTATACAATGTATATATTAAATTCATCAACTTTACAATTATAAAAGCAATTCTGAAAATAAAGGACACTGTAATATCAAGTACATTTCACTAACTGCTGGTTGTTATGATGTTATTCCAACTAACAGCATTTAGTTAGTAGTTGACCGTTTAACATGATTATTTAAAGAAAAAAACAAAACAAAACAAAAAAACAGGGCTGCAAACTAACTTGTGTTGCATTGACTCTGCTCTATTCCACTTCCATTGCAGACACATCCTGCTCTCCATCAGATTTGTCAGAGGGCAGGTCTGGTGACTCTGGGGTGTTTTGGCCATCTGAGGCAGAATTCAGTTCTGTGGTGGGAGTCACCAGCCCCTGGGCATCAGCATCAGAGGAGTCTTCAGCGAGTTTTTCCTTCTCTGATGACATATTTTTAGATTCAGATTAGTATGTAACACAATATTAACAAATTTTAAAAAAGGTTCAGAGGAGACAAAAGAAAGAAGATGAAAAGAAACATGGCCTACTTTGACTATAATGGATGATACACTGGATCTACTAAGGTTTTAATTTCCTGTCCAATACTTTATATCCTGCCATGCTCTTGTATAACTAAAACAACTCTGATGCATCAATAAGAAGGTAAATATATAATACTGTATGACAGTAAAACTGTTACAAAACACTGTGCAGTGTAGTGTACCTTTTCACTAACACTTATAAATAAGACAATAAGCACATGGTTTTGAAAGGGAATTATTTAGTTATTAGCACATGTGCATTTACATTTGTTTTTACCATGTTGTAATTTGCATACTAAAAGTTATTTAATTCTAACACTGTTTAGTGTGTATTGATTACTTCATTTTATTGGATCAGGGAAAATTTAGATTACTTAAAGCCTTTATTGTTCATGATGAAATTTAAGTGGTTTTATATTCTATGTATTCCCAATAGAATAAAATACAAATCTGCAGCATACTGTGTTAACTAGAACCTTAAAAAATACATTGACGCATGTTTTTGATGAAGCCAAGCACTATAACAAACTGGCTACAAGGTTTGGTATATTTTAAATACAATAGTGGATATATTTAATTGCATGAATGAACAGACATTTAAAAACTTACCTAAAGCCTGTAAATCATCGTCTACATCAGTAGCAGACAGCGGCTGAGGACTTTCAGGTGCCATCTTCAGGTCGCCTGTGACCTCAGGGAGTCTGGGTGCCTGTGGCCTGGTCTTTCTTGCAGGATTCAGAAAATAACAATATGCACATCGGAAGGCTTTAAAAAAAAAAAAAAAAAAAAAAAAAAAAAAAAAAAAAAAAGACACCATATAGTTAGTGTCGCTTCACTAATACATTTTCAGACAGACATAGATTAATATACATGAATATGAGCCGATGACAAAAAATGCCTGAGATGCATAAACACTTCAGATTGATGTGTAGCACTGGTTTGCATATTCAATCTTACAGGGGTCGGTAGAGGCAGAGGCATTTAAGAGCCATATGATATACAGCACTGCCAAATGCTAGAGGGCAAATGAAGGCATGGTGCTTGATGGAGACTGACAAAGAGTGTTGTGTTTCTCAAAGTCTTACCGATGTATTCAAATTCCTCCTTTAATGCCATGCCGTTATGGGACAGACACTGCTGACAGATGAGAGCGTATCTATGAGGGGGGAAAAGAGTGTCCAGTTAAAGCACTTTACAGTAAATGGACTGGTGAAACATTAGGAACAAGATGTGATTTTGTTGATACATGTTAGGAGTGTGACGACAGTGTATGTTGCGCTTATGCTCAATTCACTGTTCATCTCGGTTGATAATGGGCATTTTAGCTGAGGCTGCACCCAAATAGTCAACCAAACGGTCAATGTGAAGCGACACAAAAACCCTCAAACTCCAGAGGGAAGTAACGACATTCAGTCGTTGACAGGCATGGTTCAATATTAATTACAAATATCAGATAAGAGGTGCAAAATTTGGGCTAATTTTGAGAGTATAAGGAGTAACCACACAAAGGTTTAATGCAAACTGTTTGTCAACCTCAATGTTTATAATCAGGAACGAGTAAGGCTAACATTAGCCTCTCACTATGATATTAAACCACACAAATGAGCAGTTACTTTCACAGTCAATTAATATGTTGATTATTTTCCAGATTTAATCAATTAGAGTTTTGGTCTATATCATCTCAAAATGATGAAAAATGATGATATGGGGTGAAGAAACAGAAAATATACAGATTTCAGAAGCAGCAATTAGACGTTTTCTTGAAAAAGAATTCATTAATTAAAGTAATGGATGTCAATTGATTTAGCAGTTGAAAACTAGTTAGTAAGTTGATTTATTGATAGTCATTGCAGTTCTAGCCTAGCCTTCTCCATCAGTTTGTTGGAAATGGGGAAGCCAACTTATGTTAGCACTGCATGTTTTAATGTAGATTTCTCTGTAACATCAACTATACTGAAAGTTATACTGTGTTGAAACCAATTAACAAAATGTACAAAGCCTGTCTTTCCACATTGTTGTAGAAATATCGGAATTGGGGATTCTTTTGATGAGCAGTCTCATTGTGTAAGTGCTTTTAAAGGTTAATTGTTCAGTTTGTTGTCATGATTGTTACATTTGCACAGGTTCATTGTTAGAATTTTGTATTAAGAAACCAATTTAGCACAACTATCTTTTTCTAGCCCTCCCTCCCCACAAAAATATGTTTAAATAATTATTAAATTCATACATTCATGTATCATGAATGTATGATGAATATCGGCTAGGAAAATCTCCGATTGGAGGTGCCCCTAATTTTAACTATGAACTTATTGATAAAAGGGGGATGAATCCAACAGTTACGTGAATCTAAAAATGCATTAATTTTTGGTGCTGCATCAGCTCTGCAACAAAACAAAGTATTGCAATGCAGTCAATTTTATACATATATATAGTAGAAATACAGACACACGCACACTTATACACTCACCTACATAGTATATAACTGCTTGAAAGCTGATATTATGTACCTGTTCTGAGGGCCATCTCCAACAAGATACTCAACGACTCTGTCCATAGCGCCTCTTTCTCTTGGGAGGACAGGTCTGGCCAGGGGTGGCCCTGGTGGGTGCATGCCTGTTAAAGCACAACATCAAACCCATCAGACACACACTGTCCTAAAAACAAATCACAATAAACTGAGGACGCTGAGGAAGAGCTCAATAAAATAGTGAGGCTGTGATTTACAGTTTCCTTCACAAACCATGATGAATTAAAGAAAACACCTCCTTTTTTCTAATGACTTTAAAGTGGATCTCAGTTGCAAAGCACGTCCAGATTCCCTACTGTGTTGGCGAGTAGTAATTAATATAATCTAACATCAAGAGCAATCATAGGAAGATGACTGGTCATTTCTGTGAGACTTGGCAGAGTCTCAGCATCCTGCTGGTTATTAATTTACTAACATATGGAAACTCTGTGGTGACTCTTTGTATCAAATTGCTTTTCACTTTCAATTTTCAACAGAAGCAGGTGATAACATCAAGTCATGTAAACCATTTGTGAGGTGTTCCCAATGCCAAAGGCAATTTCACCAAGCATTAAAAGACATTTAGTGAGATTCCACCACCATTGCCCAGAGAACAAACGCAGGTCTGGCTAATTAATCATAGTTAATGTAATCCTGCCTCGTGTATAGCTCACAGTTGGCATTCCACATTGCAATTACAGCATGCAGCTTCCTCTAGGAGCACATTTTCTTTACTGTTTGCTCTTATTTGCATCTTCTATTGAGTGTTCATAGTCCAGAAATAATTCATATTGAATATTCAATGCCTCTACACTCCACAGATGTCTCCTATACACAAAGACTCCTCTGTGCAAAGTTTTCCAATGTGCTTGCTGGCTTTCAACATATTTAACCGAAACCAATAGGATCATTTTCTTGAGGTAATAGTGGTACAGTCCTGGGTGTATCAAATTTTAGCCACATTTTTAAGATCTTATTTCACCACTGTGCTCTTGGAAAAAATGTTTAACCTTTTTAATAGGATACCTGAAATATACATTCACACAATTACCCACTACAACTACTGCATAAAATACACCACCCTCCTGACAAAACACACTAGAGCCTTGAGCAACTGGGGACACTGAGCCAGGGAAGAGTAAATCACACCTTAATCGACCACATTATGATGTGGTCCCCCTGTGTGCAGGTAACTCACCGAATCCTGGAACAGGTGTTCCAGGGGTCACAGGCTTCCTCATCAAGCTCTGCTGAGCAGCTATAGCCGACAGGCTCCTCTCTGGGGGTCCACCTGGAGCAGAGTGGGAAGGCCGTCCAGAGTGGGTGGGCCCAGAGGCAAGAGGAGGGCGGGCAGCAGCAGGATTCACCATCACTGTGGGGGTCTTCGGGATGACATTGCGATGCCGCAGCTCTGTCACAGGAAAACACACCAGGTTGCTTAACAGAATTAACAAATGAAAAAAAAAAAAAAAAAACATGTCTCGTTCAGAACTCAGAGCAACCTTGTCCTGGTTTTGGAGTCATCAGAGGACCAGCTGGACTGGATTCCAGTTCCTTCAAATGGAAAACAGAGAAAATCAGGTTTCAGAATGAAAATCAGGAATCCAACAAAGCTTATGTTCGTTACACAATCATGACAACTTACAATCTTTTTCTTCGAGTCAGGATCAAATCTCTCCAGAATCATTTTAGCATTTTTATAGGTCTCGGTTTCCATAACTTCTTCAAGCTGGAAAAATTAGATATAGAATATTACAGTATGAAAGACTCAACAGTTTATCAATACACTCACCACAGAAATGATTCGTAAGCAGCTTCACTGCCGGGTGAGTAAAATACAATCTAATGATCACCTAATGGAATCAATCGGTGCTTCCAAACACACCTACCGCGATATTAACATGTGACGGAGAACTGGCATCATGAGATTACCTCACCACATTGTACATCTTCAGTTTAAATAAGACCCAAAGATTTCTAAATGTTTACATATGATATGAAGAATAATTACATTCACTACTTCGATAATGGAGAGTGTGAAAATCCATCAGCCCTAATTATTGGAAGTTATTAGACTTGACAGAGGATGACAAGCAATTTCTCAGATTTATTTCTTTCCTGCTCTAAATGCTATTAATTAAAGTGACATTAGCAGAGTGGTTTACTGGGTTAAGTCACGGTACCCATCAAACGCTGTCAGTACACATCCTGGATTAGCAAGTGTGTTGCAGCCAAATGCTGAGAGGATCAATAAGGACATTACTACAGGCTTCCTGCAGGACTCAGAACAAAGAGCTAGTTTTCACATCAATGGCCTTCACTAGACAACCACTTTGAACAGAAACTTCAAGCAGCAGCTACATCTGTTTCACCCCCATTTAAGAGGATGCATCTATATACAAGACATAATATTGTTTTTCCAATAGTTACACTGATAATTTTGTTGTCATCTTGACATCATGACAATAAGCTACACATTTACGTCAAACTGCTAATTTTGTTAAATTATTCAGACACATGAAACTGATTTTATTTTAAAGGCATTAGGGAGACCAAAGTTATTGTTACATCTGTTGTCACTTACTATTTTCCTTTTTTGCGCTTTAAGATCTTCTAACTTGTCATCTGAAAAAAGAAATGTTTTAGATTATTGAGCTGTATGAACATACCATAAAAATGCATTAATATAAAGTATTATGTAAGAGTAGCAAATGAAATCTTACTATTCTTTTCTGTTCTTCGTGAAAAAATATATATAAGCAATTTTCTAAGCAGCCACACTCTGTAGAGAAATTAGAAAGAATGTTATACATAGAGAAAGGTTACAGCTAATGGAAATAGCATCGACTGCTGTGCATACTTACAATAATGGAAATATTACAAAGGGAAGAGACAATATGAGGCGTCCCATTAACTGTTCAGGAAGGTACCAGAAATACACAACTATACACGTGATCAGGTAGAGAAGAGACGAGTACAGAAGCAGTCGTCCAACCCATATCTTCAACTGCCTCTGATACTTTTCACTGTATTCTTCAAGCATCTGTATATCCTGTAGAAGGCAATAGTTTTATATTACTGGAAAATACAACCTTATTAACACGACAGTGAAAGCACACCAAGCAAACACTTCATGATCATATTCCCTCTCTAGAAAACAAAAAAAAAATCCAACTCATTCATGTAATTTAGGACAGTGTTTCCCAAATGACAAAGCACTGTGACCTAATTAACAAAAGGACTTATTTATAAATTGTGAGGAGAGTGAACTTGTGCAGGAACATTCCTGTCCATTTTTACATCACTTTACAATATCTAGAACAGTTAAACCATTCAAAGATGAATATTTAATCAGACAACTTCATTTTATGTCTTTGTTTAACAGATCTTTCAAATACTTAAAACATGGGAATGCATATGCTTTCATACTCAGTGACCCTAGTGTAATTAAGAGAGCAAAATACCGTACACATGGAATTTGATCAAAAATAAACTAAAAGGCAAAGTTATGTGCAAACCCAAATAGAATCTCCTTCAAACTTCAGTTTATGGAAATGGAGGATTCATGATATATTCATTAATTAACAGATTTATTTGTCTAAATTGGAAATGTTGAACGACAGGTTTAAAGTGTTGGTTACTTGATCCAAAAATAGCAAGTAAACAGAAAAGGATTTGCTGCTGGTCACTATGGTACCACTGTAACATGAGTGTCTGTCACTCTAAGCATAAGAAAAACTGACCTCACACTAGCTATAGTATGAGGAGAATAAGAGTCTTCTTGAAGTGGATAAAAAAGGGAAACAAGCACCAAAATATTCTTTCATGACTGGCAACTGATCCTGGGTTAATTTTCTGGGCTTTAAATTGCTAAAAAACCTCTACACATCTGACCTCTTCAGTACATATGTATGTGTCATTTGCTCCAAGGACAAGTGCTGAAAATAACCTAACACTAGCTTAACAGTAGAAGGGCAGTAAAGCCCCATCAGTCAGCAAATGAGGGTCTGATTTGACATTGACTACCATATCTGATCGCTTATGGTTAAAACCAATATGGTTACACAACACTTCACAGCACTGCCTCTTATAAGAAGGGCCGTAGCAGTCTCAAAGTATCAGCAAACAAAAACAGACTATTACAATAAACTAAAGTGGCCTTTATGAAATTTTCCAAAACTTGGGTTGGGACATAAAATGCGTTGCAGAGCTGGTTCATTGGTGCAAAAACTGATAGAGTAACATACATAACAGAAATATTAACTAACTTTCCAAATCAAAATATTAGAAGAGTGTCTTGGAAGAGTTCATAAATGTTAACCTATTTGAAATTCAGAGGAGAGGTAAGGGATGTAATACAGACAAGAGCAACATTAGGAAAAGACACAACAAGACAGAAGAAAAAGCATAAGAAAAAGACCAGATGTAAAAGCTGCAACAAGGACTAAAATATGGAAAAGACATCAGATAAAAAGGATTTAAAAGAAGTTATGTCAAAAATAATATGAAAAGATTCACTAAGAAGTTAAAACAGAAGGACTTGTAGACATATTGTCAGTAAAATTGCACTCATTATGCTAATTCAAGGTGCATTTTTTTTTATAAATTTGGGTCCAGAGAAGACATAAAATTAATTTTTTGGGTCTTGCGCTGATAAACTTTGAGAATCACTGACCTAAACAATCATGCCTCATTTTATATTCTGCTGCACAAATACACATATGTAGGTCAAACTTATGCTGAAGGGAAAATGAAGATACAAATACTTTGCTCACATTTGCTTGTAAGTGGTTTAGATAATTTACACAGTACTCTGACATAATTTTTGGACTTTTTTTTCCCTCTCTCCAACCTACATTTAGTAAGACAGCCACATTCCTAGCAGTCACTTTAGTGAGAACGATGTCCTCCTATCCAAAAACATAAGCATAAATTAAAGATAGAATAATATAGTTCTTGTGCAACTGAGTAATTTAACTGAGTAGTTCATCACCAATTGGAGCAATACAGTAATAATTGTTAAAACTCCTCATCTGTCTACAGAAGTCTGTGCTGAGTGAGTAGTCTGTACACACACAAAGGGGTATTTCTAGATTAAATGGATTTTATAAACTTCATTGGGTATAATTATACTGACAGATGCCTTTGGTCAGTTTTTTTTTATGCTTCATTTGGTTGCACTCATTTGACTGACAGTGGACGTCTTCTGCAAGCTTGGCCGCACCAAACCTCAAGGGATTTATTGTGAAATCCTCCACTTCTGTTTTAAATGAAACAAACATGGCATAAAAACAATTTAGAGGAAACTTCTTAGTGCATTTCTCACATGAGTGTCTTCCCTGCTATGTGTTCCTTCAATAAGAACTACACGAGTGAGGACTGTCTGATTTCCTTTAGTTTTCACTCTTTTCATGTCTTATCTTTATAGATGATCATGTATTTCTAACTTCTGTAAGTAGAACTGCATGTTTTGATTTATTGGTTTTACTGACATCATAAAAACTGAAGTAGTATATCTTAAAAGTCAGCAAGGATTTGTTTAGAGGCAGAACATACCTTTTCAAGTCCTTCCAAAACCTCCACAGTGGATGGTTTAGCCTGAGGGGAAAACATTTTAATATCTCAGTAAGGAAACTTAAATCATGACATTTGCCATAACAGCAGGGCTCTGTACAGTTGCTGATATATTTTGTGCATTCATATAGGACACAAGCAAATGGTCCTGATACCAGCTGGAACATTATCATAAACATTTGACTTCTAATAATTTATGTACATCTAGCTAAGCATATTTGTTCCTTATGTGTTTTGCAGAAGTATGATTACGTAGGAGCTTTTTGTAATGAGAGACAGGTTGTGGAAACAGTTCAACATTTTTAGGACACTCTCTGCTAGTCTTACTCAACTATAAGAAGACAAATGTATTGGAAAATGCAAACTAATTCCTTTAGTTACAGACATGTAAAAGGGCAAAGCAAGACTAGAAACAGTATTAGATCTGCACATAGACAGTTATTATCAGAGAAGGTGTTGAATACAAACCCTCCACCGGGATATAACAGCCCCCATGATGATTATGAGGGAGGGGGATATTCGGTTTCTAGGACTACCCTCTGGATTTTTCACAAGCTCCCACCTGTTGAAAAGAGCAATGGCCAGTGTACAATTAAGGATATGGATATTTACAGTTTTAATTGTAAGTATCCTGCAACTACAAGACAAAGTGAAGGATGTTAGTGTAATAAGAATCCTTGATTTATCTTATTTATCTTTATATTTTTAACTTGCTGTGCTTTAAAACTGAAGTGTAGATCCTTCAGTGTGGCCTATCATCACCTATATTGACACCCTGTAGCACCTGTAAAAGTGTAAAAGAAAAGCCCTAAGTGCAGGTGTTATTTAGGGGCTTTGATTAGATTGCAATGGTGTCACGTCACCAAGGTGAATCTGTGTACCTGACCCAAGAAGATATTGAAGTTAGCACCTTAAGGACAAGTTCTTACAAGGTTCAAGTTATTATAGGTTTCGGTATGATAGATCAAACTTAATGAGTAAGTGACATAACAGATATTTAGAGTCAGAGTTACTCGAGCTAAAGTTACCACTTGCTAACTTAGCAAACTTAACTTCTCCAATTGTTTTCGGTGGAATTGGACATAAAAACAACGCTGACTACCACACATTGTATCGTAACTGTAGCTGTAACTTCTGAATAAATGTGGTCGTGTTTGTATTTTAACCACTGTTCCTTTCTAAACTTCTTAAACCGCTTAACACATTAATTAATAAACAGTTAGCGTTAGCATTGACAGGCAGGCTAACCCTAAGAAGCTAACGCTAGCTAATGCCGCTAACATTCTGCAGCTGCACTTTTCATTACATTAACTAAAAGCACTTACTGCTAACTTTGTTAACGTCCACCCGAGTTTGCATAAGCTGTCAGAAAGCGGGATGAATGACTCTTTATATTTACCTTAGCAGTTGGGATGTCCGGTTCCAACTGGCTGAGGCTGTGGACCGAGTCCTGCTCTGAGTAGACGGAGGAGTGTGAGGCAAGATGGGGGAGTGTCCAGCAGAAGAACAGCGTGGCCTTTAGAGGTACATATGATCACAGTCTGACACAGCAGGCGGGTTGTCAGCACATTAAATCCTATGTTATGTGTTGTCTGATGTACACTTCATAGAGCTGACACTATCATTCACTGCTGACACTATGCAGATTTCACTTATTATGATTATGTGACTAAATGGCTGTAAAACAACAACATAGTAGCCTCATGAGTTTGTTGTTGCTGCTGTTGTAGTGTCATGATGAGAGTTAAAAAAAAAAAAAAATTTACAGACATGCCACAACGTTGAAAAAGAAACCCTGCAGGCTATATAACTCATAAAACATCAGTACAGGTGTACTTGTCTGAGCTTGACTGATATGATGCAGCTCCATTACAGGTAAAAAGAAATACCTACTCCCACCTTTTACTTAAGTGAGTGCAGAAATATAGTTTGGAAATTATATTACAAGTTAATAAAGTCCTTTGATTAAGTTTTATTTAAGTAGATTTACATAAATAAATAAATAAATAAATAAATACTGCATGTGCAAGTATTAGGATGGGTAAAATGCACCCTACAGGGACAATAAAGCAAATTAAGTCATAAAGACCTAGCACTACTTTTGTGGCAGTTCCCAAAGGATTCTTTCCTCTATAATTAACATTTCTTAAGTGATTTATCACCATTTATTGTAATATTATCTTCTTTATTTTGCATTTTTTTCTGTGTAAATCATGCATTTTTCAATATTTGACTTACTTATCATATAGATGTTCATAAAAACTCAGATTAAAAATTGATGGTTATTATATCAAAAACAGAGAAAACTGAAGAAAAAGTGACTTTTTCATCAAAAATATCAATAACTGAACATAAACCAAGTGTGTCCATCCACTGTCATTGATCAAACTTTATAGGTTTTACTGGTGAATCAATGATATAGATGGTGTTTCCAAGTTAAGTACAGAGCCTCCGAATGTCCAAATGGGTCACATGTGATAACCATGAAAAGATGACAAACTGCATTTAATACCAATTACTTACATGTATTGATAGGATTAGTGGATCAACAGGTTTTAAACATTTTACATCAGTAGATGCTTTTGGTCATTGGTGGCTGTTTGGGTCTTTATGGGTTAACCTTTAACGCAAATAAAAGTGCTCCTCATGGAGAAGGGTTTTGTTTAAGGTGTTATATTACTGTAGAACATGAAATTAAATCAGTTATCAATATATCTAGGAGCATTTAGATAAGAAATATTGCATCTGCATGATATAAGCATAAAAATAATCTTAGAAGTGACAAGTAACTAAGAGTCAAATAAATCTTGTAGAGTAAAAAGTAAGGAACCTCCCTCTGAAATGCGCTGAAGTATAGAAGACTATGAAAAGTAATTGCTTAACTAAACTATAAAGATGTCAAAATCGTCTGTGCAAAACTGGAGTTCTCACATTCCACAGGTTTCACCACTCATTCATTCCAATATACTACACAACCCCATTTATTAATATACTGACATTCAGTAGGGCTTTCCTGTTATCGTGACATCATGTTTTATTTAATATTAGTCAATAGTATTGTTTCTGTTTTGAACCCACGTTATTATATCCATTAGCTATAACACTATGAGTCAAGTGAATGTGCTGTTGTGTGGTGGGCAGTAGTCTAGCTATTACAGAAGGCAAGCATTTATTAGAATAACTTTCAAAAGTACAATATAAAAGTCTTGGGTCTGCTGCAAATACAGAGCAAGCAACAAATCTTTATTAATTTTGGACACAAAATGCAATCCTATGTTCTCCATTAAATCCCTTTTCAAAGAAATCTTTGGTAACACGGCCCAGCCAGTGGACTGAATTTGCCGTGTTGATGTTTTGATTTACAGGTCTAACACATAAAATTACAGCCTAAACACTGGGATTCATTAGCGTGTTCACAGAACACAGAACTCGCCTGCAGGTGCTTATAAAACCCAGAAGCCCTCACAAAAGCCCATAATATTGTAAAACCAGAGGAGAAAAACTGACTTAACAAGAATGTATTCAGTGGGTTTAGCATATGGAAAAAAATGCTGATGTCAATGAAGTCAAGCCACCCAATCATTAAAGATAAGCACTCTTACTTCTGTTGAATTTGAGAATCTGCATTTATATTGTATAATTTATTCATTGCAGATGGTTTGTCTTTGCTGTCCTTGGGAAAAGAATTAAAACTAGAAGCACTCAGAGAGCGCAGACCTCCGCCAAGGCTGATCAGTGCCCCCCCCCCCCCCCCCCCCCCCCGTGGGCCCCCCCCCCCCCCCCCCCCATCACCACCAAAATTTAATCATTTCTTCCTTATCCCATTTCCAACAAACCCTGAAAATTTCATCAAAATCTGTCCATAACTTTTTGAGTTATGTTGCACACTAACGGACAGACAAACAAACAAACAAACAAACAAACAAACAAACAGACAAACAAACCCTTGCAAAAACATAACCTCCTTGGCGGAGGTAACTATCCCACAAAAGACAATTCTATGGGTTGGGGGATGTTTCAGATATAACTGGAGGTCCACAAAAAAACTGACTCTTTGCTTCATAACAGACATATCATCTTTCCTGCATTATCAAAACTACTTCCATCATTTTTATCCATATTCTGTGGATAGAAAAGTGGGCCTTTGTGTTCTTCTTTATGCACATTTGTGAATGTGTGGAAACTACATGTACATTACAATGTTGGTTATTCCTGCCAGTTGTTGGCTTGTAACTGGGGCATACTAAAACAAAGACAAGCAGGATATAGATCTGAAAGATTTATTTTTGTGTAAAGCTGCGTATTCAGTGTTATACCATGGCAGTCCTCCGGTTAATTCACTGTGGGGTTATAATGTAAGTAATGGACTGAAGATGCATTTGTGGGTAGTAAAACTTGAAGATGTCAGGGCTCATTTGGAGTGAAAGAATGAAGTGAAAGATCCTCTAATCTAGGGGTCACCAGCCCTAACTAGCCCTCGATATCTACTATCCTGCATGTTTAAGATGGATCCCTCTTCCAACACACCTGATTCAAATGATAAGACAATCATCAGGCTCTGCAGAAGCCTGATAATGACCATCAGGTGTGCTGGAAGAGGGAAACATCTAAAACATGCAGGATAGTAGCTCTGGAGGACCAGGGTCGGTGACCCCTGCTCTAATCCATATGTTTCAAAAATAAGAGGAGCTGGATCCACAGGTGGAGGAAGAATGTGTAGGAGCAGAACTTTAGTTTTTCCTGTGAATAATTTAATGGGGTTTGTGGTGCATGTAGACAAAAATTTGTAAGTGAATGCTGCTCAGACAAAAAATAAATAAGGTAATGAATAAGGATATGGCTGTCTAGCACTCTGATCACCTTTTATCCCTGGTTTATATAGCAGGTAGCCCCACCCATAAGAAGAATCAATGTTAAAAAAACCATCTACTTATGTCCAAAGTCAAACAATTTCTGTACTAAGCAACAGCAAAATAAAGCAATACACACAATATCCAAAAATGGTTCCACAATCTAATATTTTGTTGATGCTGCTTTCACCATGGTATTGTTTCAATAAACTTATGCAATGTCTAAATATTTATTTCCATCATTTTTGGCTGCTGCACGTCTTTTAACCAGCACATGTAAACACGAGCACATTTACCCCATTTTAGCCTCACTCCACTGGCTGCCCATACATTTTAGGATCCATTTTAAAAAAATTTTATTTACTTTTAAATCCCTAAATGGCCTCACCCTGCCCTACCACTCAGAGCTGCTGCAGCTGTATAACCCCCCCCTTCTCTCAGGTCAGCTGACCAACTGCTCCTGAGTGTACCAAAAAAACATAAAACTACGCACAAGTTCAGGGGTGAGCGTGCCTTTGCTGCAGCAGCTCCTAAACTATGGAACGATCTGCCTCTCCATATCAGACAGGCCTCCTCTCTGTCTGTTTTTAAATCCCTCCTTAAAACCCATCTTTTCTCCTTGGGTTTTGAAACCATGTGAGATGTTTGAAGGTACTATCTTTATTCTATTGTTTTTATTTGGTAGTGGTTAATTGTTCTTATTTATCTATTTTATTTATTCATTTTGTTGTTTTTAATTGCATGGCTTTTTAATCTATCTTGTATTTTATTCTTTTATTTGGTTTTATTTATTCTTCTGTATAGCACTTTTTCCTTTTTGCACAGTTTCTATGTCTTTAAATCTATTCTGTATTTTACGCTTCTATTTTGTTTTTAATTATTCTTCTGTACGGCACTTTGGTCCACTGCAGTTGTTTTAAAGTGCTTTATAAATAAAGTTGGATTGGACTGAATAGCCCTGACCAACTGAAACAAACACTCAGAATACTTCCCCCACAGGTTTGTACTGTAGGCACTAGGAATTATGGGTAATCACTTCATCTGCCTCTACTCACTCTGGGACAGGGTCAGCTTTGACTCATTAGATCACATGACCTTTTCCCATTGAAATAGTGTGATCTTTATGCTCTCTAATAAACTGAAGCTACTTACGGCATCAGCGAGGGTTAAAGAAGCTGTTGTAGCTGAAGATTATCAATCGCTGCAGTTATTATCTAATTATAAAATATTAAATATACAGAAATTATTCAGTATTCATGAAGGGGGTAATGATTTAAGGGGGAAAATTAACTTTAAAATTCCCTTAATACGCACGACTAGGAAGGGTTTTTTTGTTTCTGTCAGCGGGGTGAGACTGTGGAACAGATTTAATATAGGGTTAAAGTAATGTCCAAGCTTGAAAGAATTTAAAAGGAGGTACAAAGACACAATTTTTAGAGGTACAGGGATGAGGGAGGGCTTGGGGATCACTGGGTGTGATAAAGATCTACAAGTAGGTGGTAAGTGTGTGTATATGTATGTATAGGTGTGTATGTGTGTGTGTGTATATATATGTAGGTGTATATGTGTGTGTATAGATCTGTGTATGAATATGTATTTACATATATGTGTTATTGTATTATGTGTTTATATAAGTCATATTATATTTGTTCATAATAATATAAAGCCAGAAACCTAATTATTTAGTAGTAAAGCATCAGTCATATTATGGTATATAGTATAGATATGCTTAGACTAGGGAGGTTATTATTGTTATTAATTATGTAAGGAGAAGGGGTGGGAGTTTATAAGTAGTACTTCTTCTCACTCCTTTTCGAATATGTATTATATGTCTTAGGTTTAAGTGTTTTATTTATTTTCTTCTGTTTGACATTCATCTTCGAAATCAATCAATCAATCAATCAATCAATCAATCAATCAGTCAAATTATCCTAATAATCCCTTTTTTTCTTGGGCTTATGTATAAATATTAATCTTTTGCCTAAAACCCAGTGCTACACCATTGTAGAGTCAAACTATTTTGTTTGTAACTTCACTGTGGGAAGAATACACAGGGAAAAAAAAGGGAGGGAATTCGGTAGAGCGGGAATAAATCAGGTCACCTGATCAGTGCAATCACAACCTAATTCGCATCAGCTGCGCGTGACGTCATTGCGCGCGCGACGGCCTGAAGGCCTACAGGTGTTTTAATCAGACTGGGTCACGAGACGCTGACGCAGAAAGTACCGCGTGAATACTGCTGTAGTATTTTTGTGAATGTTTGGAATACTGTGGAACTACAAGACATCTGAAAACTGCGGAGAGGCAGCCGGTAAGAGATCAGAGTTTAGGATACTTCAGTGAAACTGTTTTAATTAGCTTGAAATCATAGCATTGGCCTCGAGTTGTCACGGTATGCAGTCTGCCTGTGTTTGGCTTCGGCTAAGTGAGTACACGGTGATGTTTGGTTATCGGACTAACATTTGAACCTCCGTGTTTGTAAACGCAGCAGCAGGTGTTTTGGTTGAACAGTTGGTTCTCTTTTAATAGTAAATGTTACCTTGGACTTCAAAGATAAAAGGCCTGCGCACAGATTGCTTTCATTCGTTGGATTAAGTGATATCTGCATTATGCTAGCTGTAGTTAGAACAGTAGTTTCAGTTGGGCTATCCCTAAGCTAAGGTGTGGTCAGTTGAGTGCAGTTTGGATTTCTTGGGTATTTGTACTGATTCATTCTTTGAATTGTTTATTGAGGTGTATCTTGTAATATCGGTATATATGCTAAATGTATATTTAGCATATGCTTTTAAGAAACATTGTTGTATGCTTATACTTTTTTTTTAATAATGGCGGTGTAGTTACCTCCGCCAAGGAGGTTATGTTTTTGCCAGGGTTTGTTTGTTTGTCTGTCTGTCTGTTTGTCCGTTAGTGTGCAACATAACTCAAAAAGTTATGGACAGATTTTGATGAAATTTTCAGGGTTTGTTGGAAATGGGATAAGGAAGAAATGATTAAATTTTGGTGGTGATCGGGGGGGGGGCGCAGACCAGAAAATTCAATCAAAATCTGTCCATAACTTTTTGAGTTATGTTGCACACTAACGGACAAACAGACAGACAGACAAACAAACCCTGGCAAAAACAGCCTTGGCGGAGGTCTGCGCTCTCCGAGTGCTTCTAGTTTGATTTATGTTTTATGTATATTTTTATTGTGGATGTATGGCTGTGATTTCTATTTTGTGTAACTTCTGCTGCTGCTGTCTTGACCAGGACACACTTAAAAATTTTTCTCAATGAGCTTTTTTCCTGGTTAGATAAAGATTATATTAATATTTACTGTCCATAGAGATTTTTCTACTGATGACCTATTTAAATTGTGCTATTTTGTACTGTATTTATTTGCATATTTAAATCTCTGTATTTTTCTATTGATGACAGTAGTTGTGTGTATATATTAAGCATTTTTGTACATTATAAAAAGTATTGCATGTTTGCACATTTTATAGGCTGAATAATTTCTGTTGTGTATTAATAATGATGATAATAATAATAATAATAATAATAATAATAATAATAATACATTTTATTTATAGGCGCCTTTCTTAGCACTCAAGGACACCGTACAGTAAAACAGGAGAGTTTAAAATAAGCAATAAAGCAGAGTAAAAAATAAAAGGCAGGCTAAAAAATTGGACAATGCAATTGTGTTCACAAAGAGAAAGAGGTCCTAAACAGATTCCATTGCCATATTCTTTTCTAAAGGTTTTTCACTTAAAGGCTAACTAATTACTTGCCACAAAATACTGCTACTGTTCCTCTGTTGATCTGCTTACAACCCATGGATCTATGCCTCTGAACTTTAATATAAAGAAAAACAAAAAAGAGGAAACAGAAAGTCATCTTGTAAAGTCTTTGAGTGATTTCCAGTTATCCAAACCTCCATCAGATGCCAGTTACTTTATTCAAGTTGGAGGAAAATGGCACAAGCCAAAACAAGAAACGACACAACTTGACACCCATCAAATTGCTTCCACCTTGTCTTCCCCAGTTGTGAAACCAGTTACTGTGCCACTTCCTCTTTCACCAGTCTGTAACTGTGGAAGGTCAGAAACATGATGGAACTATGAGTCAAGCAATATTTTAGCTACTGGAAACAAATAAGTGGATTCACTGAAAAAAAAAAAAAAAAACTATTTGTGTGATTATTCAATTCTCTGCTAGTAATAATCATAAATGAGTCTGTGTAGGTTCTCATTTGCCCAGGTCATTGTTCTTCTTGGTAGTTCTTCTCGTTTCAACTGGACTGGTTTAGCTCTCTTCAAAATGTTTAGTCTCTCATCCAAGAGACTTCTTCAGTTCTTCATTTCAGAACTGAAGAAGTCTCTTGGATGAGAGACAGAACGTTTTCAAAAGAGCTAAACCAGTCCAGTTGAATGACCAAGAAAAATCCTAAATAATCTTCAAAATAAAACTGTCTTCCTAGCAAGCATATGATCATGAACTAGGCTACAGAGGTTTTTGTACATGCATTACAAATGCATCAACCAACTCTCCATATGCATATACACACGCAGGCTTGATGGAATTAATTTATAGAATGACAGACTCATTGGGGTGAATGCTTTTGTACTATTAAGTCACAGGCAGGCACTTTAACAATAGTTGGTTTTAATTTATTTAAAGCTCATGAAGTATTGCCTTCCTGTGTCCCCTTATTAACTCCCCATTCGTATGATGGTGTGAAACAGCTGAGTTGTGGTGTTGTATTTCATGTGGTGTGCATCACTGCTTGTTCAACACAGTAATTGTTGTTGTAGTTTCTTTTAGTCATGGAGGTCAGTTCTAAAATACAAAAAATGAGGAGCTGGGTCAGTTGCACAAAAGAAAACGACTATGTAATGTTTCATGTCATACTAATCTTTTTAAATGTATTATCATTTTAGCACAGATCCAACAGATTTGTCTGTTTATGACAGTGGATGTCTTCTGGAAGCTATTTTTGTATAGACTTTTGACATGGCCTCTGTATTTGTGCCCAAACTGTCTTTTTTTTAAAATTTATTTATAACTGGTCAGCCTATAAGCAATGCTGTCTTCATGGGTCGTTCATAGAAAAACAAGATCATAAATGGGTCACAAGTACAATATTGTTGCTACATGATGTTGTATTGGCAGGATGCTGTAAATGAGCTGTGGCGTCTTAGTTTTAGGTTTAATTTTAAAGTATGTGTTTGAGAAACTATATGTAGCTGTGTGTTTTATGTTTATAATTTTCAGTTGGAGACGAATTATCACAAATCACTTATGACAACTGCTCAAATTTTGTCAGAAGTATAAATTTTTAACATCTCCAAACTACATTTTCTATGGCCTAGCCACGTGTAGACAGTCCCCTTTGAGCCATATTTATGATTGTCATTTGGTATCAGTTTCTCAAAGGTGTAGAAATGTTGTCATTTCAAAGTTATGTTAATTTTGTCTGCATTTTTTTTTTTTGTCACTCTTTCAGGAATCAATCACCTGCTCAACTCACAGAAGATTGTTATGGCAGTTCCTTGTTTGTTTGGCACATTGAAATTGAATTTAACCAAAGCTGTTGCCTTGTTGAGGAGGGAGTTTGTCACTGACTTACATCAACAAAGGACAGAGTCCTGATGTGAAATCCAATGCACATCAGTGTCTGAAAGGGCAGTAAAAGGTGAGTACACACAGACAAGCAAGGGTTGTCTTTTAGTTTAGGTTCTGCTTGCTTTAACTCTACATTTCAAGAACTGTCCAGCATTTTCTGTGGAACTGATGTCTTGGTGTGTCATCTGGTGTTTTCGCACATGTGCACTACGTGAGTAAATTTGGTACAGCATGCAGCTTGCTGGTTTTACACTTGTGTTATTTTTACCTTCAGCAACTGTGTAGTTTTGAATACCCAAATAAAGTGTATTTTACTACTGTAAATAATAAATAAATGGGATAAGTTCAGTACAACATTTTTACATCAAAAAGAATGTGGTAGCGCATGTCTGATGTTTGGAGCATGTGCATTATTCTTAGGGGTGGAGGGTACAGGGGTAAAAATTGTACAGTGGAATGGAGCACACATGGCTTCTTATTGAAAATAGGCCTATTATACATATGTATAATAAGTCTAGTGTGACGTGATGATTTTGTTGTATCAAATGTGTGGTATGGCAGTGTGCCACAGCAAAACTTTACAGGCGAAATGCTGCCGTCATAATCGATGAACATTTAGGTTTCACACAGGTCTAGCTTCATGGCTTTTTGTCCAGTGATGTAGAATCCAACCTGTAAGTGTATGTGCAGCCCTTGATGGATTGTTTACTTACCAAGAAGCATCAGTGTTCATATGGCAAACGTAAATAGAAAATATTAGTACTGCACTGTGAAAATACTCCGCTGCATTTAAAAAGTCAAGTTTTATATAAAAAAAATTACTCAATCTTCAGCAATGCATCATATTCTATTAGATCATCATGTTTCTAGTGTTGAGAACTATGTATTTCTAAAAGTCAACTTTTCAGGAAAAAACAGACCCATTTTCAGCTTTGTGACTATTTTCTAGTGAATCAAAGAGGGTTTTAAAGAGTTTGTTTATATTGAAGGTACACAGCAATAAACCCAGTGTTGAATGGACTCCTACAGAGTTGGTTGTAATGCTTCTTCAGGGTTTATATATAGCTTCACACTCTAGAGTTAAAGGTGTTTTTAAATGTGTATAGGCATTGTAAAGTACCTTACAACAACAAATTAGCACTGTAACTAACTTTCTTGGTTCCTTACATCCAGCTAAAACAATCTATACACTCATTCCCAAGTAGAGGTCATGGGTCAGACACGCTGAGAAAATCAAAATGTGATGTTTATGCTCCCTCCTGAATGCTTGGTATATTTCTTCTGCTCCTTTACAGAGACAAAAGTATATAAAACAAAATAAAATTATTGTAGAAATTACCTTAATACAAACTCCCTTTAAACACACCCAAATATTACATACATAGTGTATGAATGTGTGTGTGTGTGTGTGTGTGGGTGAATGTGAGGCTTTGTAAAGTGCTTTGGGCACCATGAAGGTGTGGAAAAGCGCTATACAAGTGCAGTCCATTTACCATACTGCAACCTTAACATTAATACTTTCATTATACTAAAACAACATTGTTTCTTTAGTTCACTAAACAGAGTTAAAGTAGCACTAATGGTTTAGACAAGTAACACTGCTAAGATGTAATTTTTGAACCTGGGTTGTGAAACAACGTGGTGGGGAAACACAGCCATAGTATTAAGTCCTGTGTCAGCAGACATAGTGTGAATATACAGTAGTAGAGGGACTTCTGTCCATCATCAGAGCTGGGTTATCGTGGTTAAGGGTAACACACTCTGTTTATAGTTAAAGAGTCACTCGGCTCTCCTTCTCCAGCTGCTGTGGTTTTCTGCAGCGCTCTGAGCATCCCCTCATGTATAAATATACATCAGGACAACACTGGGATCATCATGAACCCTGCAGGCTACTTTACTTATGGTGTTACAAGGTGTGGAATTGGCTACTTAACGCTACAGGAGTGTTAAAACAACACCCATCAATTCATCACTGAAGGGAAACCAAGGCGGAGCTTTGTTTAATGAATTCTCTACAGAGTTAAATTAACAGATACGTTTAACTCTGGCAAATAACTCTAACACTAAACACCATTTAACTCAGAATGGGTTAAAATGATAAAGAGTAGAAACTAACTGAAATGTTTAACAGAACTTTAACACTCTGTTTTTTGCCATATAACTAGATAAATATTTTATTCCAGTTGGATGTCATGTTAGAAAAATTCTAACCTTCTTCAGCTATGTCTGTTGTCCACATCCATAATAGAAATTTCTAGATGAAGGGCTCAGAATTTCCACTGTCATTTTCTTACTGCTTCACTATTGCTCTTCTGCTCCTCTACAGCAACTACTGTGAACAACACTATCATGGTTAGCTCCAAAATGGAGTTGTCTAACGTCAAGAAACTCAATGTATGCACACAAGCATGCACAACTCTTATATATTACACCAGGGGTCACCAACCCTGGTCCTTGAGATCTACTATCCTGCATGTTTTAGACGTATCCTTCCTCCATCACACCTGATTCAAATGATAAGCCTATCATCAAGCTCTGCAGAAGCCTGATAATGACCGTCAGGTGTGTTGGAAGAGGGAACCATCTAAAACATGCCGGATAGTAGCTCTCCAGGACCAGGGTTGGTGACCTCTGTATTACACATTTTATGAAGTAATGGACTTTTTTTCAAACCACAAATGAAGATTTCAAGTTTCGTTTTATCACTAGGAGATGCATGGTTTGAAGGTCTAACCTAAAAAATTAACAAATCTCTTACACAGTTGAATATGTGCCTTTAAATTGTAGTGAAGATGAAATACTCCCATGAAGTACAAGTTCTTAAAATTTGCACCTAACGTCAGTACTTAGTTCTGTTCTGCCACTGCTAAACATGCTATACATGATTTACAAAAAATGGGTTTGTGGGCTCAGTTTTGAAAAGGTACATTTGTTATGGTACTTTTTGTATCAAATATTTTTGTTAGTGACAGAATCAATACATTAATAGTGCTTTAATTCGCTGAAAGTATGTGATTATCATTTTTGTGTTGGTTTATTGTTAAATCAGAGTTCGTGTGAGTATAATGTTCCCAGTGGAAGTCATTGTTGCACTTGTTTCATATTTCTTATTTGTACCAGAAACTCTGCACTGAAGGAAAAATGGTGTTTGAGGTTTTCTTTTGTAACCGTATCAAATTATGAATGAATGAATGAATGATACTCTTTACTATGAAATTAATAGATTTTTTGGCCTCCTGTGGAATATTTTGGGTTTGCTTCCAGTGCTGTCATCAGACTCATTTTTGGGATCAGCCACAGGAAAATGAAGATGGGAAAAATCTGATTGGTGTTGGTTGGACAATTATTAAACCATCACTATCGACAGAACTGAAATGACACTTGAAGAATCTACAAACAACAAAAATCACTGCCATCTAGATTTTCTTGGTTCATTTTGCAGCTCCAGATTTATTGATGAATTGGTTTCATATTTAGCAATCCACATTTATTTATTTGGAGTATTTAATTCTTTGCTTTAGATATTTTGCGTGACATCTGTCAGGTTTATAATCTTATACAGTCCCCCCCCCCCCCCCTTTTCTTTTTCATGGAATAAAATCTTTTTTTTTTTTCCTGCTCCAATATTTTTGTTGTGTATCCCTTTTAAAATGGTTGACCTCTTTATAATAAGTAACGTCTAATAAACACACTGTCAGTGATTTTTCATCCATCCCGAGCGTGGATATTTCAAATTACAACATAGCATATTTATATTAAGTAGCAATTTGCTATTAACATATCCAAACACATTGTTTTATTAGTCACATTTTAGCAAGTGCTTGGTTGGCATTCAATTGACAATCCACCATCATTACCAAATATATTTCTGAGCTGATTTTATAAGATGAACCATAAGATGTGATGTTTATTTAGCCTTTAAGAGTGTAATGTTAG